>NC_138778.1:109142171-109452171 GCF_965119305.1 Pelophylax lessonae
CTGGGTGGGGATGATGGAGTTGCATTGTGATAATGGATGAGGATGATTCTGGGTGGGGGATGATGGGAGTTGCATTGTGATAATGATGAGGATGATTCTGGATTAGGTGGATGATGGAGTTGCATTGTGATAATGGATGAGGATGATTCTGGGTGGGGATGATGGAGTTGCATTGTGATAATGGATGAGGATGATTCTGGGTGGGGATGATGGAGTTGCATTGTGATAATGGATGAGGATGATTCTGGGTGGGGATGATGGAGTTGCATTGTGATAATGGATGAGGATGATTCTGGATGGGGATGATGGAGTTGCATTGTGATAATGGATGAGGATGATTCTGGGTGGGGGATGATGGGAGTTGCATTGTGATAATGGATGAGGATGATTCTGGGTGGGGATGATGGAGTTGCATTGTGATAATGGATGAGGATGATTCTGGGTGGGGATGATGGAGTTGCATTGTGATAATGGATGAGGATGATTCTGGATGGGGATGATGGAGTTGCATTGTGATAATGGATGAGGATGATTCTGGGTTGATTGATTGTGATGATGGGAGTTGCATTGTGATAATGGATGAGGATGATTCTGGGTGGGGATGATGGAGTTGCATTGTGATAATGGATGAGGATGATTCTGGGTGGGGATGATGGAGTTGCATTGTGATAATGGATGAGGATGATTCTGGGTGGGGATGATGGGAGTTGCATTGTGATAATGGATGAGGATGATTCTGGGTGGGGATGATGGAGTTGCATTGTGATAATGGATGAGGATGATTCTGGGTGGGGATGATGGAGTTGCATTGTGATAATGGATGAGGATGATTCTGGGTGGGGATGATGGAGTTGCATTGTGATAATGGATGAGGATGATTCTGGGTGGGGATGATGGAGTTGCATTGTGATAATGGATGAGGATGATTCTGGATGGGGATGATGGGAGTTGCATTGTGATAATGGATGAGGATGATTCTGGGTGGGGATGATGGAGTTGCATTGTGATAATGGATGAGGATGATTCTGGATGGGGATGATGGAGTTGCATTGTGATAATGGATGAGGATGATGAAGTTGCATTGTGATAATGGATGAAGATGATTCTGGGTGGGGATGATGGAGTTGCATTGTGATAATGGATGAGGATGATTCTGGATGGGGATGATGGGAGTTGCATTGTGATAATGGATGAGGATGATTCTGGATGGGGATGATCGGAGTTTCATTGTGATAATGGATGAGGATGATTCTGGGTGGGGATGATGGAGTTGCATTGTGATAATGGATGAGGATGATTCTGGATGGGGATGATCGGAGTTTCATTGTGATAATGGATGAGGATGATTCTGGGTGGGGATGATGGAGTTGCATTGTGATAATGGATGAGGATGATTCTGGGTGGGGATGATGGAGTTGCATTGTGATAATGGATGAGGATGATTATGGATTGGGATGATGGAGTTGCATTGTGATAATGGATGAGGATGATTCTGGGTGGGGATGATGGAGTTGCATTGTGATAATGGATGAGGATGATTCTGGATGGGGATGATGGAGTTGCATTGTGATAATGGATGAGGATGATTCTGGGTGGGGATGATGGGAGTTGCATTGTGATAATGGATGAGGATGATTCTGGGTGGGGATGATGGGAGTTGCATTGTGATAATGGATGAAGATGATTCTGGATGGGGATGATGGGAGTTGCATTGTGATAATGGATGAGGATGATTCTGGATGGGGATGATGGGAGTTGCATTGTGATAATGGATGAGGATGATTCTGGGTGGGGATGATGGGAGTTGCATTGTGATAATGGATGAGGATGATTCTGGGTGGGGATGATGGGAGTTGCATTGTGATAATGGATGAGGATGATTCTGGGTGGGGATGGGGATGATGGGAGTTGCATTGTGATAATGGATGAGGATGATTCTGGGCGGGGATGATGGGAGTTGCATTGTGATAATGGATGAGGATGATTCTGGGTGGGGATGATGGAGTTGCATTGTGATAATGGATGAGGATGATTCTGGGTGGGGATGATGGAGTTGCTTTGTGATAATGGATGAGGATGATTCTGGGTGGGGATGATGGAGTTGCATTGTGATAATGGATGAGGATGATTCTGGGTGGGGATGATGGAGTTGCATTGTGATAATGGATGAGGATGATTCTGGGCGGGGATGATGGGAGTTGCATTGTGATAATGGATGAGGATGATTCTGGGCGGGGATGATGGGAGTTGCATTGTGATAATGGATGAGGATGATTCTGGATGGGGATGATGGGAGTTGCATTGTGATAATGGATGAGGATGATTCTGGGTGGGGATGATGGAGTTGCATTGTGATAATGGATGAGGATGATTCTGGGTGGGGATGATGGAGTTGCATTGTGATAATGGATGAGGATGAGGATGATTCTGGGTGGGGATGATGGGAGTTGCATTGTGATAATGGATGAGGATGATTCTGGATGGGGATGATGGGAGTTGCATTGTGATAATGGATGAGGATGATTCTGGATGGGGATGATGTGAGTTGCATTGTGATAATGGATGAGGATGATTCTGGATGGGGATGATGGGAGTTGCATTGTGATAATGGATGAGGATGATTCTGGGTGGGGATGATGGGAGTTGCATTGTGATAATGGATGAGGATGATTCTGGGTGGGGATGGGGATGATGGGAGTTGCATTGTGATAATGGATGAGGATGATTCTGGGCGGGGATGATGGGAGTTGCATTGTGAAAATGGATGAGGATGATTCTGGGTGGGGATGATGGAGTTGCATTGTGATAATGGATGAGGATGATTCTGGGTGGGGATGATGGAGTTGCTTTGTGATAATGGATGAGGATGATTCTGGGTGGGGATGATGGAGTTGCATTGTGATAATGGATGAGGATGATTCTGGGTGGGGATGATGGAGTTGCATTGTGATAATGGATGAGGATGATTCTGGGTGGGGGATGATGGAGTTGCATTGTGATAATGGATGAGGATGATTCTGGGCGGGAATGATGGGAGTTGCATTGTGATAATGGATGAGGATGATTCTGGGCAGGGATGATGGGAGTTGCATTGTGATAATGGATGAGGATGATTCTGGATGGGGATGATGGGAGTTGCATTGTGATAATCGATGAGGATGATTCTGGGTGGGGATGATGGAGTTGCATTTTGATAATGGATGAGGATGATTCTGGATGGGGATGATGGAGTTGCATTGTGATAATGGATGAGGATGATTCTGGGTGGGGATGATGGAGTTGCATTGTGATAATGGATGATTCTGGGTGGGGATGATGGAGTTGCATTGTGATAATGGATGAGGATGATGAAGTTGCATTGTGATAATGGATGAAGATGATTCTGGGTGGGGATGATGGAGTTGCATTGTGATAATGGATGAGGATGATTCTGGATGGGGATGATGGGAGTTGCATTGTGATAATGGATGAGGATGATTCTGGATGGGGATGATCGGAGTTTCATTGTGATAATGGATGAGGATGATTCTGGGTGGGGATGATGGAGTTGCATTGTGATAATGGATGAGGATGATTCTGGGTGGGGATGATGGAGTTGCATTGTGATAATGGATGAGGATGATTATGGATGGGGATGATGGAGTTGCATTGTGATAATGGATGAGGATGATTCTGGGTGGGGATGATGGAGTTGCATTGTGATAATGGGTGAGGATGATTCTGGATGGGGATGATGGAGTTGCATTGTGATAATGGATGAGGATGATTCTGGGTGGGGATGATGGGAGTTGCATTGTGATAATGGATGAGGATGATTCTGGGTGGGGATGATGGGAGTTGCATTGTGATAATGGATGAGGATGATTCTGGATGGGGATGATGGGAGTTGCATTGTGATAATGGATGAGGATGATTCTGGATGGGGATGATGGGAGTTGCATTGTGATAATGGATGAGGATGATTCTGGGTGGGGATGATGGGAGTTGCATTGTGATAATGGATGAGGATGATTCTGGGTGGGGATGATGGGAGTTGCATTGTGATAATGGATGAGGATGATTCTGGGTGGGGATGGGGATGATGGGAGTTGCATTGTGATAATGGATGAGGATGATTCTGGGCGGGGATGATGGGAGTTGCATTGTGATAATGGATGAGGATGATTCTGGGTGGGGATGATGGAGTTGCATTGTGATAATGGATGAGGATGATTCTGGGTGGGGATGATGGAGTTGCTTTGTGATAATGGATGAGGATGATTCTGGGTGGGGATGATGGGAGTTGCATTGTGATAATGGATGAGGATGATTCTGGGTGGGGATGATGGAGTTGCATTGTGATAATGGATGAGGATGATTCTGGGTGGGGATGATGGAGTTGCATTGTGATAATGGATGAGGATGATTCTGGGCGGGGATGATGGGAGTTGCATTGTGATAATGGATGAGGATGATTCTGGGCGGGGATGATGGGAGTTGCATTGTGATAATGGATGAGGATGATTCTGGATGGGGATGATGGGAGTTGCGTTGTGATAATGGATGAGGATGATTCTGGGTGGGGATGATGGAGTTGCATTGTGATAATGGATGAGGATGATTCTGGGTGGGGATGATGGAGTTGCATTGTGATAATGGATGAGGATGAGGATGATTCTGGGTGGGGATGATGGGAGTTGCATTGTGATAATGGATGAGGATGATTCTGGGCGGGGATGATGGGAGTTGCATTGTGATAATGGATGAGGATGATTCTGGGTGGGGATGATGGAGTTGCATTGTGATAATGGATGAGGATGATTCTGGGTGGGGATGATGGAGTTGCTTTGTGATAATGGATGAGGATGATTCTGGGTGGGGATGATGGGAGTTGCATTGTGATAATGGATGAGGATGATTCTGGGTGGGGATGATGGAGTTGCATTGTGATAATGGATGAGGATGATTCTGGGTGGGGATGATGGAGTTGCATTGTGATAATGGATGAGGATGATTCTGGGCGGGGATGATGGGAGTTGCATTGTGATAATGGATGAGGATGATTCTGGGCGGGGATGATGGGAGTTGCATTGTGATAATGGATGAGGATGATTCTGGATGGGGATGATGGGAGTTGCGTTGTGATAATGGATGAGGATGATTCTGGGTGGGGATGATGGAGTTGCATTGTGATAATGGATGAGGATGATTCTGGGTGGGGATGATGGAGTTGCATTGTGATAATGGATGAG
Source organism: Pelophylax lessonae (assembly GCF_965119305.1). Classification (NCBI taxonomy): domain Eukaryota; kingdom Metazoa; phylum Chordata; class Amphibia; order Anura; family Ranidae; genus Pelophylax; species Pelophylax lessonae. Next base: position 109,147,403 of record NC_138778.1, read on the forward strand.
GATGAGGATGATTCTGGGTGGGGATGATGGGAGTTGCATTGTGATAATGGATGAGGATGATTCTGGATGGGGATGATGGGAGTTGCATTGTGATAATGGATGAGGATGATTCTGGATGGGGATGATGTGAGTTGCATTGTGATAATGGATGAGGATGATTCTGGATGGGGATGATGGGAGTTGCATTGTGATAATGGATGAGGATGATTCTGGGTGGGGATGATGGGAGTTGCATTGTGATAATGGATGAGGATGATTCTGGGTGGGGATGGGGATGATGGGAGTTGCATTGTGATAATGGATGAGGATGATTCTGGGCGGGGATGATGGGAGTTGCATTGTGATAATGGATGAGGATGATTCTGGGTGGGGATGATGGAGTTGCATTGTGATAATGGATGAGGATGATTCTGGGTGGGGATGATGGAGTTGCTTTGTGATAATGGATGAGGATGATTCTGGGTGGGGATGATGGAGTTGCATTGTGATAATGGATGAGGATGATTCTGGGTGGGGATGATGGAGTTGCATTGTGATAATGGATGAGGATGATTCTGGGTGGGGATGATGGAGTTGCATTGTGATAATGGATGAGGATGATTCTGGGCGGGAATGATGGGAGTTGCATTGTGATAATGGATGAGGATGATTCTGGGCAGGGATGATGGGAGTTGCATTGTGATAATGGATGAGGATGATTCTGGATGGGGATGATGGGAGTTGCATTGTGATAATGGATGAGGATGATTCTGGATGGGGATGATGGAGTTGCATTGTGATAATGGATGAGGATGATTCTGGGTGGGGATGATGGAGTTGCATTGTGATAATGGATGATTCTGGGTGGGGATGATGGAGTTGCATTGTGATAATGGATGAGGATGATTCTGGGTGGGGATGATGGAGTTGCATTGTGATAATGGATGAGGATGATTCTGGGTGGGGATGATGGGAGTTGCATTGTGATAATGGATGAGGATGATTCTGGGTGGGGATGATGGAGTTGCATTGTGATAATGGATGAGGATGATTCTGGATGGGGATGATGGAGTTGCATTGTGATAATGGATGAGGATTATTCTGGGTGGGGATGATGGGAGTTGCATTGTGATAATGGATGAGGATGATTCTGGGTGGGGATGATGGGAGTTGCATTGTGATAATGGATGAGGATGATTCTGGGTGGGGATGATGGAGTTGCATTGTGATAATGGATGAGGATGATTCTGGGTGGGGATGATGGAGTTGCATTGTGATAATGGATGAGGATGATTCTGGATGGGGATGATGGAGTTGCATTGTGATAATGGATGAGGATGATTCTGGGTGGGGATGATGGGAGTTGCATTGTGATAATGGATGAGGATGATTCTGGGTGGGGATGATGGAGTTGCATTGTGATAATGGATGAGGATGATTCTGGGTGGGGATGATGGGAGTTGCATTGTGATAATGGATGAGGATGATTCTGGGTGGGGATGATGGAGTTGCATTGTGATAATGGATGAGGATGATTCTGGATGGGGATGATGGAGTTGCATTGTGATAATGGATGAGGATGATTCTGGGTGGGGATGATGGAGTTGCATTGTGATAATGGATGAGGATGATTCTGGGTGGGGATGATGGAGTTGCATTGTGATAATGGATGAGGATGATTCTGGATGGGGATGATGGAGTTGCATTGTGATAATGGATGAGGATGATTCTGGATGGGGATGATGGAGTTGCATTGTGATAATGGATGAGGATGATTCTGGGTGGGGATGATGGGAGTTGCATTGTGATAATGGATGAGGATGATTCTGGGTGGGGATGGGGATGATGGGAGTTGCATTGTGATAATGGATGAGGATGATTCTGGGCAGGGATGATGGAGTTGCATTGTGATAATTGATGAGGATGATTCTGGATGGGGATGATGGGAGTTGCATTGTGATAATGGATGAGGATGATTCTGGATGGGGATGATGGGAGTTGCATTGTGATAATGGATGAGGATGATGGAGTTGCATTGTGATAATGGATGAAGATGATTCTGGGTGGGGATGATGGAGTTGCATTGTGATAATGGATGGGGATGATTCTGGGTGGGGATGATGGGAGTTGCATTGTGATAATGGATGAGGATGATTCTGGGTGGGGATGATGGAGTTGCATTGTGATAATGGATGAGGATGATTCTGGGTGGGGATGATGGGAGTTGCATTGTGATAATGTATGAGGATGATTCTGGGTGGGGATGATGGAGTTGCATTGTGATAATGGATGAGGATGATTCTGGGTGGGGATGATGGAGTTGCATTGTGATAATGGATGAGGATGATTCTGGATGGGGTGGGGATGATGGGAGTTGCATTGTGATAATGGATGAGGATGATGGAGTTGCATTGTGATAATGGATGAGGATGATTCTGGGTGGGGATGATGGAGTTGCATTGTGATAATGGATGAGGATGATTCTGGGTGGGGATGATGGAGTTGCATTGTGATAATGGATGAGGATGATTCTGGATGGGGATGATGGAGTTGCATTGTGATAATGGATGAGGATGATTCTGGATTGGGATGATGGGAGTTGCATTGTGATAATGGATGAGGATGATTCTGGGTGGGGATGATGGAGTTGCATTGTGATAATGGATGAGGATGATTCTGGGTGGGGATGATGGAGTTGCATTGTGATAATGGATGAGGATGATTCTGGGTGGGGATGATGGAGTTGCATTGTGATAATGGATGAGGATGATTCTGGGTGGGGATGATGGGAGTTGCATTGTGATAATGGATGAGGATGATTCTAGGTGGGGATGATGGGAGTTGCATTGTGATAATGGATGAGGATGATTCTGGGTGGGGATGATGGAGTTGCATTGTGATAATGGATGAAGATGATTCTGGGTGGGGATGATGGAGTTGCATTGTGATAATGGATGGGGATGATTCTGGGTGGGGATGATGGGAGTTGCATTGTGATAATGGATGAGGATGATTCTGGGTGGGGATGATGGAGTTGCATTGTGATAATGGATGAGGATGATTCTGGGTGGGGATGATGGAGTTGCATTGTGATAATGGATGAGGATGATTCTGGATGGGGTGGGGATGATGGGAGTTGCATTGTGATAATGGATGAGGATGATGGAGTTGCATTGTGATAATGGATGAGGATGATTCTGGATGGGGATGATGGAGTTGCATTGTGATAATGGATGAGGATGATTCTGGATGGGGATGATGGAGTTGCATTGTGATAATGGATGAGGATGATTCTGGGTGGGGATGATGGGAGTTGCATTGTGATAATGGATGAGGATGATTCTGGGTGGGGATGGGGATGATGGGAGTTGCATTGTGATAATGGATGAGGATGATTCTGGGCGGGGATGATGGAGTTGCATTGTGATAATTGATGAGGATGATTCTGGATGGGGATGATGGGAGTTGCATTGTGATAATGGATGAGGATGATTCTGGATGGGGATGATGGGAGTTGCATTGTGATAATGGATGAGGATGATGGAGTTGCATTGTGATAATGGATGAAGATGATTCTGGGTGGGGATGATGGAGTTGCATTGTGATAATGGATGAGGATGATTCTGGGTGGGGATGATGGGAGTTGCATTGTGATAATGGATGAGGATGATTCTAGGTGGGGATGATGGGAGTTGCATTGTGATAATGGATGAGGATGATTCTGGGTGGGGATGATGGAGTTGCATTGTGATAATGGATGAAGATGATTCTGGGTGGGGATGATGGAGTTGCATTGTGATAATGGATGGGGATGATTCTGGGTGGGGATGATGGGAGTTGCATTGTGATAATGGATGAGGATGATTCTGGGTGGGGATGATGGAGTTGCATTGTGATAATGGATGAGGATGATTCTGGGTGGGGATGATGGGAGTTGCATTGTGATAATGTATGAGGATGATTCTGGGTGGGGATGATGGAGTTGCATTGTGATAATGGATGAGGATGATTCTGGGTGGGGATGATGGAGTTGCATTGTGATAATGGATGAGGATGATTCTGGATGGGGTGGGGATGATGGGAGTTGCATTGTGATAATGGATGAGGATGATGGAGTTGCATTGTGATAATGGATGAGGATGATTCTGGGTGGGGATGATGGAGTTGCATTGTGATAATGGATGAGGATGATTCTGGGTGGGGATGATGGAGTTGCATTGTGATAATGGATGAGGATGATTCTGGGTGGGGATGATGGAGTTGCATTGTGATAATGGATGAGGATGATTCTGGATGGGGATGATGGAGTTGCATTGTGATAATGGATGAGGATGATTCTGGATGGGGATGATGGGAGTTGCATTGTGATAATGGATGAGGATGATTCTGGGTGGGGATGATGGAGTTGCATTGTGATAATGGATGAGGATGATTCTGGGTGGGGATGATGGAGTTGCATTTTGATAATGGATGAGGATGATTCTGGGTGGGGATGATGGAGTTGCATTGTGATAATGGATGAGGATGATTCTGGGTGGGGATGATGGGAGTTGCATTGTGATAATGGATGAGGATGATTCTAGGTGGGGATGATGGGAGTTGCATTGTGATAATGGATGAGGATGATTCTGGGTGGGGATGATGGAGTTGCATTGTGATAATGGATGAAGATGATTCTGGGTGGGGATGATGGAGTTGCATTGTGATAATGGATGGGGATGATTCTGGGTGGGGATGATGGGAGTTGCATTGTGATAATGGATGAGGATGATTCTGGGTGGGGATGATGGAGTTGCATTGTGATAATGGATGAGGATGATTCTGGGTGGGGATGATGGGAGTTGCATTGTGATAATGTATGAGGATGATTCTGGGTGGGGATGATGGAGTTGCATTGTGATAATGGATGAGGATGATTCTGGGTGGGGATGATGGAGTTGCATTGTGATAATGGATGAGGATGATTCTGGATGGGGTGGGGATGATGGGAGTTGCATTGTGATAATGGATGAGGATGATGGAGTTGCATTGTGATAATGGATGAGGATGATTCTGGGTGGGGATGATGGAGTTGCATTGTGATAATGGATGAGGATGATTCTGGGTGGGGATGATGGAGTTGCATTGTGATAATGGATGAGGATGATTCTGGATGGGGATGATGGAGTTGCATTGTGATAATGGATGAGGATGATTCTGGATGGGGATGATGGGAGTTGCATTGTGATAATGGATGAGGATGATTCTGGGTGGGGATGATGGAGTTGCATTGTGATAATGGATGAGGATGATTCTGGGTGGGGATGATGGAGTTGCATTGTGATAATGGATGAGGATGATTCTGGGTGGGGATGATGGAGTTGCATTGTGATAATGGATGAGGATGATTATGGGTGGGGATGATGGAGTTGCATTGTGATAATGGATGAGGATGATTCTGGGTGGGGATGATGGGAGTTGCATTGTGATAATGGATGAGGATGATTCTGGGTGGGGATGATGGAGTTGCATTGTGATAATGGATGAGGATGATTATGGGTGGGGATGATGGGAGTTGCATTGTGATAATGGATGAGGATGATTCTGGGTGGGGATGATGGGAGTTGCATTGTGATAATGGATGAGGATGATTCTGGGTGGGGATGATGGAGTTGCATTGTGATAATGGATGAGGATGATTCTGGGTGGGGATGATGGAGTTGCATTGTGATAATGGATGAGGATGATTCTGGGTGGGGATGATGGAGTTGCATTGTGATAATGGATGAGGATGATTCTGGGTGTGGATGATGGGGATACATTGTGATAATGGATGAGGATGATTCTGGATGGGGATGATGGGAGTTGCATTGTGATAATGGATGAGGATGATGGAGTTGCATTGTGATAATGGATGGGGATGATTCTGGGTGGGGATGATGGGAGTTGCATTGTGATAATGGATGAGGATGATTCTGGGTGGGGATGATGGAGTTGCATTGTGATAATGGATGAGGATGATTCTGGGTGGGGTTGATGGAGTTGCATTGTGATAATGGATGAGGATGATTCTGGGTGGGGATGATGGAGTTGCATTGTGATAATGGATGAGGATGATTCTGGGTGGGGATGATGGAGTTGCATTGTGATAATGGATGAGGATGATTCTGGGTGGGGATGATGGGAGTTGCATTGTGATAATGGATGAGGATGATTCTGGGTGGGGATGATGGAGTTGCATTGTGATAATGGATGAGGATGATTATGGGTGGGGATGATGGAGTTGCATTGTGATAATGGATGAGGATGATTCTGGGTGGGGATGATGGAGTTGCATTGTGATAATGGATGAGGATGATTATGGGTGGGGATGATGGAGTTGCATTGTGATAATGGATGAGGATGATTATGGGTGGGGATGATGGGGATACATTGTGATAATGGATGAGGATGATGGAGTTGCATTGTGATAATGGATGAGGATGATTCTGGGTGGGGATGATGGAGTTGCATTGTGATAATGGATGAGGATGATTCTGGGTGGGGATGATGGAGTTGCATTGTGATAATGGATGAGGATGATTCTGGGTGGGGATGATGGAGTTGCATTGTGATAATGGATGAGGATGATTATGGGTGGGGATGATGGAGTTGCATTGTGATAATGGATGAGGATGATTATGGGTGGGGATGATGGAGTTGCATTGTGATAATGGATGAGGATGATTCTGGGTGGGGATGATGGAGTTGCATTGTGATAATGGATGAGGATGATTATGGGTGGGGATGATGGAGTTGCATTGTGATAATGGATGAGGATGATTATGGGTGGGGATGATGGAGTTGCATTGTGATAATGGATGAGGATGATTATGGGTGGGGATGATGGAGTTGCATTGTGATAATGGATGAGGATGATTCTGGGTGGGGATGATGGAGTTGCATTGTGATAATGGATGAGGATGATTTTGGGTGGGGATGATGGAGTTGCATTGTGATAATGGATGAGGATGATTATGGGTGGGGATGATGGGAGTTGCATTGTGATAATGGATGAGGATGATTATGGGTGGGGATGATGGAGTTGCATTGTGATAATGGATGAGGATGATTCTGGGTGGGGATGATGGAGTTGCATTGTGATAATGGATGAGGATGATTCTGGGTGGGGATGATGGAGTTGCATTGTGATAATGGATGAGGATGATTCTGGGTGGGGATGATGGGAGTTGCATTGTGATAATGGATGAGGATGATTATGGGTGGGGATGATGGGAGTTGCATTGTGATAATGGATGAGGATGATTCTGGGTGGGGATGATGGAGTTGCATTGTGATAATGGATGAGGATGATTCTGGGTGGGGATGATGGAGTTGCATTGTGATAATGGATGAGGATGATTCTGGGTGGGGATGATGGAGTTGCATTGTGATAATGGATGAGGATGATTCTGGGTGGGGATGATGGGAGTTGCATTGTGATAATGGATGAGGATGATTCTGGGTGGGGATGATGGAGTTGCATTGTGATAATGGATGAGGATGATTCTGGGTGGGGATGATGGGAGTTGCATTGTGATAATGGATGAGGATGATTCTGGGTGGGGATGATGGGAGTTGCATTGTGATAATGGATGAGGATGATTCTGGATGGGGATGATGGAGTTGCATTGTGATAATGGATGAGGATGATTCTGGGTGGGGATGATGGAGTTGCATTGTGATAATGGATGAGGATGATTCTGGGTCAGAGTTACTAGGTGAAGAGGCTCTCCACAATGTAATTCCTTTCCCCACTCACAATCACCCCCAGCCATTTTTACATTGCACCTCCATCATGTGTGGAGTCTGTGTCCCATTCAGGAGTGCAAACAAAGCACAGGAGGAGCAGCAGCAGGCTGCAGCACATCACACATAGAAAACTCAGTGACTTTTACCCTCCAAGCTGATCTTCATTCTGCTCCATGCACCTGTGTGGGCTGGGGCTACTTCCTCCATTAGGCAGATAACCACACCCCCATGCTGAGCGCTGGCCAATCAGCTACTGCCCAAATGTTTTTTTAAGAAGCAGGCCCTGCCTCAGGCACAGAGGTTATTGAAGCTTGCCAGGATCTCCCCGCGGACACTGGGAGGTAGGGAAAGCCTGTATGTAGGGATTTCTTCTCCTTCATTCCTTCTCTCCTCAGTCAGAGTACTGCAGTGAGAGGGGGGAGGAGGATTATTACTGACTAGAACACCCCCACCCCCACCAAACACACAGCACAAACCCTAAGCATTATCTAGCCCCACCCCCTGTGGCATACGAGCGGGGGGGGGGGGCAAGGGATGTGCGGGTGGCGGTGGTGAAGATTGGAAACGATTGTTTTCAATGTGTGTAAGGGAAGCGATCCCCGGGCCCCTCTAGAGGCTCGGGCCCCTTACACCAGTACTGCCTGTACCCCCCTGATGGCGTCCCTGGGTGGACATTCCTGCACTCAGCCAATCACACGCTCCCTCAAACCTTCCCACATCTGTGCCATTGTGCTGTGTGATAAAACTGCACATTTTAGAGTGGCCTTTTATTGTGGGCAGCCTAAGGCACAGCTGTGCAATAATCATGCTGTCCAATCAGCACCTTCATATGTCACACCTGTGAGGGGGAGAAGTGCCCTCCCCCATTCACTCTGCTGTAACTTCCCTTCTCCATGTAGAAAACAGCTGACATGCCCCCCCCCCCCCTGCTGTGAGCTGACTCCTCTGTAGGAAGACCCCTCCCCCACTCCCATTGCTTCAAGCTGAGTCCTCAATGTAAAAACTGCTGACACTCCCCCTTCACTTTCACCCCTCCCCCCAATGTTTTCACCTGAATACGTCCTCTGTGTAGAGAAGTGATGACACGCCCCCTCCTACTGCACCGCCCCCTCCCCCTGCACTGCTTTTGAGCTGAATATTCTGTATGGAGAAATGTTGGCACTCCCCTCCCCCACTCCTCTCCTGTGATTCCTATATGTAGAGGGGAATGTTTTCTTTCATCCCCTCCCCCACTCCCATTGCTTCAAGCTGACTCCACTGTTATGTGGATAAGTGCTGAGCTGACCCCTCCCCCATTATCTCGGGGCTTTACAGAGAGTAAAGAGAAGAGCTGTTGAAGTCATTTGGCCAAAGAAAACAAAATCCCACCAAGGCCACAACAGGGCTGGTTTACAAAAATGAAATAAATATAAAAAATAAAATTGTAAAAATAATAAAGTAAAATAAAAAATATGGACACTGTCCACTTTACCCTCAATAAAAATAATTGAGAAAAAAATAATAAAAAAAATAAATTGAAAAAAATAATAAAAAAATATAAAATGTAAAGTGTATATATATATATATATACACACACACATATATATACCAACACTGTCCATTACTCCAATGAACTGATACAACGCCCTAACCCCTCCCCAAAAAGGCATTGTGAAAAAAAATAAATAAACAATAAATTCCAAAAAATAAAAAAATTAAAAAAATACAGAAAACTGTAAAATATGCTGACACTGTCCATTGCTCTACTGACACTGTCACCTGCCTTACTGACACAGTCCACTACTTCCTTCCAGAAGCACTGAAAAAATAAACTGTCAAAAATCCTAGAAAAAAAAATACTGACATTGTTCATACAAAAAAATCAATGTAAAAAAAAATGATAAAAATGTAAAAAATAATAAAATTAAAAAAATAAAACTACTGACACTGTCCAATCTCCCAAAATAGCCTTGTAAAAAAATATTATGGAAAAAAAGGACTGTAAAAAAAAATAAAAAATACACATTTTAAAATAATTAAAAATAAAATTGTAAAACAAAAGAAAAATACATTTATAGAGAAAAATACATTGAAAAAAACAAAAAACAAAAAAACACTGACACAATTAACTGGTTTACTATCACTGCTCCACTGACACCATCCACTGTGCCCCTCTCAGAGGCACTGCGGGAAAAACAATCATAAAAACAAACAACATATTTTTTAGAAAATATAAAAAAAATAACAAATTTCTACTGACACTGTCCATTGCCCAACTGACACCAACCCCTTCCTGACATTTAAAAAAAAATTATAAAATAATAGATTGTAAAAAAAATAATTAAAAAAATAAGATTGTAAAAATATAAAAAATAAAATAATAAAGATATAAAACTTTTGAGAAAAGCATTGTTCAACTGACCAATTATTTAAAATTAAAATAAAATTCTGACACTGTCCATTACTCGGCTGACTCTGATAATTACCTTACTGGCACCATCCAATGCCCCTAAAAGCATTTTAAAAAATGTAACAAATAAAAAATGTAACTATAAAATAAATTAGATTGTAAGAAAAAAGGAATATAGAAAAAAATAACCTAAAATGAAAGAACAATTAAAGCGGAGTTCCACCAAATTTAACTTTAAAAAAATATTGAAACAATTAAATTGAAGGAAAAAAAAAATAATAAAATAAAGAACTACTGTTAATGTCCACTGCCCTAATGACATGATCAATAGCTATGACAAAAAAAAATAAAATAATTGGGATTTAAAAAAAAATACATGTGTAAAAAAAAATAAATAAATAAAGATAAAAAAAAAACTACTGACACCATTCACTCCTCTACTGACGCTGTTCACTGCCCTACTGACATAATCCACTGCCCCCCAGGAGCACTGTGAAAAAAGTGTTTCAACATCCACTACCGGTAAATAAAAAATAAAATTGTAAAAAAACTAAATAAAGAAAACTACTGACACCATTAACTGCTCTACTGACACTGTTCAGTGCCTACTGAGACCATCCACTGCCCCCCTCCCAGAGGCACTTTGAAAAACAAAATGACATTATTTTTAAAAAAAATATATAAAAAAATAAAACTGTAAAACATATTAGAAAAAAAAAAATATATACTGACACTGTCCACTGTCCTACAGACAATGTTCGCCCCCCCCCCCCCCCCATAGCATTGTGAATGTAATACTATTAAAAACAAATTGTAATAAAATTATAAAAATTTAAAAGTGTAAATAAATATAAAAATAATATAATAAAAATTAAAAAACTACTGATACCATCCACTGCTCTACTGATGATGTCAAATGCCCCCCCCCCTCCCCCCCAAAATGAAAAAAAAAATTGAAAGCATAATATATAGTATAAAATTATAGAATTGTTAAATAATAAAAAAATAAAATAATACAATTCTGACACTGTCCACTGCTCTACTGAAACTGTCCATTGCACCCCCACCCCCCCCCCCCACCAAAAAAAAAAAAAAAAACATTTTGTTTAAACAACTTCTATTTACCCCCCGCCATTCACTCCGCACTGTACATCTTCTATTTACCCCCCGCCATACACTCCGCACTGTACATCTTCTATTTACCCCCCGCCATACACTCCGCACTGTACATCTTCTATTTACCCCCCCGCCATACACTCCGCACTGTACATCTTCTATTTACCCCCCGCCATACACTCCGCACTGTACATCTTCTATTTACCCCCCGCCATACACTCCGCACTGTACATCTTCTATTTACCCCCCGCCATACACTCCGCACTGTACATCTTCTATTTACCCCCCGCCATACACTCCGCATTGTACATCTTCTATTTACCCCCCGCCATACACTCCGCACTGTACATCTTCTATTTACCCCCCGCCATTCACTCCGCACTGTACATCTTCTATTTACCTCCCGCCATTCACTCCGCACTGTACATCTTCTATTTACCCCCCGCCATTCACTCCGCACTGTACATCTTCTATTTACCCCCCGCCATTCACTCCGCACTGTACATCTTCTATTTACCCCCCGCCATTCACTCCGCACTGTACATCTTCTATTTACCCCGCACTGTACATCTTCTATTTACCCCCCGCCATACACTCCGCACTGTACATCTTCTATTTACCCCCCGCCATACACTCCGCACTGTACATCTTCTATTTACCCCCCGCCATACACTCCGCACTGTACATCTTCTATTTACCCCCCGCCATACACTCCGCACTGTACATCTTCTATTTACCCCCCACCATACACTCCGCACTGTACATCTTCTATTTACCCCGCACTGTACATCTTCTATTTACCCCCCGCCATACACTCCGCACTGTACATCTTCTATTTACCCCCCGCCATACACTCCGCACTGTACATCTTCTATTTACCCCCCGCCATACACTCCGCACTGTACATCTTCTATTTACCCCCCCGCCATACACTCCGCACTGTACATCTTCTATTTCCCCCCCGCCATACACTCCGCACTGTACATCTTCTATTTACCCCCCGCCATACACTCCGCACTGTACATCTTCTATTTACCCCCCGCCATTCACTCCGCACTGTACATCTTCTATTTACCCCCCGCCATACACTCCGCACTGTACACCTTCTATTTACCCCCCGCCATACACTCCGCACTGTACATCTTCTATTTACCCCCCGCCATACACTCCGCACTGTACATCTTCTATTTACCCCCGCCATTCACTCCGCACTGTACATCTTCTATTTACCCCCCGCCATTCACTCCGCACTGTACATCTTCTATTTACCCCCCGCTATACACTCCGCACTGTACATCTTCTATTTACCCCCCGCCATACACTCCGCACTGTACATCTTCTATTTACCCCCCGCTATACACTCCGCACTGTACATCTTCTATTTACCCCCCGCCATACACTCCGCACTGTACATCTTCTATTTACCCCCCGCCATACACTCCGCACTGTACATCTTCTATTTACCCCCCCGCCATACACTCCGCACTGTACATCTTCTATTTACCCCCCGCCATACACTCCGCACTGTACATCTTCTATTTACCCCCCGCCATTCACTCCGCACTGTACATCTTCTATTTACCTCCCGCCATTCACTCCGCACTGTACATCTTCTATTTACCCCCCGCCATTCACTCCGCACTGTACATCTTCTATTTACCCCCCGCCATTAACTCCGCACTGTACATCTTCTATATTTACCCCCCGCCATACACTCCGCACTGTACATCTTCTATTTACCCCCCGCCATACACTCCGCACTGTACATCTTCTATTTACCCCCCGCCATACACTCCGCACTGTACATCTTCTATTTACCCTCCGCCATACACTCCGCACTGTACATCTTCTATTTACCCCCCGCCATACACTCCGCACTGTACATCTTCTATTTACCCCCCTCCATACACTCCACACTGTACATCTTCTATTTACCCCCCGCCATACACTCCGCACTGTACATCTTCTATTTACCCCCCCGCCATATACTCCGCACTGTACATCTTCTATTTACCCCCCGCCATACACTCCGCACTGTACATCTTCTATTTACCCCCCGCCATTCACTCCGCACTGTACATCTTCTATTTACCTCCCGCCATTCACTCCGCACTGTACATCTTCTATTTACCCCCCGCCATTCACTCCGCACTGTACATCTTCTATTTACCCCCCGCCATACACTCCGCGCTGTACATCTTCTATTTACCCCCCGCCATACACTCCGCACTGTACATCTTCTATTTACCCCCCGCCATTCATTCTGCACTGTACATCTTCTATTTACCCCCCCGCCATACACTCCGCACTGTACATCTTCTATTTACCCCCCGCCATACACTCCGCACTGTACATCTTCTATTTACCCCCCGCCATTCACTCCGCACTGTACATCTTCTATTTACCCCCCGCCATTCACTCCGCACTGTACATCTTCTATTTACCCCCCGCCATTCACTCTGCACTGTACATCTTCTATTTACCCCCCTCCATACACTCCGCACTGTACATCTTCTATTTACCCCCCGCCATACACTCCGCACTGTACATCTTCTATTTACCCCCCGCCATACACTCCGCACTGTACATCTTCTATTTACCACCCGCCATACACTCCGCACTGTACATCTTCTATTTACCCCCCCGCCATACACTCCGCACTGTACATCTTCTATTTACCCCCCGCCATACACTCCGCACTGTACATCTTCTATTTACCCCCCCGCCATACACTCCGCACTGTACATCTTCTATTTACCCCCCGCCATACACTCTGCACTGTACATCTTCTATTTACCCAAGGCAGCCATCAGAAATTTCGGGGCCCCTTACACAGCTTAAGGCCTGGGCCCCTCCGGGCCTGACCACCAACATTTCGCAGGGCCCACCCTCTGGCCGTCCCACCGAATCCCCCCCACTGGCCATTCCACCGAGTCCTTCAGTGCGCCCACTTCTATTTTAACACTCTTACAACTTAATAAATTAAAATGAATCCAATCCATCAAAGAGACATCCCATATATCTGGCAAAGAGACTTTCCAATCCAGTAAAGAGACAGACTCATATATTTAGCAAAGAGACATCCTAATCCAACAAAGAGATGGCCTCATATATAAAGCACAGAAACATGCCAATCCAGTAAAGAGACGGCCTCATATATTCAGCAAAGACACATTCCAATCCAGTAAAGTGACAGTTTCATATACTCAGCAAAGAGATATCCCAATCCAGCAAAGAGACAGCCTAATATTTTCAGCAAAGAGACAGCGCAATCCAGCAAAGAGACATCCCTTCAGCTGCATCGGTTTACTCTGCAGCCACCATGATTTAGCAATTGCTAGTTACTACAGCAGCAACAACTTAGTCTCATTGGCTAGGGCCTGGGGGCGGGGCCCCTCGGAACGCCTGGGCCTCCTACATGTGTATGGGCTGTCCCCCCCTGATGGCTGCCCTGTATTTACCCCCCGCCATACACTCCGCACTGTACAGCTTCTATTTACCCCCCTCCATACACTCCGCACTGTACATCTTCTATTTACCCCCCGCCATACACTCCGCACTGTACATCTTCTATTTACCCCCCGCCATTCACTCCGCACTGTACATCTTCTATTTACCCCCCGCCATACACTCCGCACTGTACATATTCTATTTACCCCCCCCCCGCCATACACTCCGCACTGTACATCTTCTATTTACCCCCCCGCCATACACTCTGCACTGTACATCTTCTATTTACCCCCCGCCATACACTCCGCACTGTACATCTTCTATTTACCCCCCGCCATACACTCCGCACTGTACATCTTCTATTTACCCCCCGCCATACACTCCACACTGTACATCTTCTATTTACCCCCCGCCATACACTCCGCACTGTACATCTTCTATTTACCCCCCGCCATACACTCCGCACTGTACATCTTCTATTTACCCCCCGCCATACACTCTGCACTGTACATCTTCTATTTACCCCCCCCCGCCATACACTCCGCACTGTACATCTTCTATTTACCCTCCTCCATACACTCCGCACTGTACATCTTCTATTTACCCCCCGCCATACACTCCGCACTGTACATCTTCTATTTACCCCCCCCCGCCATACACTCCGCACTGTACATCTTCTATTTACCCCCGCCATACACTCCGCACTGTACATCTTCTATTTACCCTCCGCCATACACTCCGCACTGTACATCTTCTATTTGCCCCCCGCCATACACTCCGCACTGTACATCTTCTATTTACCCCCCCGCCATACACTCCGCACTGTACATCTTCTATTTACCCCCCGCCATTCACTCTGCACTGTACATCTTCTATTTACCCCCCTCCATACACTCCGCACTGTACATCTTCTATTTACCCCCCGCCATACACTCCGCACTGTACATCTTCTATTTACCCCCCGCCATTCACTCCGCACTGTACATCTTCTATTTACCCCCCGCCATACACTCCGCACTGTACATCTTCTATTTACCCCCCGCCATACACTCCGCACTGTACATCTTCTATTTACCCCCCGCCATTCACTCCGCACTGTACATCTTCTATTTACCCCCCGCCATTCACTCCGCACTGTACATCTTCTATTTACCCCCCGCCATACACTCCGCACTGTACACCTTCTATTTACCCTCCGCCATACACTCTGCACTGTACATCTTCTATTTACCCCCCGCCATACACTCCGCACTGTACATCTTCTATTTACCCCCCCCCGCCATACACTCCGCACTGTACATCTTCTATTTACCATTACCACATTCTGCACTATGCAAGTCATCTCCAACTTTAACCACGCCCCCTTTAACCACACCCCCTTTAAGCCACACCAAATATTTAGCACACTTTACACCAAGGCCACTTTTTGCATTTTTAGTTCAATCAACGTCTAGGGCCGAGTTTTAATCTTGCACACAGCCCTCTGATTTCATGATTCGCCCTGAGTCAGGGAATAGAACCATGTGCAGAAAACACATCCAGTAAATGCATAGACATAATCACCTATAATTGGGAATATCCAATCACACTTCTCCTATCTAATTCACTAATTATCTAACTATACTAAATAATGACCTGACTGACTGTATTATTCATTACAAATCATTCTCTTTATAAAAGATATTTTCTATCTCTTGTTGAGTCTTTGCTGTACATAGCGATGTCAGAACCTCCTGAGCCAATCAGCTTCCCCAATAAACACTGGAGGCGGGGAGACCCCGCCCAGAGCTGACATCACACTATTTCTAATCCTCACTTTGCTGAGCACTTCAATGTCACAGCCTGAAGAATAATATGGAGAAATGGGAAATGCAGTATAGAGGACAGACGTCTGTTCTTTATAGAATCAAATCATTCTTCACACCCCTCCCCCACTCCCTCTTCTTCACACCCCTCCCCCGCTCCCTCTTCTTCACACCCCTCCCCCGCTCCCTCTTCTTCACACCCCTCCCCCGCTCCCTCTTCTTCACACCCCTCCCCCACTCCCTCTTCTTCACACCCCTCCCCCGCTCCCTCTTCTTCACACCCCTCCCCCGCTCCCTCTTCTTCACACCCCTCCCCCACTCCTTTCCTGTCACCTGATTCCTATATGTAGAGGGGAAATGCTTTCTTTTGTCCCCTCCCCCACTCCAATTGCTTCATTTTCACTCCAATGTTTGGGGAAGAAGGATTCACCTGACCCCTCCCCCATTATCTCTGCTGTGAGCTCCTCTGTGTACAAAAGTGTACCCCCTCTCTATGTCAGTTAGGGGTCCGATCTGTCCGTCGCAATGTCGCAGTCATGCAAAAAAAAAAAAAAAAAATATCGCAGATCGTCGCCATTACTAGTTAAAAAAAAAAAACAATAAAAATGACAAATTTCCTGTAGTTAGTAGCTGCGATAACTTTTGCGCAAATACGCTTATTGCGATTTTTTTTTACCAAACATATGTAGTAGAAAACAAATTGGCCTAAAATGTTAAAAAATTTTGATTTTTACATTTTTTTGGGGGGGGGGGGGAATTTCATATAAAAAAAATGGGAAAAATATTGTTATTTTTTCAAAATTGTCGCTCTTTTTTTGTTTATAGCGCAAAAAGTAAAAATCGCACAGGTGATCAAATAACACCAAAAGAAAGCTCTGTGAGGAAAACAAGGACATAAATTTAATTTGGGTACAGCGTTGCACGACCGCGCAATTGTCTGTTAAACTAACACAGTGCCGAATCGCAAAATATGGCCTGGTCAGGAAGGGGGTAAAATCTTCCGGTCTTGAAGCATTTAAAAATATGCTCATTGAGAATTTTTTTGTCAAAGACATGTAGCTAAATACATTTTGGCCTAAATATATGACAAAAATTTAATATATTGGATATTTTTTAACTGTCTAAGTAGAAAAATATTGTTATTTTTTCAAAATTGTCGCTTTTTTTATTAATATCGCAAAAAGATAAAAATTGCACAGGTGATCAAATACCACCAAAAGAAAGCTCTGTTTGTGGGAAAAAAAAGGACGTAAATTTAGTTTGGGTACAGCGTTGCATGACCGCGCAATTGTCCGTTAAATTCGCACAGTGCCGAAACACAAAAAGTGGCCTGGACGTAAGACAGCAAAATCCTCCGGTGGTAAAGTGGTTAAGGCTCTCTACTTTGTTTGGTCTCAGTTTCCATGTGTAGCTATGTGTCTGGTCTCCCTAGCTCCTGACATGTATACCCACCCCTCCCCCACTCCCTCTTCCTATATGTAGAGGGGAAATACTTTATTTTATCCCCTCCCCCACTCCAATTGCTTCAAGCTGAGTACGCTCTTTAGAGGATAAGTGCTGAGCTGACCCCTCCCCCATTATCTCTTCTGTGAGCTGGGTTCTCTGAGTGGAGAAATTCTGACATGCCCCTCCCCCTTTGCATTGAGCTAACTCCTCTGTGTAAAGAAACATTTGCACACCCCTCCCCCACTCTCTTTGCTGTCAGAGGAATCCTATATGTAAAGGGGAAATGCTTTCTTTTACCCCCCTCCCCCACTCCGATTGTTTAGAGGAGAAGTGTTAACCCTCCCCATTTGCTTCGCTTTATGCGGAGTTCTCGATGTAGAAACTGCTGACACGCCCTCTCCAGCTGCCCCGCCCCTCTGCTGTCAGCTGATTCCTATATGTAGAGGGGAAATGTTTTCTTCCATACCCCTCCCCCACTCCCATTGCTTCAAGCTGAGTCCACTGTCTAGAGCAGAAGTGCTGACATGACTCCTCCCCCATTATCTCTGCTGTGAGCTGAAACCTTGATGTAGAAATCGGCAGATGCCCCTCCCCCTTCCCCACCCCCTTTGTGTGAGCTGAATGCTCTGTGTAGAGGGGAAATATTTTCTTACTTACCCCCCTCCCACTCTTCACTGCTTAGAGGAGAAGTTACTGACCTGACCCCGCCCCCATATTTTCTGTTACAATCTGAGTGTTCTGTATAGAGAACCTCTGATATGCCCCTCCCTCTGCACCCCCCCCCCCTCTCTGCTGTCAGCTGATTTTTATATGTAGAGAAGTAAAGAGTAGTTTTGATAAGTGCTATATAGGTTCCTGCTGATAAGTAATAACAGGGGTGAGTCAGAAGGTAAAATGAGCGGCACAAGATGACAACTAGGGATGATGCTGTTTGCATGTTTCATTTTGACAGCCAGGCCCAAGTGCTCCACACCTCCTGTGGTGCACAGTCTTCCGTCGGGCACCAGCCGCACCCCTGTATCCCACAGGGTGGATGTTTTCGGCTCTCGGTGCTCCGCAGGTTCTCCGCCAACACATGGGACAGCCTCTACTGCCCTCCGCCTCTCTCCATCTTGCTCCTCCACACGTGTTTCCCTCTCAGCACCACCCAGAGGCGGAAGTCATTTATGGACTTTCCCTCCTTCTCAGGATTGGCTGTGCGTCTGCGGTGTCTCCGCCAACTACTCTAAATTGGCGGTGGCTCCTCCTGCTAGGCAGAACTTTCCTGCGCAGTACAGTAACCCTTCCAATGCCGCTCCATCTCAGCTCAGCCTGCATGGTAGTTACTTCTCTGCTTGCACGCATCCGCCATCCTTACTTGTACTAGGGCTCCAGCTGCGCCTCCATCACTCTGAGCCAAATGACCCTCCTTGCAAGTCAGTAGAATTGTCCCCGCTGTCAGATGCAGGGCCAACATTTCTCTTCTTAGCACTTGTACAAGCAAGATTCGCCATACTGTATTTGAAAAATGTCCCACTGTCATTAAATGCATGGTCAACAATTTTCTCTACAGCATCCACACTGCCACTATTTTGGAAGAATGTCCCGCTGTCATTGGATGCACGGAAAACATTTTCCTGTATAACTCCGGCACACACATGGCTCCCGGTACACCGATCCATGTGCCCTGGGCTGCCATTTTCTCCGTCCAAACTTGCACCATTTACTGTTAAGCAGACACAGTCCTTTTGTACAGCAAGATGCATTTATCCCGCTCTCCAGCACATCACTTGATCAGACAATTTGTAATCCAGGCAAAGATTCTTCCGTTGCCATAGGAAACCATCACTGTGCATTTTATTCTTCATTTCACCCTCCCTATCGCATGTTGAGCAGGCCTCACACATCTCTCGAGCATTAGAACACAGTCTTTGAGAGAAAAATGGCAATTTTCAAAACTTTCTTCGGCCGTTACCGTTAGCAACCATTCCGGTAACCCAGGGAAGTTAAATATGTATATCAGTTCTAGGGACAACTGCCCACATCCACATCTATAAATGTAATATTGGACAGTAGGAGCAAGGAAAAGATAGGGAGGAAGTAACCTTCCCATATCCCTCCTAACAAAACTGGACTTTAAGGGATGTGGGGTAGTGATGAGCCAAACACCCCCCGGTTCAGTTCACACCAGAACACTGCGAACAGAGTAAAAGTTTGTTCGAACAAATGGACCCAAATGAAGTCTATGGGACTCGTACCTCGAAAACCAAAACGGTCTCATTTTGAAGGCTTAATTGCAAGTTATTGCCTCAAAAAAGTGTATGGGGGTCCAGGTCCTGACCTGGGGAACATGTAGCAATGAAAAAAAAGTTTTAAATAACAATCATTTTTAAAGGAGCACTGACTTACTTACTGATTTTAATGAGGCTTAAAGTGAAAGTGAAGGAATTTTTCATTTTTTTAAATATCGTGCCTGGGGGGGTCCCCTGAATGTGCCTGTAAAGTAGGGTATCTACATGCATACGATGTATAAACCTGCTGCAGCTATACTAACATTTCTAAAGCAAAAAATGTCATATACAAATATACATACAAGTTTCAAATCACATGTACTTGTCATACAGGTGCAGAAAAATTGGGCCTTGCTTGTTGATAGTGCCTGAACACCGTAACCCCTCGCATTTACTCTTGGTGGGTGCAGGAACGGGACCTGCTGGTAAGAATTCCATGCAAATTTGAAATCGCATGTGCTATACAAGTGCCAAAAATTGGGCCTTTGGTGTTAGTGGTGCCTGAACACCGTAGCCCCTCACAGTTAGCAGGGCACAGGGACAGGTCCTGCTGTTAAAAATGACAGAGGTCATTTAAATTGTATGCACCTGTCATACAAGTGCAGAAAAATTAGGCCTTGGGGGTTGGTAGTGACCTAAACCCAGTGGTGTATTTAGGTTTTGTGCTGCCCTAGGCCTAACTATGCTTGGGCACCCCCTAATTTACATATGACCCACCCCTTTCTGTAAAGGCCACACCCCTTCCTGTTACCCGCCCTGTCATCTGTAAACCACAGACCATAACGACAATCTATCAGTGCCCTTCAATACAGCCTCATCAGTTCCCATAAGTTCAGCCTCATCAGTGCCCATCAGTGCAGCCTCATTAGTTTCCATCAGTGGCCATCAATGCAAAATATCAGTGCCCATCAGGACAGCATATCAGTGCGGCCTCGTGCCCATCAGTGCAGAATATCTTATAACTGTTTAAAGGCATCGGTCAGCCGGCAGCCTTCTTCACCGCTCCTCCTTTGGCTGAACGATGCGACAGAAACACGTCAGGGAGAATGTTGACCCTCCCAGTGTCTGCAAAGGCGGCAAACAAATTTCAAGATGTTTCATCCTCTGCTCCCTCTGCAAAGGCAGGATGAGCTCTGCAACTTTACCCTTGTAATGTGGATCAAGAAGGGTGTCCAACCAGTAATTATCCCTCTCCTTGATAGCACGAATCCTCGGGTCCTTTCGCAGGCTTTGCAAAATCAGAGAGCCCATGCAACGTAAGTTGGAGGAGGCATGAGCTTCTGAGTCCTCTGGGTCACTAAGGATGACATTGTGAGCAGGAGCAACCTCTCCCCAATCACGTACAACTTCTGTGGTTTCTGGGGAATCCAAACCATCCCTTGTAGACTGCTGTATGCTATCCTCTTCCACTACATCGATGCTGCTGAAATCCTCCTCCTCCTCCTCTTCCTCATGTGTGTTTTGTGGCCCTGCAGGAATGATATCTGCATAAAGGGGGCCTTGTTAGGAAAGGAAGTACTCTTCCTGCCGCTGTTCTGCCTCAAGTGCCCTGTCCATGATTCCACACAGAGTGTGCTCCAGCAGGTACACTAGTGTAAGGGAAATCACATTTAGACCACAAGCTGATACAAGGAAAGACAGGTTTAATACTCGTATACGAGGAGACAGGTTACACCGATATACTACTATTAGCTACTATGACCCGTCTGGTTTGCATATGTGTCTCCTATCCTTATATACATTTTGAACATTGTTAAGATTGAACCCCCCCCTTCCTTTGGACAATGATTGATGGCCTGTACAGCCTTTAATATATCCTAAGGGGAGGGGGTTGAACAGTAGTCTATTGTATTCTACTTCGTCTACAAAACATCTGGACAGGATATACGAACAACATGTAATATAGTGTAAGTCTTTGTTAATGTGAAAACTTCATATGAGGTCTTTAACAAAAAACATATGGCAGCATATGCAGTAGCCACTGTTTAAATTATTAGCAGAATCTGCTGAAACAATGCAGTTCTAGGAAAGCATAAATGATTATAACACATATAATAATTATGAAACATTCATAATTTCTTTAACATTCCCCCCCCCCCCCAATTATACTCATTTATGACTGGTTCATCAGCATCCTGGCTTCCCAGATTTTGCCTAGATTCATCATATAGTTCATACATGAGAGATTGGGGCAGAGTCTTTGAATTCGTCGTCATCTGACTTTGAACCAAATCCTGAGTATAGTTCGTTTGAGTCCCCTTGTAAGTACATAGTCTTTGTCAAAGAGGTGTCAATGAAACGTTGGAGGAGTCCTCGAACACAGGGAATGCAACAGCAACCACACACAGTTAGCACTGTGGCGGCCATTATTATTGAAATCAACGCATTTTTCACCAGTTCACCCCACCTACCAAACCAAGTCTCAAAGAGTCCAGTTAAGGGGTTTTCCACCCCAGAATTTTCTGCTAGTTCCTCAGATAGCATCTGCAATCCTTGCAGAAACCTCATTATGCTACAATCAGGAGCTGTATTGTTAGGAATGAAGGTGCAACAAAAAGTTCCAAACATCTTACACACACCTCCTTTTTCCGCCAGCATCATATCGAGAGCAATACGATTCTGCCAGGCTACCAACGAAGTTGCATCCAGTATGCTGGCTAGTTCTTTAAGAGCGTCTCGGGTATAGTTCACAAACCTTTGCTGGTTATAGTAGATGTAATTTATCCAGTCAACGTTCTTGTTGGGCTGTACCCATAGGAAGATGGAGGTGAGTGCGGCTAATACTTGGTTCTGTGCTCTGAACTCATCAGGGACTCCTCGTGGCACTCCGATGGAATCAACATAGACTCGATTGTCAAACGAGGTGTTTCTCTTTTCATGCGAAAGTGGTGCTTCTCCAACCGAGGCATTTTTACTTCAGCACCTACAGGTATCATATAAAAGGGAAGAAGCAAGTGTGTTAAAGCACAGCTCCCTTTCCACCTGGGAGGGAGTTTAGGCCTAAGCTTCATATCCCCGCATAACCACCATACATCAGCTAATTGCTTCTCCTGATCCTCAAACCATGTCTGTTGGTAAGGTAAACTTGTGATAAGTACGTTCTGGGGGCAGTAAGACAAGGGTAGCTCCCCTCGTTGTTGTCCTGTCTCATCAGTACTGATGAAACAAGTAAAATTTCCGGGAACTACTCTAATTAATGGGGGCACACTCCACATTTTATTTGCCGGGTATAACTCCTGCTCATTTTTGCACTGGTCATCTGTTACATTCTCTTTAAACATCATTATTATGCACGTCAAATCTGTTTCGTCAGCCAGGAAGGGGACTGTTGCTAAGTAGGGTCGTGAGTTGGCACACGAAATGCAATTTCCCTGCTCCTTACTTTTAGTAGTCCATCTAACCCATTTTATCCATTCATTCTTATCTCCATATCCTGTTTCAATACTTAGTTGTTCTTTGTTGGCAAAACTGTTTTAAATAGGTATTCAGATTTAGTATCAGGAAGATTTAAGTCGGGGTTTACTGGGAGTGATGTTGGAGGAGTATAAGGTGTGACTTGGATTCTTATTCTCATCAAAAGGTCTGATCCATAGTTCCATAGGACAGCTATTCCTAAACCATAATCTCCAGAGTCAGTGCTTTTAGGATTTTTTAAGGTTACAGTCAAAAAGTTATGGTTATAGCCCACGTAAGTAAATTGACTTATTGACAGTCTGGATACCAAATCCTTTTTACTCTCAGGGACTACAGCACCTTTGTTGTAATATCCTAACTTATCTGTTGTCCACCATACATTACTCCAGGATGAACTGGTGGGGTATCCGCACAGATATCTCTCATATTTTTTACTACTATACCTTAAATTCCAATTACTGGTGCAGTAGTTAATGCTACAGATATCAATTTGCATCATTGTGGTAACCCCCTCATTGACCGTCATAGTATATACTCCATCTTTGTCCCCTCTTTTTATCTCTCTTTTTGTCATTCCTGACTTTACCCTGTTGACCCACTGAGGGGAGTTGATGTCCAAGAGTATCAATATCAGTGCTATAATCCCTCCGACTACCATTCCACCTAATAAGATCCTACCTGTCCATGTCTTAGTAAAATACCCAGGTTCCAATAGCTGTCTTTCCCTAGGCTGTTTTATCGCCCCTATGAGCCTATCTTGTTCCATTTTCTTCACCGGGTTTGAGAAGAGTGGTCCCTATTGGAGTCACCCCCCTTTGTAGCCGGACGTACAATCATGGCTCTGTGGGCGCTCCCTCTTCTGGCCCTAGATACTTTGCTTTCTTGCAATGTGATAGATGTATCCAAGGTACTCTTTCTTCTACTTTTACAGCTGTGGGTGTAGACAATAGTACCTGATAAGGCCCTTCCCACCTTGGATCTGACCACTGTTTTCTCTTGATTATTTTGATCCACACCCAATTCCCTGGTTGCACAAGGGTTCCCTGCTCTGCCGGAGTTTCTTGACCTGTAAGAGAGTTTGGAGACAATATTTCCTTAGATGTTAACAGTTTTCTCATATAGTTTGCTAGTTCACAATCCGTTTCCCCATCTACCCTAACAAATGGCCTAAGTTGTGGGATATAGTATGGTCTCCCGTACAGTATCTCATAAGGTGTCAACCCCCTCGCTGTGGGAGTTACTCTCATGCTTAGCATGGCTATTGGCAGACACTGTATCCAGTTTTTACCAGTCTCTTCCATTTATTTTCTCAATTTACCCTTCAAAATACCATTGTCTTTCTACGGTACTTGCAGACTGTGGGTGATAGACACAATGTTTTTTTAAGTCAATACTGTACTGTGACAGTACTCACCGTCACTGGAAGTTAAAGACAGAGGATTCATGGTTTGAATTGCTTCAGATGGGACGGTCATATTTGCCAGCCATATCTCCATATAGGAATATAAAGATTTATTTCCATTCGCCATTAAATCTGTTCTTCCTAAATGCTGTGTATATTACATATCTTTCAATGTCAGACAGGTTTTCCTTTTGTTGTGTATTGGGAGGGAATGTGGATTGTCCTTTCGCATTGTTAAGTGTTAATGACCTCCCATTGTTCTGTCTGTCTGCCTTAAGAGAAACTTACAGGTATGTGGATTGGATGCTAAGGGGGAGGGGGGATTGTCCCACATTGTATATTTTTGTGTATACTGTATGAGAGTGTAAAACTCTGTTCCTATTGGATTGTGAATATCACGTCCAGTCTTCAACAAGGTCCACCTGGGTGGTAACCTTGTGGGTGAAAACTGTATACAAGTCTGTTCAATAAAGAAGAAGCAAATTCATTTTTCACCCTCAATCTAGAGTCTTGTCTCTTATTGGGGGAATGTGCTGCAAGGGATTGCTATGGTCCTCCATACTCCCTTAGAGAATCACTAAGCTCTTGTAAGAGCTTGTGTAAGAGCTTGTTCGTGCTGCACTCTCTGGGGAAAGGAGGTTCACCCACAGGAACCTGGAGCCTTGTCGTAGGTCCAGGGTGGGTAGGAGATTGCGAGACCCTAACCAAGCTGCGGCAGTTTGTGGGGTCTGAAGTGGTTACGGTGTCTGGTGGAGTGCTTGGAGCCCCTCGGGAAGCACTAGGAGCATCTGTCAACGGAGGTACCCGGTCAGGGGTGCCCTGTTCCGTTACATTGGTGGCAAGTGATGGGATGGCGTCCTAGTGTGAGGAGAAGCAGCTCGAAGATACCGGTAACGTTATGGAGCAAGATAACACCCGTGCAGCGTCCCCATATGAGGAGAAGTTTCTCTGGAGGTTGCAGCAACACTTGGTCCAACAGGATGGGCCTTTATCAGAGGAAGCCATACTGGACTGGAGAGATTTCACTCGAAAGGAAATGTGGTATGAGGCCTTAGAGGATGTGCAGTGGAGGTGGAGAGAGAACCTTCCCAGCGAAGAACAGCGGTTCCAGGTATACGTTGCCCTGCGGTTACCTTTCCTAGGAGAGCAACCCCTGGATGAGTGGGTGACGGAGCTGTGGAACCTGATTTTGAAGGAGTTGTTGCTGGATGAAGCTTACCGGGCACTAAAGTGGTACGCTACCCGGCACGACCACTGGATGGCTGACAACAATATGCCGGAAGGTGAGGACTATAGTGGCCCGGGCTTGCTGTGGGAGGCCTTTGAGGAGAGGGACTTTGGAGGTCCAGCAGAGTTTTGGCGCTGGTAAATCCAGGCACCAGGGAAGCCCTACTGGGTCTCCCCAAAGCGGATGACCTGGGGTCAGACCTGATTCATCTGGTCAGAATGGAGTGGGAACTGGAGCAGGACTACAAACGCCTGCTCTGCTCCGTTCCACCCCAATCTACCCTGCAAGCACAACCCTTCAGTTGGAGAGACAGTACAGACTGGTGGTACTTGGAAGACCCACCGATGGCAGGTGGAGATGGGACGAGGTCTCTCTACCGGCCCTGCAGGGAGGCTGGGCAGCCGACCCATGTCCCCAGCTACAGCAGGAGTTACAGGGAGCCGAAGGTGTCGTCCTTCCTTCCACGCAGCAGTGTACCTTCCAGGGAGGGGAGACAGCTATTCCTTCTCCCCAACCACAGCGAGACAACAGACCTGACCCCAATGGTGCAGATGGGACCGCGGTCTCTGCACCAGACCTACAGGGATGCTGGATGGCCGGTCCAGATCCCCAACCTACCCCGCAGGAATACCAGGAGGAGGAGGTAGGCGATCCCTCCTCTCTACAGCAGACACCCAACCAGGTCCTGGGGGTAGTATTCGCCAACCCCAACCCAGCAGAAGAGCTGCCAACAGGGCAGAGTGTTACCGACCTCTGCCCAGCACCCGCAAAAGCTACAGTCTTCATTTGTACACCCCAGGGATGCTGGACAGTCGGCCCAGATCCCCAACAGCCTGACAAAGTGAGCCCCACCACCCTGTCTTCTCTTCAGTGGCTGAAATGACTCCCAGGAGAAGGGCCAGTCCACACTTATCCCCAGCAGCGGGAATGTTCTGCGAGAGAGGCAGAGGTTGGCTGGGTGAGTAACACTGTTTTCCAGACAATTTGTTTGGGGTACTGGGTGGGTGCAGACATTGGGAGGGCCTGTGGAACACAGCCTACCTTAGAGAGGTTGTGTAATGTTCTGGTACCTATGGTACCCTTATTTCCATTTCTCTCCTAACATTGCGTCCCATCTTGCTATCCAAATGGAACGCATACACCTTTAAGGGCAATGACATCATCGCCGAGCGCCGCTATGAGCGGCTATTTCAATCGCCGGTTTGCTCTCACTCATTGCTCGATCAAACCACATTTTCACCTTACCTTGTCTTGTGCTGCCGGAGCTTCTAGCTATACCCTTGCCTGAACTGAACTGGAACCTCGCTGCCGATCCCGTATCTTGCTACCGGATCACTCCTTACTACTGGATCTTGCTACTACTAACTATCTAGTGATAAGTACCCCGCAGGGGATTCCTTCCTAACCTATACTTTCACTATCATCTACTGCATATTACAAAGACTATTACTATCTAATCTATTCCTATCATCTGCATAAGATTGTTAGCTCTTGGGACTACCATCATCTATCATTGCACTAGGTTACTCTATCTTGTATACATTCTGCTGTCCCCTACCATCTGTACTATACATGATTGCTAGAACCTATCTGCATACTACCATCACCTACCACTCTCCTGAATACTATTACTGAGTGCTCACCATACTATCGCCTGTCTCTCACCTCTATACTATCATATATTCTATCACTCCAGGAACATCATATTGAGTGTATGTATATTGCATAACAGGCTGTGCACGGTGATGAAGTCCTGAGAGTTGGATATGTTGTTCAACAGAATCTCTACACGACTACTGAGTGTAACAATTCTGCAGCTGCAAATCCATTCATTAACAAAAAACGCATGAGCGTTACAGGTTGGAAAGTTCTTCTCTCAGCCTGCTAGGCTGCTCTTATGTCTAAATCACCCTGTGTCTTACAGGGACACAGGGTGCCCAAGAAGCCCAGTCTGGCCTGCCCAAACCAGACTATCACAGGCTGATCGGCTATGAGAGCTCCATGCGCCTTGCCAAGACAAACTTACAAACTATGTGGCATTTTGTCAAGGAAGCTGCCATGAAGGATTGACTCTTTGGGACTTGTTACCCGACTAACTCAGGCACTGACCGATTGTAGGTCTGGTACCTGGTTCGTCTACTTTGGGGGGAAGATATGTGACAGTACTCACCGTCACTGGAAGTTGAAGACAGAGGATTAATGGTTTGAATTGCTTCAGATGGGACGGTCATATTTGCCAGCCATATCTCCATATAGGAGTATAAAGATTTATTCCCATTTGCCATGAAATCTGTTCTTCCTAAATGCTGTGTATATTACATATCTTTCAATGTCAGACAGGTTTTCCTTTTGTTGTGTATTGGGAGGGAATGTGGATTGCCCTTTCGCATTGTTAAGTGTTAATGACCTCCCATTGTTCTGTCTGTCTGCCTTAAGAGAAACTTATAGGTATGTGGATTGGATGCTAAGGGGGAGGGGGGATTGTCCCACATTGTATATTTTTGTGTATACTGTATGAGAGTGTAAAACTCTGTTCCTATTGGATTGTGAATATCACGTCCAGTCTTCAACAAGGTCCACCTGGGTGGTAACCTTGTGGGTGAAAACTGTATAGAAGTCTGTTCAATAAAGAAGAAGGAAATTAGTTATTCACCCTCAATCTAGAGTCTTGTCTCTTATTGGGGGAATCTGCAGTAAGGGATTGCTATGGTCCTCCATACTCCCTTAGAGAATCACTAAGTTCTTGTAAGAGCTTGTGTAAGAGCTTGTTCGTGCTGCACTCTCTGGGGAAAGGAGGTTCACCCACAGGAACCTGGAGCCTTGTCGTAGGTCCAGGGTGGGTAGGAGATTGTGAGACCCTAACCAAGCTGGGGCTGTTAGTGGGGTCTGAAGTAGTTACGGTGTCTGGTGGAGTGCTTGGAGCCCCTCGGGAAGCACTAGGAGCATCTGTCAATGGAGGTACCCAGTCAGGGGTGCCCTGTTCCGTTACATGTACCATTTGCTGATTTGCTGTATTGTCTGATTCACAAAATGAGAACCATTATCACTGTAAATGATGGAAGGGATCCCAAACCTGGGAACTATTCCCTTTATGATTACCTTGGCCACTAACTGCCCATCAGGGAGTGTCAGGGGAAATCTTTCCACCCATTTCGTGTATAAATCAACTATTAGGCAAAATTTCTTATTTTTGCATTTGTTCAGTTCAATAAAATCCATACAAATTGTGTGAAAGGGGTAAGGAGGCTTAGGGAACCGACCTCGTAGAGGTCTAAATGCTCCCTGCACATGATACCTATTACAGGTTGAACATGTCAAACAAAAATGTTTTGAGTAATTAGTGAAACCATACGTTGTGAACACTTTGTTAACCATCTGTACCATCCCCCCTTTTGAGACATGGCTTTGCCCATGGCTCAATAAGGCTGCATATCTAAACAAGGAGGAAGGCAAAATAGGTTTGCCTTCAGTACTTGTGTAGATACCTTTCGCCTGTATCGCTCCTTTTGATAACCATTTTTGTTTTTCGCTTTCGGGTGCTGTTCTCTGCATTTCTGTCAGCCAGGTCTCATCTATTGTTTTCTGTATTTCTACTGGTTTAGCAAGATAGGAGTTTGTTTCCTGTTTACCTCCAGCTGCCTCTTTCGCTGCCTTGTCTGCTAAGGCATTCCCTTGTGTGATAGGATCTGTCCCTTTCTTATGGGCTGCACACTTACATATAGCTACTTGAGCTGGCTTCTGTACACTGTCTAGTAAGGCTAAGATGAGGTCCCTATGTTGGATAGGTTTGCCTGTTGATGTGACCATGCCCCTATTTTTCCATTGTTGTGCGAATACATGTATAGTGGAGAAAGCATACTGACTATCTGTATATATGTTCACCTTTTTCCCTTTACCCAGGTCACATGCCCTGGTTAACGCTATGATATCTGCTTGTTGAGCTGAATAGAAACTGGGTAATTTACCTGTTTCAACAATCTGGTTATGTGTTACCACGACATAGCCCGTTTGGTTTGTTCCTATATCATTCTTTTTGCTGGATCCATCAACAAAATATGTAACATCAGCATTATCAAGTGGTACATCTGTGAGATCTTTTCTTGGAAGTATTCTTTCATCAATTTGAGCTATACAATCGTGTGGCTCTCCTTCAACAGGTGTAGGCATAAGTGTGGAAGGGTTCAGTGTAGTACATCTTTCAATGGTAATATGGGGTTGCCCTAAAAGAGTGGTCATGCATGACAGATGCCTTGCTGGAGACAAGTAGGAAATTTTGTCCTGCAGCAAAACTACTGAAATGGCATGTGGAACCCTCAAGACGAGGGGGTGAAAGAGAACTATCGTGGCTGAAGACTTAATGGCCATCAGGGCTGCTACAACAGCTTGGACACAGTGGGGTAAACTATGTGCCACTGGATCCAACCTGGTAGAGTAAAATGCAATTGGTTTGTGCTTGTCACCATATTCCTGAGTGAAGACAGAGGTCATATACCCATCCTTACAATCTACTGTTTGATAGAAAGTCTTTTTGTAGTTGGGAAATCCAAGAGCCGCTGACCCCACAATCAATTGTTTAATCTTAGTAAAGGTTTTCTCTGCCCCTGAAGTCCATTGTATTTTGTCTCTAGCTGACATTGTAGTGCTATGAATCAGTTCAGCTAAGGGAGCTATTTCTGTTGCATAGTTTGCTATCCAAGACCTGCAAAAATGAGCCATCCCAAGAAAAGACATAATTTCCTTCTTAGCGCGTGGTCTAGGAACCTGAAGTATAGCCGTCTTACGGCCGTCATCCAGATGCCTACCTTCCTGTGATATAGTATATCCTAAGTACTTCACCTGTGTCTTCCAAAGCTGCAACTTCTATTTACTAACCTTGTGTCCCTGCTCAGCAAGAAAGGACAACAGGGCCAGCGTATCTCTTTGGCAGCTTAATTCTGTAGGAGATGCCACCAATATGTCATCCACGTACAGAAGTATTTGGCTGTCACAGGGAGGTGTAAACCTGGACAAGTTGTTGGACATTTCTTGTGAGAAAATTGTGGGACTTTCACAATACCCTTGCGGTAATCGCGTATGTGTATACTTTTTTTGCTTATAAGTAAATGCAAACCAGAACTATCTTTATGCAAAGATATTGAAAAGAATGCGTTACCTATATCAATAACAGAGAATACTCTGTTCTCAGGCTGAAGATCGTTCAGGAGGACATGGGGGTCAGGCACAACTGGGGCCCGTGGCACCACAGCCTTATTTACTGCCCGTCGGTCCTGAACAAGCCTCCACCCTCCCTGCGGTTTTCTAAACAGGGAACAATGGTGTATTACAGGGCGAATCTGGACATTCTATGATTATACCTCTATCCAACAATTCTTTAATTACAGGATCCACCCCAGCTTCTGCATCTTTTCTTAAGGGGTATTGTTTTTGATAGGGTCTCATAGTACTTTTAGGGGTGATTTGTACTTCAGTTGCCGTTTTGATCAGTCCAACATCAGTCTTTCCTTTTGACCAAAGATAGTCGGGGATGTCTTTCAATGCATCCTCTTCCTCCTGGGTCAAGAGGAATAGTCATTCCTTGTCGTATTACCCTCCTGAAAGGTGCACTCCTGGAGTACATTGTGTGACCCAATTAAGGTTGAAAGACTGGATTCCCTTTATTTTCTGTTGTTCAGGTGTCATATGTACCCAGTCGGTCAAAAGTTCCCCTAACTCATACCAATCTTATGAGACATTCCAAGTAATTGATACATGGGGTACAATTCTTCCCCTATGTAACTTGAATATCTTATCAGCAAGGAGACAGGTGGCCACGCTGTTTCCCTCCTGATCCCAGTATAACGTTTTCAATGTAATTCTGACCCCTGAAAATTTACCCAATTTTCTTTCATAATCAACATCAGTTCCTATGGAATGTTTAAAATACATAGTGCAGTGTAAATTATGTTGAACCTCATAGCTTTTCCCTTTAACCTTTTCTTCTGCTATTTTGAGAAGGGGTTGCTGCATGCATCCTGGACCTGTGGAACTTAAGTCCAAGCTGTACCAGTAATAAGGTTCACTGTCAGTCTTCATCACATACTGTATGTTCCACAGGCTCGGTGGGCTCTCAAACCCCCCTCTGCTGGTATAACTGAAATGTCTAGTGCATGCAGCAAGTCCCTGCCCAATAGGTTAATCGGACACTTTTCAGATATCACAGTTTTACATTCTGTTTTTCTTTTTGTTTGTGGGTCCTCTACAAGAAGTTTTTCAGACACATCTTCTTCACATATTACACCACTCCCTGATTTTACAAAAAATGTTCCTTTTCTTTTGATCCCTTCAGGTAAATACTGAGGGTGAATCAAAGTTTTACATGCCCCCGTGTCACACAAAAAGGTAATTTATTTCCCTTGTACAGTGTTATTACTGGTTTTATCTCATTTTGTAAATACATTTCCACATTGCATATGTCCAACATGTCAAGTTCTCCTGAATCTATTACATTCTTGATACATTCTATTTCATTCTTCCTTTTCCACTAGTCATGCTTTCTCCTCTCTCTCTTCATCTCTCCTTGACTTTCACTCTCTTGCCATGTGGCCCTTTTTACCACACAAAAAACATTCCCCTATTTCCTTCCTACCCTCGTAATCCTTGATACGAGGTCTCCGTTGGGGCCTTTTTACCTTCCCGGTACCTTTTTCAATGACATATGCATCAGTATCTTCCTCTACAATTAAAACTTTTCCTTTCTTGTTTTATTTTTTAATTGAAAATGACGCTCAGCGTGGCGTGCATATTCAATGAACTCATGGAGCCTGCAAGTTCTGTGGGTTATCATGTGCTTGGTCACGAAACCAGAAACAATTTATTTTTTATAATTGCAGTTGCCTGCCAGTGAGTGTCAGGTCCAGACTGTACTGTGCCCACTGCAGTGCCCACCACTCATATATATACGGTGGCACAGCACCTTGCAAATTAAAAGATAATTTATTTTTTATAATTGCAGTTGCCTGCCAGTGAGTGTCAGGTCCACAGACTGTACTGTGCCCACTGCAGTGCCCACCACTCATATACGGTGGCACAGCACCTTGCAAATTAAAAAATAATTTATTTTTTATAATTGCAGTTGCCTGCCAGTGAGTGTCAGGTCCAGACTGTACTATACCCACTGCCCAACACTCATATAGGGTGGCACAGCACCTTCCATGCATAGTACCACTAATCTAAAAAAAAATGATAGGCAGAGGCAGGCCACCCCGCAGGGGCCGTCGTGGTCGTGGTGTTGTGATTTCCTTTGGCCCTAGAATAATGCCCAGTGTTCAGAAGCCACGTACCCTGAACTCAAAAAATTCTGAGGGCATAGTTGACTGGCTTACACAGGACACCCAATCTTCTACAGCTTCCGCTCGGAACCTTGATGCACCATCCTCCTCCAGCTCAGCTTCGGGCAACTCTCAATTTACCACTCGCCCACCCGCCGGTACCACCGACACTAGCACCACAGCCGCTTCACTTGATCTGTCAGAGGAGTTATTTACACATCAGTTGGAAGAAATGAGTGATGCGCAACCATTAGTGCCAGAGGATGTAGATAACGGGGATATGTCTCAGTCAGGCAGCATTATACACATGGACGTACATTGTGATGATGATGATGTTGTACCTGCTGCTGCTGCCTTTGCTGAGTTGTCAAGTGAAGCGGCTGATGACGACGATGTGTCTGTGGATGTCACCTGGGTGCCTGCTCGAAGAGAAGAAGAGGGGGAAAGTTCAGATGGGGAGACAGAGAGGAGGAGGAGACAAGTTGGAAGCAGGGGGAGGTCATCGCAAGGAGCTAGTGGCACAGTCAGACAGCATGTATCGGCACCCGGGGTCAGCCAGGCAGCACGCCAATCAATGCAAGCTGTTGCCACCACCAGAATGCCGTCATTGCAAAGCTCAGCAGTGTGGCATTTTTTTTTGTGTGTCTGCCTCTGATAACAGCAATGCCATTTGCAACCTGTGCCAAAAGAAACTGAGTCGTGGGAAGTCCAACACCCACCTAGGTACAACTGCTTTGCGAAGGCACATGATCTCACATCACAGACGCTTATGGGATCAACACATGAGTACAAGCAGCACACAAACTCAAAGCCACCATCCTCCTCCTGGTCCAGCATCTTCAGCCACATCAACCACTGCTGTCCTCCTTGCCCCCTATCAACAACCCGCCACTCCGCCTCTCACCTTCAGCAGTTCCTGCTCATCTGCCCACAGTAAGGTGTCTGTCAAGGAAATGTTTGAGCGTAAGAAGCCAATGTCACAGAGTCACCCCCTTGCACCCCAGGGCACCCCCTTGCCCTGCGTCTGACAGCTGGCTTGTCGGAACTTTTAGCCCGTCAGCTTTTACCATACAAGCTGGTGGAGTCTGAGGCCTTCAAAAAATTTGTAGCTATTGGGACACCGCAGTGGAAGGTACCCGGCCAAAATTTTTTTTCACAAAAGGCAAACCCCGACCTGTATTGTGGAAAAGGAAGTCATGTCATGTCTGGCACACAGTGTTGGGGAAAGGGTCCATCTGACCACTGATACCTGGTCTGCAAAGCACGGTCAGGGCAGGTATATCACTTACACTGCGCATTGGGTAAACCTGCTGGCAGCTGCCAAGCATGGAATGCGTGGCTCTGCAGAGGAGTTGGTGACACCTCCACGACTTGCAGGCAGGCCTGCTGCCACCTCCTCTACTCCTCCTACTCCATCCTCTTTGCTAACCTCCTCAGCTGAGTCCTCTTCTGCTGTTGCGTCTTGCTCCACACCAACTGCACCCCCCCAGCTCCCCAGGGGCTACTCCACATGCCAGATACGACAGTGTCACGCCGTCTTGGGGTTGACTTGCCTGAAAGCAAAGAGTCACACCGGACCAGCACTACTGTCCGCCCTGAACGCACAGGTGGATCAGTGGCTGACCCAGCACCAACTGGAGATCGGCAAAGTGGTGTGTGACAACGGAAGCAATTTGTTGGCAGCATTGAATTTGGGCAAGTTGACACATGTGCCGTGCATGGCACATGTGTTGAATCTGATTGTACAACACTTTGTGCATAAGTACCCAGGCTTACAGGAAGGTGTGTGGCCATTTCAGGCATTCCTACACGGCCATGGCGCACTTTTCAGATATTCAGCGGCGAAACAACATGCCAGTGAGGTGCTTTATTTGCGACAGCCCGACAAGTTGGAATTCAACACTTCAAATGTTCGACCGCCTGCTCCAACAAGAAAAAGCCATCAACGAGTATTTGTATGACTAGGGTGCTAGGACAGCCTCGGCGGAGCTGGGTATTTTTTTGCCACGTTACTGGACGCTCCTGCGCAATGCCTGAGGCTCATGCGTCCTTTTGAAGAGGTGAAAAACCTAGTCAGTCGCACCGAAGGCACCATCAGCGACATCATCCCATGTTTTCTTCCTGGAGCGTGCCCTACGAAGAGTGCTGGATCAGGCCGTAGATGAGCGTGAAGAGGAAGATTTGTGGTCCCCATTAGAGTTGAGCGGACACCTGGATGTCCGTGTTCGGCGGGTTCGGCCGAACTTGAAAAAAAAGTCCGGGACTCTTTCCGAACTTTACCCGGACACCGAACCCCATTGAAGTCAATGGGGACCCGAACTTTCAGGCACTAAAATGGCTCTAAAACACCAATGGAAAGGGCTAGAGTGCTGCAAATGGCGGCAAAACGTAGTTAAGAGCATGGCAAATGCTCTGCTAACAAATGTGGATAGGGAAATAACTTAAAATAACAAAAAAAAACAGAAAAATAAAACAATTTTCTTCATCTGTGAAGGACGAGGCCCATATGGAGTAGGAGGGAGGTTGAGGTGGCGGTGGATGTGGCGGTGTAGGTGGAAGCGGCGGTGGAGGAGGACGAGGTAGTTAACACTGCTTTTTTTCAGTCATTTTAAATGAGGGTACACCCCAAAAGAGTGAGAAAGATCAAAAATATAACAATGGCTGGGTAAGGTTGGTATCCATCTCTATTCTGCACAAGGTACGGAAAAGTCCTGTGGGATCCATGCCTGGTTCATTTTAATGAACGTGAGCTTGTCCACATTGTCTCTGGACAGGCGGCTGCACTTGTCTGTGGTAACACCCCCAGCCGTGCTAAATACACGTTCAGATAATACACTGGCTGCAGGGCACGCCAGCACCTCCAAGGCGTAAAGGGCAAGCTCAGGCCATGTGCCCAATTTGGAGACCCAGAAGTTGAAGGGGACAGACCCGTCACACATACTGCTCCACCATGTTGGTGAAATGCTGCCTCCTGCTAAGACGTTCCATATGAGCTGCTGGTGCTGCTGTTTGTTGTGGCGTGCTGACAAAGCTTTTCCACATTTCGGCCATGCTAACCCTGCCTTCTGAGGTGCTGGCGGTGCCCTGGTTGCGTTCGCGACCTCTTCCTCCTCCTCCTCCTCCGCCTTGGCCTTGTGCTTCCACTGTGGCTCCGCTGTCAGGTGGGAATGCCAGCAGCATCGCATCTACCAGCTTGAGCTTGTACTCGCGCATCTTGCGATCGCGCTCCAGTGAGTGAATTAAGGACAGTACGTTGTCCTTGTAACGGGGATCCAGCAGCGTGGCCACCCAGTAATCAGCACAAGTTAGAATATGGGCAACTCGGCGGTCATTGTGGAGACACTGCAGCATGTAATCGCTCATGTGTGCCAGGCTGCCCAGAGGCAACGAAAGGCTGTCCTCTGTGGGAGGTGTATCGTCTGTGTCCTCTGTATCCCCCCAGCCACGCACCAGTGATGACCATGAGCTGGCCTGGGTGCCACCCTGCTGTGAACATGGTTCCATCTCCTCCTCCATCTCCTCCTCCTCATCCTCCAGAACTGTGCCCCTGCTGGACAATTGTGTCCCTGGCGTTTGTGGGTGCAGGAACCCACCCTCGGAGCCACTTGCGAATGACTGCCCTGAAAGCCTTGAAAATGTTACCTCTTCATCCTCCTCCTCCTCATCCTGTGCCACATCCTCTTCCATCATCGCCCGAGGAGGCGATGAAGGAGGCATAGAAGTGGGATAGTTAAGCTGACAACGGCGTCATCGGCACTGGCCATGTTGGTGGAGTACTCAAAACAGCACAACAAGGCACACAGGTCTCGTATGGAGGCCCAGTTATTGGTGGTGAAGTGGTGCTGTTCCGCAGAGCGACTCACACGTGCGTGCTGCAGCTGAAACTCCACTATGGCCTGCTGCTGCTCGCACAGTCTTTCCAGCATGTGCAAGGTGGAGTTCCACCTTGTGGGCACGTCACATATGAGGCGGTGAGCGGGAAGGCCGAAGTTACGCTGCAGCGCTGACAGGCGAGCAGCAGCAGGGTGAGAACGCCGAAAGTGCGCACAGATGGCCCGCACTTTCTGAAGCAGCTCTGACATATCGGGGTAGTTTTTAAGGAACCTCTGCACCACCAAATTCAGCACATGCGCCAGGCAAGGGATTTGCGTCAAACCGGCTAGGCCCAGAGCTGCTATGAGATTTTGCCCGTTATCGCACACCACCAGGCCGGGCTTGAGGCTCGCTGGCAGCAACCACTCATTTGTCTGCTGTTCCATGCTCCTCCACAACTCCTGCGCGGTGTGTGGTTTTTCCCCCAAACAGGCAAGTTTTAAAACTGCCTGCTGTCGTTTACCCCTGGCTGTGCTGAAGTTGGTGGTGAAGGTGTTACACTGACCGGATGAGGAGGCGGTAGAGGATGAGGAAGCGGAGTAGGAGGAGTTAGGAACAGGAGGCAAACTGAAGCGCCCTGCAATCCTCGGTGGTGGAAGGACATGCGCCAAATTGCTATCCGCCTCAGGCCCATCCGCCACTGCATTTACCCAGTGTGCCGTTAGGGAGATATAACGCCCCTGACCGTGCTTACTGGTCCACGTATCGGTAGTTAGGTGGACCTTGGCACAGATAGCGTTGCGCAGTGCACACCTGATTTTTCCCCCACTTGGTTGTGCAGGGAAGGGATGGCTTGCCTGGAAAAGTAGTGGCGGCTTGGCACGACGTACTGTGGGACAGCCACCGACATAAGGCTTTTAAAACTGGGCGTCTCCACCAGACAGAATGACAGCATTTCAAAGGCCAAGAATTTTGAAATGCTGGCATTCAGGGCCAGGGATCGCGGGTGGGTAGGGGGGTACTTCCTCTTCCTCTGAAGTGTTTGGGAGATGGAAAGCTGAACGCTTCCACGGGACATTGTGGAGATGGTTGGTGACCCAGGTGGTGGTGTTGCTGACAGATCATCTGTTTGCGGGGTGGCAGGTGCCGGTATCACTACAGAGGTTGATGAAGAGGCCGAGACTGCAGCAGAAGAGGAAGCAGGAGGAGCCAGAGACCTTTCTTTGTTTTGAAGGTGTCTACTCCACTGCAGCTCGTGCTTTGCACTTAGATGCCTGATCATGCAGGTTGTGCTCAGGTTGAGAAGGTTTATGCCTTGCTTCAGGCTCTGATTGCACAGGGTGCAAACCACTCGTGTCCTGTCATCAGCACATTTTCTGAAGAACTTCCACGCTAGAGAACTCCTTTGAGCTGGCTTTGGTGCGCTCATTCCCTTGCTGCGTTGGGCAGTAGCAGGCGTAGTGTCTAGGGAACGGCCGCTCCGCTTCTGCACCCTGCTCCTTCTGCTGTGCTGGTGGCTCTTTGCGACCACTGCCTCTTCCTCCAAACTACTCAGGTCACCTGCATGACCTTCATTCCATGTGGGGTCAAGGACCTCATCGTCCTCCACATCATCTTCCACTCAGTCTTCACCCCTGCCCTCCTTGTCGGTCTCCACAATTCTGAGTACCGCAGCAGTTGGCACCTGCGTTTCGTCATCATCGGAGACGAGCTGCGATGGTCCTTCCATGTACTCATCTTGAGAAATAAGTGGTTGGGCATCGCTGCACTCAATCTCTTCCATTTCTGGGGCAGGGCTAGGTGAATGGCCCTGGGAAACCCTGCTGACAGAGTCATCAAAAAGAAGAAGAGACTGCTGCATGACTTGGGGCTCAGACTGCTTGCCAGGTGAATGACGGTTGGACATCGGCTGCAGGTGCCAACTCTGACCTTTCTGCAGGAGACTGGGTGGGAGACAATGTGAAGGAACTGGAGGCACTGTCAGCAGCAAACCAATCTACTATCGCCTCTACTTGTTCTGACCTCATCACTTCTAGAGGCGCATGATGCCCTACCAAATACTGCTGCAGGTTCTGTCGCCTACTCACACTTGAGGAAGGTGTTTTACTTGTGCGTGTAGCTGGCACAGATCGACCACATCCTCTCCTTGCAACAGGAGCTCTACCAGCAGCACCACGACCCAGGCCACGGCCCCTATTTGACGGTCTCCTCATATTTCTGTAATTTATGATCTTGCCCTAGAAAGGTGTTTATTGAATAGCGGAACAAAACAACAACAGTATCGCACGGGTGTATCTCACAGTCAAATATGCAAACCATGCCGCAATTTAATTTATTTTACCCCAAAAGGGTGTTTATTAAATAGCGGAATAGAAAAACAGTATACAAATACAACAGGTGTATCTCACAGTCAAATATGCAAAGTATGCCGCAATTTAATGTTTTTCATCCCAAAAGGGTGTATATTGAATAGCGGAGTAGAAAAAAAGTGTATCTCACACGTACAAACACAGACTAGGCCCCGATTACAATTTTTTGTACCCTAAAGGGAGGATGAGGAAGAGAAGTAGGAGGAGTTCGGAACAGGAGGCAAACTGAAGCGCCCTGCAATCCTCTGCGGTGGAAGGAGATGCGCCAAACAAATTTAAAAGGAGTATCTCACACGTACCAATACAGACTATGCCGTAATTTAATTTTTTACACTCCAAAAGGGTGTATATTGAATAGCGGAATAGAAAAATTTTTATAAAACGGTGTTTCTCTTACGTCCTCCGACAGTCGCCGCCTCTTCATATTCGTCACATATGGGGTATTAGACTTTGCTCCGAAGGAGTAGCTAGGCAACAGAATATTTTAACATTAAAGCTTTTAACATATCCCACCCTCAAGGGGTGGTCCCCTCAGTCAATACCCTCCTACTTCCTGCAACCATATCTCAGTTTCAATGTCTAGCTTGTCAGGAGTGGCTGGCTCTCTCTGTGCTGGGGCTTTGTGCCCCAGACTCTTTCTTCTTTTTTGATTTTTTGTTTGAGTTTTCTCTCTACCTTTACTTAGCTGTTCTTTTTGTCAGCATTAGTTAGTTCTTCGGATGAAGAGGATCATGCGGGCTGGGTCTCGGGCTGATCCCCCTGGTCGCAGGTCGTGGGTCAGTGGCTTCCCAGCCTGCCATCGAGCGTTCAGCCAGGTAACGCTCCTGGCACAGTGAACGACCCATCCCTGTTCGGTGCAGGGATGATTGGTGAGGTGGCTACCTCACTGGACGCTGTGCGGTTTCTTAACCCCCATTCTGTGCGTCTTGTATGCGACTCTCCCTGCCTCATGTGCAGCGGCTTGTTCACCTGTGCGGGTCCCCCACGCCATTGTGAGGTAAGTGTATCTATGTGGGGACCTGTCTGTCTGGGGGGGTGTCAGTCTGGGACTGTGTAACCTGCCTCTGTTCACACTGTTTGTCTCCCTATCACTCGGCTGCATGCTGTGGGCTGCAAGGGGGGGGAGCTGTGTGACACTGTGTGTGTCAGCCTTGTCAGTGTGAGAAGCTGTGTGCTGTGGGGCATGTTTTGTGGCATGTTTGGGCACTATACAGCGATCGCTGCGGCGATCTAACATGTTTTTTTATACATGGATGACATGTGTGCATTACTGTACTGTGGAGCGGCGGTTTCGGCGCCAAACGGTGCCATTTTGCCTACACTCGCTCCGGCCGCATGTTCTACATGCATGGCGGCCATTTTCTTGTAGCCTCCCATAGGCTTTAATAGAGCGCCCTGGCCGCATCACTTCCTCTTCTCCAGGATACACCGATCGAGGCAGCAGCGGCGAGGGTCTCCTCAGGTTATATCCTTCTTATCCATTGCCTGTGTCAGTTTTATTGTTCCTGTGGGGGTCTCATTGTGCTTGTGTGTGGTGCGGTGGGCTGCGCTCGCCGCGCTTGTTAAAGGGGCAGTTAACCCTTTATTATCCGGCATTTGTAATTGGGGCAATGGATTCTCAGGAGGGCAAATTTCCTACCGCCTTGGTGGAAAGCCAGGGGACCGCTGTTTCCCCCCCAGGGGGGCATTTAGCCACTATTGTGGCTGGCCTTGCTGCTCAGGTGCAGATGCTGGTGGCTGCTCAATCTACTAAAAGACCCAGAGTTTCTCTTTCCTCTGATTCTGAGGGTGAAGGTGATGGGGCTGTTATGGCGGGGGCCTCCTTATCGGGGTCCCGCTCCTCCCTGGATCTAGTGGGGTCCGAGGTGGAGGCTGAAGTTGAAGGGGTTGATAATTCTCCCCCTGGCTCGCCTGAAGAGCTTGCAATCATGGATGAATTGATTGCTTCCATAAAACAAACGCTGCGTTTGCAGGATGAAGTGTGTCCCCCCGCTGCCTTGGCGGCTTATGGGACGCAGAGGAAACGCAGGACGCCGCAGGTTTTTCCCTGCAATGATGATTTTCAGCGCGCTGTTAAGGAACAATGGCGCAATCTACGCAAACCTTTTGCTGTACCAAGTAGGTTCAAGCTGCGTTATCCTTTCTCGCCTTCCACTGATGAAAGGTGGTGTGTGCCGCCCCCAGTGGATCACGCAATTGCGGTTTTAAACAAATCCACTGCGATTCCTGCAGAGGATTCCCCTGTGTTCCGTGATGCCACGGATAGGAGATTGGAGTCTCTTGCCCGTCATACTTATTCTGTTACGGGTTCTATGCTTAAGGCTCTGTTTGCCTCTCTCATGGCGGCCCAGGCTGTCGCAA
Source organism: Pelophylax lessonae (assembly GCF_965119305.1). Classification (NCBI taxonomy): domain Eukaryota; kingdom Metazoa; phylum Chordata; class Amphibia; order Anura; family Ranidae; genus Pelophylax; species Pelophylax lessonae. The sequence continues at coordinate 109,189,522 of NC_138778.1, forward strand.
GTTGGACGCAGATGCTTAGGCGCGTCCTAGTGGCCGATTCGGCCTCGCCGGCGACCCTGGATATGGTGGATCAAATCCACCAGGGTGTCATGTATCTGTGTGATGCAGACTTGGACCTAGTCCCGTTGGCTGCACGTGTGCACAGCGTGGCGGTGTTGTCTCGCCGCCTGGTTTGGTTGAAATGTTGGTCGGTGGATCAATCTTCACGTAAGACCTTAGCCAATCTGCCTTATGATGGGTCTCGCCTTTTTGGGGAGTCCTTGGATGTGTTGATTAAGGGGATCACCGGAGGTAAGAGCACTCTCTTGCCCCATTTCCCCAAGGCTAAGGGGGCTTCTGGGAAGAAGCATGCTATTTTCGGCCCCCTCAGGGGTCCTTTCGTGCCTTTCGGTCGCACTACAAGGGCAAACCGTTCAAAGGTCAAGGCTCTCAGAAGAAGCCCTGGTCTGGAAAACAGAAGTCCGGTCAATCCGGATCCGCAGCCCATAACAGTGCGGCCTGAAGGGGCGCCCTCACCCAGTTTTGGGGTGGGGGGACGCTTGCTCGGTTTTCTTCAGCCCTGGTTGGCCCGTGTGCGGGACAGATGGGTTCAGGAGATCGTTCGATCTGGTTACAAGATCGAGTTTCTCTCTCGGCCGGAGAGCAGATTTTTTCCCTCAAATCTTCAACTGTCTCCAGGGCTCAGGGAGTGGTGGTTCCGGTGCCTCATCGGGACAGATTTCGGGGGTTTTATTCCAATCTGTTCACCATGCCCAGAAAGGAGGGCAAGGTTCGTCCAATTCTGGACTTGAAGGCTCTGAACCACTCTGTGCGGGTTCGCAAGTTCCGCATGGAATCCCTGCGGTCGGTGGTGGCTGCCCTGGTTCCGGGGGAATTCATGGCCTCCATCGATTTGAAGGCTGCGTATCTTCACATCCCCATTTTCGAGGGTCACCAGAGGTACCTTCGATTCGCCATTGCGGAGGATCACTACCAGTTCGTGGCGTTGCCTTTTGGTCTCGCCTCGGCTCCGCGGGTCTTCACCAATGTGCTTGCACCGGTTCTGGCATTATTGAGGGCCCAGGGCATTTCTGTCCTGGGGTATCTGGATGACATTCTGGTTCGGTCTGCGACCAGCCAGGGTCTGGAGAAGGACCTGTCTGTCACGATGCAAACTCTGCAGGAGTTTGGTTGGACGATAAATTTTCCCAAGTCGACACTGAGTCCGTCGGTTCGTCTTCCCTACCTGGGAATGATTCTGGACTCGGTGCAGGCGAAGGTCTTCCTGCCGGAAGACAAACTCAGAACTCTTCAGGAGGAAGTCAGGTCCCTCAGGGACGTTCCGCACTCGTCTCTGCGGACGTGCATGAGATGTCTGGGATTGATGGTCTCTGCCTTCGAGGCGATTCCCTTCGCCCAGTTTCACACGCGGGGTCTCCAAGCGGAGATCCTGTCCATGTGGGACGGGCGACCTCAATCTCTGGATCTTCAAATCTCGTTGAGTCATCGCACCAGAAGAGACCTTCTGTGGTGGCTCCAGTCCCCGATGGTGTCCGGGGGTAAGTCGTTTCATCCTATCTCGTGGACGGTAATCACTACGGATGCCAGTCTGTCGGGCTGGGGTGGTGTTCTGGGCGTTCTGTCCGCCCAGGGGACTTGGTCGGAGGGGGAGTCCTCCCTTCCGATCAACATTCTGGAATTGCGTGCGATAAATCTCTGTCTTCATCGCTGGACGGACCGGCTGCAGGGCTGCCCGGTTCGGGTGCAGACGGACAATGCCACGGCGGTGGCCTACATCAACCACCAAGGGGGCACCAGGAGTGCCCGAGCGGCTTGAGAAGTGGCCGACATTCTGTCTTGGGCCGAGACTCATGTCCCGGCGATAACGGCGGTTCACATTCCAGGGGTGGAGAACTGGCAGGCGGACTATCTGAGTCGCCAGACCCTGGATCAGGGGGAATGGTCTCTCCACCCGGCTGTCTTCCAGATGTTGTGCGCGAAGTGGGGTCTTCCAGATGTGGACCTGTTCGCGTCTCGTCTCAACAAGGTGAGAAGGTTCGTGGCAAGGACGCGCGACCCTCGGGCAGACGCGTCGGACGCGTTAGTGGTCCCGTGGCATCAGTACAAGCTGATGTACGCGTTTCCACCGATTCAGTTGCTGTCCAGGTTCCTTCGCAGGTTAAACTCGGAACGCAGCACGGTGATTCTTGTGGCTCCGGACTGGCCTCGCCGGTCCTGGTACGCAGACCTTGTGAATCTGGCGGTCGACGCCCCGTGGCGTCTGCCTCTTCGAGACGATCTCCTGTCTCAAGGGCCGATATACCATCCTGTTTTACAGTCGCTGGCTTTGACGGCCTGGCTGTTGAGACCGAGGTCCTGAAGGAGAAGGGTCTCTCCCCAGAGGTCGTTCATACCTTGATCAACGCGAGGAAGTCTTCCTCGGGGAAGGTTTATTACCGTACTTGGAAGGCCTATTTTGCCTGGTGTGAGTCCAGGGGGTTTTCACCCCGCACGTACTCGGTTTCCCGAGTGCTGTCCTTCCTTCAAACAGGTGTCGATCAGCGTTTGGCGCTGGCTACGATAAAGGGTCAGGTGTCTGCGCTGGCCGTTCTGTTTCAACGTCCCGTGGCTTCCAACTCCTTGGTTGGCACTTTTGTTCAGGGAGTGCGGCATCTGGTTCCTCCTAGGAGGGATCCTCTGCCCCCTTGGGACTTGAATCTCGTTCTATCTGTGTTACAACGTGCTCCTTTTGAACAGATCAGGGAGATCTCGTTGTCTATGTTGTCCAAAAAGGTCGCCTTTTTGGTTGCGATCACTTCGGCTCGCAGAGTGTCGGAGCTGGCGGCTTTGTCCTGCAAGTCTCCGTATCTGGTTGTTCATTTGGATAAGGTGGTCTTGCGACCTAATCCTTCTTTTCTTCCGAAGCGAGTTTCGGAATTCCATCTTAATGAGGATATTGTCTTGCCTTCGCTGTGCGCGAAGCCTAAACATCCAAAGGAGGTGAGATTACATTCTTTGGATGTTGTTCGGGCGATAAGGGTTTACCTTAAATCGACTGAGTCTTTTCGAAAGACGGATTCCTTGTTTGTTCTTCCAGAGGGTCCTCGGAAGGGCATGGCGGCGTCGGCCTCTACCATCGCCAAATGGATCAGGCAGACCATTGAACAGGCCTATGCTTTGCAGGGGAAGGTTCCCCCTGTGCCTGTGAAGGCGCACTCTACTAGATCTCTGAGTACGTCTTGGGCCTGTCGTCATGGGGCTTCTGTAGCCCAGGTGTGTAAGGCGGCGAACTGGTCGACCGTGCACACTTTCACAAAATTCTACAAAGTAGATGTTCAGGCATCGGCGGATGCTTCCTTTGGCCGCAAGGTTCTTAGTGCGGCAATTCCCTAGGGTCCCTTGTTGGGGACCTCTGGCTGTTGGGATAAGTTTTTTATCCCTTGGTTATTTGTCTTTTCCTGGGTTGTTGCTCCTGTTGAGCACTTGTTTTTCATGTAGCCCAGCTGGTTTCCTTCCTTTGGTAAGGTTCCTTTCTTTGATGCGGAGACTGCGTTGCCTTTCGGCGCGGATGCGTTTCCCACCCCTCATGTTTGCACTGCTTTGGGACGTCCCCATATGTGACGAATATGAAGAGGCGGCGACTGTCGGAGGACGTAAGAGAAAACGGAATTTTTGTAAAATCTTACCTGTAAAATTCCTTTCTCTGAGTCCTCCGACAGTCGCCGCCCCCGCCCCTCTTTTGGGGTTTGGTTGTATACTCTACTGCTATTCCACTGAAACTGAGATATGGTTGCAGGAAGTAGGAGGGTATTGACTGAGGGGACCACCCCTTGAGGGTGGGATATGTTAAAAGCTTTAATGTTAACATATTCTGTTGCCTAGCTACTCCTTCGGAGCAAAGTCTAATACCCCATATGTGACGAATATGAAGAGGCGGCGACTGTCGGAGGACTCAGAGAAAGGAATTTTACAGGTAAGATTTTACAAAAATTCCGTTATCTCAACCGTACAAACCCAGACTAGGCCCCGATTACAATTTTTTGTACCCTAAAGGCAGGATGAGGATGAGGAGTAGGAGGAGTTCGGAACAGGAGGCAAACTGAAGCACCCTGCAACCCTCGGCGGTGGAAGATGCGCCCAAAAATTGGAAAGATGTATCTCACACGTACCGATACAGACTATGCCGCAATTTAATTATTTTTACCCCAAAGGGTGTAGATTAAATAGCAGAATAGAAAATATGATACAAAAAGGTGTATCTCACATGTACAAACCCAGACTAGGCCCCGATTACAATTTTTTGTACCCTAAAGGCAGGATGAGGAGTAGGAGGAGTTCGGAACATGCAGGAGGCAAACTGAAGCACCCTGCTATCCTCGGCGGTGGAAGATGCGCCCAAAAAATTGGAAAGGTGTATCTCACACGTACCGATACAGACTATGCCGCAATTTAATTCTTTTTACCCCAAAGGGTGTAGATTGAATAGCGGAATAGAAAATATGATATAAAATGGTGTATCTCACATGTACAAACCCAGACTAGGCCCCGATTACAATTTTTTGTACCCTAAAGGCAGGATGAGGATGAGGAGTAGGAGGAGTTCGGAACAGGCAGGAGGCAAACTGAAGCACCCTGCAATCCTCAGCGGTGTAAGATGCGCCCAAAAAATTGGAAAGGTGTATCTCACACGTACCGATACAGACTATGCCGCAATTTAATTCTTTTTACCCCAAAGGGTGTAGATTGAATAGCGGAATAGAAAATATGATATAAAAAGGTGTATCTCACACGTACAAACCCAGACTAGGCCCCAATTACAATTTTTTGTACCCTAAAGGCAGGATGAGGAGTAGGAGGAGTTCGGAACAGGAGGCAAACTGAAGCACCCTGCAATCCTCGGCGGTGGAAGATGCGCCCCAAAAATTTGTAAGGTGTATCTCACACGTACCGATACAGACTATGCCGTAATTTAATTCTTTTTACCCCAAAGGGTGTAGATTGAATAGCGGAATAGAAAATATGATACAAAAAGGTGTATCTCACACGTACAAACCCAGACCATGCCCCGATTACAATTTTTTGTACCCTAAAGGCAGGATGAGGAGTAGGAGGAGTTCGGAACAGGAGGCAAACTGAAGAACCCTGCAATCCTCGGCGGTGTAAGATGCGCCCAAAAAATTGGAAACGTGTATCTCACATGTACCGATACAGACTATGCCGCAATTTAATTCTTTTTACCCCAAAGGGTGTAGATTGAATAGCGAAATAGAAAATATGATATAAAAAGGTTTATCTCACACGTACAAACCCAGACTAGGCCCCGATTACAATTTTTTGTACCCTAAAGGCAGGATGAGGAGTAGGAGGAGTTCGGAACAGGAGGCAAACTGAAGCACCCTGCAATCCTCGGCGGTGGAAGATGCGCCCCAAAAATTTGGAAGGTGTATCTCACACGTACCGATACAGACTATGCCGCAATTAAATTCTTTTTACCCCAAAGGGTGTAGATTGAATAGCGGGATAGAAAATATGATATAAAAAGGTGTATCTCACACGTACAAACCCAGACTAGGCCCCGATTCCAATTTTTTGTACCCTAAAGGCAGGATGAGGAGAAGGAGGAGTTTGGAACAGGAGGCAAACTGAAGCACCCTGCAATCCTCGGCGGTGGAAGATGCGCCCCAAAAATTTGGAAGGTGTATCTCACACGTACCGATACAGACTATGCCACAATTTAATTAATTTTACCCCAAAGGGTGTAGATTGAATAGCGGAATAGAAAATATGATATAAAAAGGTGTATCTCACACGTACAAACCCAGACTAGGCCCCGATTACAATTTTTTGTACCCTAAAGGCAGGATGAGGAGTAGGAGGAGTTCGGAACAGGAGGCAAACTGAAGCACCCTGCAATCCTCGGCGGTGTAAGATGCGCCCAAAAAAATTGGAAAGGTGTATCTCACACGTACCGATACAGACTATGCCGCAATTTTATTCTTTTTACCCCAAAAGGGTGTAGATTGAATAGCGGAATAGAAAATATGATATAAAAAGGTGCATCTCACACGTACAAACCCAGACTAGGCCCCGATTACAATTTTTTGTACCCTAAAGGCAGGATGAGGAGTAGGAGGAGTTCGGAAGAGGAGGCAAACTAAAGCACCCTGCAATCCTCGGCGGTGGAAGATGCGCCCCAAAAATTTGAAAGGTGTATCTCACACGTACCGATACGGACTATGCCGCAATTTAATTTTTTTTTACCCCTAAAGGGTGTAGATTGAATAGCGGAATAGAAAAAAGTATATAAAATTGGTGATTTTTCAATAGCACATGTGAACACAGCAGTGTCTTATGTTTTATGTCACGGTCAGCTCAGCAGCAGGCTATGAAGGGAAAAAAAAAAATTCCCCTTTAACCTTGTAATTTTTAAATAGCAGATTAGTACAGACTATGCCACAATTTAATTTTTTTTAACCCAAAAGGGTGTATATTGAATAGTGGAATAGAAAAATGTATATAAAATTGGTGATTTTTCAATAGCACATGTGAACACAGCAGTGTCTTATGTTTTATGTCACGGTCAGCTCAGCAGCAGGCTATGAAGGGAAAAAAAAAAAATTCCCCTTTAACTTTGTAATTTTTAAATAGCAGATTAGAACAGCAATCTGTAGTAAAATATAGCTGAACGCTGCACACAACAGACTGATAAAAATATATTTTTTTCTCCCTCCTCCTCCTCCTCAGTGGGCTCAAGTGAGGGCAAAAAGATTGTTCACTGCACCGCCCCCCACACAGCAAAATCGATGTAGATCGCTAACGGACAATTGTTCTGTCCCTGCCTAATCTCTCCAGCCTGTCCCTAAAATGCACAAATATCTTTCCCTGCCTACACTCCGACCTGTCCCTGCATTCTTTTCGGGCACAATTTTTCACTGTCTGTCCCTAATCAGCAGCAGCCAGCACGTATGATGTGTGCTCTCTCCCTACACTACAGCAGAATGACGCACCGCGCTGTGTCTCTCGAACTTATAAAGACATGGGTCACATGCTTCAGATGGCCAATCACAGCTACTAATACATTTGTAGGCATGGCTGGGATGGCTTAAAGAGGTTGTAAACCCACTTGTATAACTTTTACCTATAAGTAAGCCTATATTAAGGCTTACCTATAGGTGCTATAAATATCTCCCAAACTTGCACCGTTTAGGAGATATTTACAGTGCAAACTGCCGATGACGTCATCGGTGCAGGCGCTCTGAGGGAACAGCCACCCGTGCCGTTCCTTCAGAGCTCAGCGCCGTGAACCCAATCAGATGACCGGAGGACGCGAACCCGGAAGCAGGACGGCAGGACATGTCGCCGTCCTGTCGCTGAGGTGGCGGCACGGTGGGGGCTTCGTTTTAAGGTAAGTACTACATAATGAGCTAGTATGCGATGCATACTAGCTCATTATGCCTTTCTCTTTACAGGGCTTTTTTTTTTCTCGTTTTTTTTTTTTCGACTTTACTTCCTCTTTAAGGCACACCAGTTAAGCGCTTATTGATTGGCTGTTGAAAGCCCGCCATTAAAAGCACGCCATTACATACAAAACAGGAAATAAAATTACCGAACACGGATTTTAAACCCGAACATACAGTAAAGTTTTCGGGTCCGTGTCCGGGTAGCAAAAATCCAATTATCCGGTACGGACCCGAATAATACAGTCCGTGTTCGCTCAACACTACTCTTAACAGCCGCCGGGAATTCTGGGGTCCCAAAGAATGGTGACATTGGTCCCCGAACCTTAGAGATTGAACTAGATTCCACCACATTATCCCAAATCCGTAAGGTCTGACGTGTCATTCCAGCAAATAGAGATAAATCTCCTTGGTGAGTTGCTGGCACCCAGGGCATGGCTCCTAAGTCATAGGGGTTGATATATTGCTCCAATTGAACCCATAGCTTAGATGATAAGCCATGGAACCAAGCTACTATTCGTGTCAACACTGCCGCTTTGTAATAAGGAGAAGGATCAGGTGCTCCAGCACCAACCCTTATCTTTTGGAAGGGACAAGGTCTCATATCGTAATCTAGGTCGGCTTGAGTTCCATATAAACCAAGAAAACAATAGACGAAGTTTAATGAAATATACAGATGGAATAGAAATGGGGATCGTCCGAAACTGGTATAAAAAGCATGGAAGAACATCCATTTTCAAAACGTTTATCCTTCCAAACCAGGAAAGTCTTTTATTAGAAAAGGACAACAGATCTGTTTGAGTTTTACAGAATAAGGGCTCAAAATTTGCTGCAAAAAGCTCAGATGCCTTAGTGGGGAGGATAATCCCTAGATCAGTGTTTCTCAACTCCGGTCCTCAGGGCAGACTAACAGGCCAGATTTTAAGTATTACCTTGGGGAGATGCAGACTAGAATACAGCAATCACTGAGCAGCAAATGATATCACCTGTGATGTATTTCAGTTTTCTTGCAAACCTGGCCTGTTAGTGTGCCCTGAGGACCGGAATTGAGAAACACTGCCCTAGATAACGAACCGAAGTAGAATTTGTCTTAAATGGGAAGGAAGACGAAAGCTGCTGTAGGGTACTTATAGATGGAGACACATTTAGAATGTCAGATTTGGTAAAATTAACTTTAAAGTTACTCATTCTCCCAAACTCCTCAAACTCCTGTATAATTGCAGGTAGTGAATTATGGGGGTGAGTAACAAACAACAATAGGTCATCCGCATAGAGAGCCAATTTTGAATGAATAGGACCAGTTGTAACCCCACATATAGAGGGGTTATTCCGTAGAGCTACGGCTAGGTGCTCCATTGTCAGTACATACAAAAGAGGTGAGAGGGGGCACCCCTGCCATGTCCCATTACGAATCCTAAATGAGGTAGATAACGAACCATTAATTCGAATCCTTGCAGAAGGAGAGGAGTACAAAGCCATGATCCTTGATATCATATGAGATCCCAACCCAATCTGTTGCAAAGTCAATCAGAGAAATTGCCAATCTACCCGATCAAACGCCTTTTCGGCATCCACCGTAAGAAGGCACAATGGAATATTGTGGGAACACGCATAATCCATCAGAAGTAGAGTCTTTAAAGTGATATCTCTTACCTCTCGACCCCCAACAAACCCCACCTGAACCAAATGGATCAACTCAGGCATTACCAACTGCAGCCTATTTGCTAAAACTCTGGCATAGATTTTAAGATCCACCCCAATTAAAGATATGGGGCGATAATTTGTACAGAAAGATGGGTCTTTGTCGGGTTTTGGGATTAGAGATATGTGAGCCTCCAACGTTTGAGGCGCAAACAAAACGTCTTCTGACAGAGAATTAAACATTTTAGTCATGAAGGGAGCAAGAAGAGAAGAAAAAGCTTTAAAAGATTTAGGGGTAAAACCATCTGGGCCTGGACTTTTCCCTGAAGGAGTGGTCGAGATCGCTCTCGCCACCTCTTCTACTGTAATAGGCGATTCAAGTTCTTCCACTACATCTCCTTCTAAGCTCGGAAGAGCGGTCTTCATAATATAAGAAAGTTTGTCTGCTTCCAAAAGGGCATACTGATCTGAAGACAGTGTTGACGAAATATTATATAAAGAGTGGTAAAATTCTTTAAACGTTTGCCCGATATTATTAGGGGAGAATACTAATTCTCCAGTAGCATCATGGATATGAGTTATAAAAGTAGATGGAGACCTAGGATGCAGAGTCCTAGCTAAGTACTTTCCACATTTATCTTGAGATTTGTATTGATGCAAAGCTATTTTATCAGAATATCTGCGGGCAGATGTCTCATACAGCTCTCTAAGATGTAGACGAGCCGTCGATACATCAGCCAACGATTGCATTGTGGGCGCTTTTTTATGTTCCGTTTCCAGAATACGGAGGCGTGTAACTGCGGCCTCTCTGGCCGCTGAACGTTCCTTCTTCAATCTAGAACCTATCTGAATAAAAAAGCCACGGAGAACAGCCTTAAGTGCCTCCCATTGAATGGGGAGAGAAGTCTCATCAGAAAAATGGTCACTATAAAAATTAGTAATAGTCTCCTCAATCAGATTTATACATTCTGAATTCATCAATAAAGTGACATTTAAGCGCCAGGTCCAATCTCATGTCGGTGAAGCCGGTAGGAGAAATGTTAAATATATTGGAGAGTGATCAGACCGTACCAAAGAGTTTATATCACATATAGGGGACCAGTCTAAACAGCTATGAGCCACAAAAAAATAATCTATGCGACTAGAAGTTTGGTGAACTGATGAAAAATATGTATAATCCCGAGTTTTTGGATGCAGGATCCGCCAAACATCTATCAAGTGCAAATGAAATAGAGCCCGCTTAAAAGCCCTTAGTTTAGTGAAGGAAATTGCGGATCTCGAAGCCGATGAATCTAACAGGGGATCCTGCAGGATGTTAAATTCCCCCCCCCCCCCCAATAGAATTTTCCCTTCTGCAAAATTGGACAGAAGCTCTAAAAACTTCAGAGCTGTTGTTACCTGATCCACATTAAGCAGGTAAAAATTTGCTACTGTAAATTTAGTCTCCCAAAGTAAGAATTTTATAAACACATACCTTCCTTGTGGGTCAGATACCTGGTCTATCACCTCAATAGGTAGCGATTTATGAATTGCAATAGATACTCCTTTTGACTTCTGGAATGGATTGGTACTATGAAACCACCTGTTAAAATATTTATTGGAGCATGAGGGTACAGAGTCAGCCCGAAAATGTGTTTCCTGTAATAGTAGTAAGTTTACTTGATTTTTATGCATTTGATACAAAATTTGCCCCCTTTTAGAGGAACCATTTTTATTCAATTGACGTTATAAGACCCCAGCTACAGCCGGGTCCGAGAGAGGTTTGTAGGTATCATAGCAAAGCGCAGTAAAAAACAGGGAAAGGCACTCCAAGATAGGAGTCCAACAAAACTATAGTGTGGGCTTAACAGACTAAGCACAACACTACGTGAATATCACGTCGAAGGCACTAACTGTGCCTAGCCTAATTTTGAAAAAAAAATGAAGGAAGGGGGCAGTTCTAAGCCAGATCGGGGAAGACGGAGGAGAACACCCTGTCGTGTACCTGAGTAGAAAATTGTTACCCAGAGACGTGGCAGTGGAAAAGGAGTGTTTAGCCCTGGTCTGGGCTCTAAAGAAACTTACACCATATCTGTATGGCCAAAAATTTACCCTTATTACAGATCATAATCCCTTGGTATGGTTGAACTGAGTGGCTGGAGATAATGGACGCTTGTTGAGATGGAGCCTAGCACTACAACCATACAATTTCTCCATCCAATACCGCCCTGGCAAGTTGAATGGGAACGCGGACGGACTGTCCAGGCAAACAGAACTTTTACCCTGACAGTCGGTCGGACAGCCCCAAGTTGACCCGAAAAGGATCAATCCGGGTCTGCCGGAGTGTTCCACAAAAGGGGAGCAGTGTAACAGACCCTTACCTTTAACAGAGAATATTTGTGCTTACCTGGTTCATGTGTGTGAAGGATTTACGTTATTTACACTCCCTGCTATCATATCTCTCTTTGCACTGTGAGCCCCAGGAAGTGACTCCTTATATGGACATTCCATGAAGTCAAGGTATGGCCAGCCTAGAGACGAATGTGTGCTGATTAACGAGGCGCTTTTTTCTACATTATGTTGATTTGGGCTGAGGCAGCTTTTGTTAAGTGTGGTAATGACCTTACCTATTTGTCTGGGTGGATGTCAGGCCATTGTTTAAGTAGTGTCTGATATACTCCCCAGGTGTATAAAAGCCTGTATTCTGGTTTCAATAAAGTGTTGTTTTCCTTGACCCTTCAAAACGTAGCTTCGTCTCGTTCCTGGAGGGGGATTTTCCAGCATTACCCGGTCATTCAACAGCTGAACCTGACTCTCCTCTTGGATCCTATGGTTGGGATTCTACTACTCCATTACTACACAGGGACTTGCCAGGAAAAAAGGACGTCCCCAATGGCTGATACCCTCTCACCACCTGGATAGCCGTTACATCCGCGAACCGCGAGTTTGCGGTGGGCCCCATTGACTTTAATGGGAGGCGAACTTTAAAAACCTTTAGGTCATATTTGCAGCCACAAAAGACATACTAGCTGTGCACAAATAGTCCCAGCACATGGACAATGTCATAACAGAAGTATTGCAATTGAAAAAGTTGCCCTAATTTTTTTTTTTTTTTTTTACAGCAAAAAATATATATATTTTTTTCATAAATCAGCCAGAACTGACAGCAGCTTTAAATACATTGTCTAATACATATAGGTCCATTCACATTGACAGAGCGATTTGTGTTTGACTGCAGCCAATCTCTAACTGCCCCTAAAGCAACCACTGGATACCTCTCCCTAAGCTCAAAAGATACTAGTAGACCTATACTGAAAAATACCAGCCCTGAAAAGGACTTTTGTGGATCTTCATAACACTATATGTGTCTAGCAAACCCTCCCTGATGAGCACAGCAGACCTCTCCCTACACTGGCAGAAAGCGGAATGTGAAATGGCCGCCAGATCGGGTCTATTTATAGGGTAGGGGGACTGTCCATGTGCTGGAATGTTTCACTTGGCTGTCCCGTTCCACCTGACGGCTGTGTCACGGGTCAAAGTTCTCCCCAATGTAAACAAATATGGCCGCCGCAAACGACGCCATGTGTCCAAAAATTTGGCGGATAGCGAACAAGCAAAATTTGCCGCGAACCTACCGCCGGGCGAACCGCAAGGCCATCTCCATTAGAGATAGGATTAGGGATAGGGTTGGGTTTAGGGTTATGGTTGGAGTTAGGGATAGGGTTGGGGTTAGGGATAGGTTTGGGGTTAGGGATAGGGTTGGGGTTAAGGTTAGGATTAGGGATAGGGTTTGGGTTAGGGTTAGGATTAGGGATTAGGGATGATCGAACGGTTTGGGTCGACCATCGGTTCGACCTGAACATTGGGTGTTCGAAATTCGGCCGAATTCCGAACTTTTTTCGGTAAAAGTTCGGAATTCGGTCACCAGAACTGCCCAAAATGCAATGGGACAGGAAGTGGGCTTTAAAAGCCTGTGATTGGCCCAGAAACGTCAGTAAAAGCCAATGAGGGGGCAGGAGTCTGCTAGGAACGTGATTGGAGTGACTACGGGGACCAGAGGCCAATCAGGAGTGAATACGCCTCCCAGTATATAACATAGCCCCGCCTAACCTCTAGCACTGTAATATAGAGGCTGTGGAAGAGAGTGGAAGCATTTGTGTTACTCCTGCTTTGTTACACAACGTTTGCTGCATAGCCGATTGCTTGTAAAGCTCCATATCAGCAGAAGAGCAGTTAGCTTACAGACAGATTGTCAGTGTAGTTAGAAATACAGCGATTGTTCTGTTTGAGTCAGAAAAAAAAAAAAAAAATTAACGGGACAGTGTCAGTTAGAAATTATCTTCTGCTGTATGGAGCTGTTCTTTTAGTGTGAAGAAAGGGATATGCAGTGTAGTTAGGGTACTATATACCACTATAGTTAGATTCAATAATCTAGTTTTTGTAGGGATACTTTTAAGTGTCAAGGTTCCGTCTAGTGAGCACGTTGCACTGCTGATATATCTACAGCAGGTATACGTGCTTGCTAGTCAGCTATTGTGCAAAATACATTGCAGCGATACACACATCTGCTGTATTTAGCGACAACTTTGGGTCGCATAGCAGTGTGCGTTTTGCAGGTGAATTTCAATGCGCAGAGTTGTCAAAGCCTCAGTGACAAGTTAACGCCTATGCAAAAGGCTTTGCTACTCTGCGTCACACACATCTGCTGTATTTAGCGACAACTTTGGGTCGCATAGCAGTGTGCGTTTTGCAGGTGAATTTCACCGCGCAGAGTTGCCAAAGCCTCAGTGATAACTATGTCAGGTAGACCAAGGAAAGGCATACGTGGCCCTGCTGCGGAAAGGGGCACAGCTTCTACGGTGTCTAGAGGCAAGGGTGGACGTGGTGGTCAGTCCTCAGCTAGGCCACCATTGCGATTGTTCTCCCGCAGTGGCCAAGCTATACGTCCACAGTACGTACAGGAGGTGGTGGACTATATTACCAAACCCTCATCATCGTCATCATCAGCAACTACAGTGACCTAGGCAGAGAAAAGTGGTCAGTCTTCTGCAGTTGGCAGAGCAAATAAAGATGAGTCCATGTCCACCTCAAGTCCTTCCTTAGACCCAACTTCAGACATGGCAGAGGAGTCAGCTGAGCTGTTTGACCACAGTGTCGGCCATCTACTCCAGCCTGATGCTCAGTCCTTTATGGAGTTTGATGTTGGGTCTGAGGTTCAGGAGGAGGCAGAGCAAGCAAGAGGGGAGAGCAGATGGCCCACTCCATCTAAGGCCGCACCTGTTGTCTCCCGGGCCACGCCTGATGCTCAGTCCTTTATGGAGTCTGATGTTGGGTCTGAGGTTGAGGAGGAGGCAGAGCAAGCAAGAGGGGAGAGCAGACGGCCCACTCCATTTAAAGCCGCACCTGTTGTCTCCCGGGCCACTATAAATCCTCTTCTTGCTGGACCTTTTTTGAGACATCTCATGCAGATCGAACAGTTGCGATCTGCAAGATTTGTCATAAGGGAATAAAACGTGGCAAAAATGTCAACCACTTGGGTACAAGCTGCCTAACCAGGCATTTGACAACCCACCACTTGGCCCATTGGCAGGAGCATTTGAAGAACCCGCAAAAGGGCCAAAGATCGGACAGTCGGCCTCCTAGTCCTCCTCGCACTCCTCCTCGTGCTTCACCTGCACATAAGTCTGTCCCTGCTATAGTCACTCGTCACCTGTTGGCAGCCTCCACTGACAGGGATGATGATATAGCATGCAGTGTCGCATCTATCTCCAGCACACCACCAGCTGTAACATCTAGATGGCAAATTTCTATTCCACACACGCTGGAACGAAAAAAAAGTATACTCCCCGCCACCCACATGCCCAGCGTCTAAACAGTAGTTTGGCAAAACTACTGGCTCTGCAACTCTTACCATTTAACCTGGTAGAGTCTGCTCCCTTCCGCGACTTTGCAAAATGTGCAGTTCCACATTTTGGCAGGTGCCAAGTCGGCATTACTTTACCCGTAAGGCCCTGCCATCCCTATACCAACATGTGGAAGGCAATGTAGTGTCGTCCCTGGCCAAGTCAGTCAGCCGTAAGATACACCTGACGGCTGACACTTGGTCAAGCAAACATGGGCAGGGACGGTACATTTCTGTCACTGCTCATTGGGTGACACTGCTTGCCAGTGGAAGGGATTGTAGCCAGAGCTCGGTGCTGCAGCCAGTATTGCCCCCACGTCTCCAAACAGCTGGTGGTGTCACTGATCCGGGTAGATCGATCACTTCTACCCCCTCCTGCTCCTCCTCCTCCTCCTCCATGCCCTCCTCTGCAGCATGGTTCTTTGAATAGGATGAGGTACCACGTAAGCGTTCAAAGGTCTATTCTATGTCTCAGGCCAAAAGGTGTCACGCAGTGCTGCAGCTTGTGTGTCTAGGGGACAGGCAGCACACTGCCCCTGATATTCTTGGGGCTCTGCAGGCACAGGCCCAGAGTTGGTTTACACCACGTCAGCTGCAGTCAGGAATGGTGGTTACCGATAATGGGTCAAACCTCCTGGCCGCCCTTCGGCAGGGAAAGTTGACCCATGTGCCATGCCTGGCGCATGTCCTGAATCTCGTGGTACAGCAGTTTTTGAATTCGTACCCGGGAATGCAGGATGTGCTAAGGATGGCAAGAAGGGTGTGCAGTCACTTCAAGCGGTCGTACAGTGCCACTGTACGTTTGGCCGAAGTGCAGCGTGAGTTTCACCTGCCGGTACAACGCCTCGTCTGTGACATGCCCACCCGCTGGAACTCCACCTTGGCTATGCTGCAGCGCCTGTACACGCAGCAGAGGGCCCTCAATGAATATCTATGCGAGTACGGCACCAGCACTGGCTCTGCGCGCCTGGGCTTCTTTTCACCATGGCAGTGGCTTTTGATTAAGGATGCATGCGCTGTCCTCTCGCCATTTGAGGAGGCCACAAGGATGGTCAGCCGGGACAGCGCATGCATCAGTGACACCCTAACGGTACTGTTTTTGTTGGAGCACACACTGCGTGGCATTATGGACAGGGCACTGGAGGCAGAGCATCAGGAGGAAGAGGATGACTTCCTTGTCTCTCAAGGCCCCCTTTATCCTGAGAATGCTGACCCCATTATGCCTAGCTCCCAGAGGCCCGAGCAGGATCCAGGGGTTGCAGAGGAGGAGGAGGACAATTCTTCGGGAACTTTTGCAGGCTTTGAGGAGGAGGAAGACATGCGGCAATCTGCAAGACCTATTTTGACTCCCTCGGGACACTTTGGAGTAGTGCGTGGCTGGGAGGAGGAGGAGCACGTTCAAGATCGTGTCATTTTGAGTGACCCCGAGGAGTCAGCTTCTCAGGCCTTTGCAAATGTGTGACGCATGGCAAACATCATGCTTCAGAGCCTGCGAAAGGACCCCAGAATCAAGGCCATTAAAGAGACTGACCACTATTGGTTGGCCACCCTACTTGACCACCGGTACAAGTCAAAAGTCTCTGAGCTTTTCCCATCCACCCAGAGAGTCCACAGGATCAAATCCCTTGAGGACAGTCTCAAGAGGATTCTGGTGAACACGTTCCCCGACTCCCGTAGGGTGCAGGGACGGGGACAACCTACCATGGACTCTACTGCGGGTCACGAGAGGAGCGTTGGAGAAGGCGTGCGGTTGACGGATGCCTTTCAGTCTTTTTTTAGTCCTCACCGCCCAGGCCTCTCAGCTGCCACATCGCATCGACAGCGTCTGCATCACATGGTGGACGATTACGTCAGGGCACAAAGTGACACAGAGGGCTTTTCATGTGACGAATCCGATCCACTGGCATACTGGGTCTTAAGATTAGACCACTGGCCTAAACTGGCCCAGTATGCCATGGAGTTGTTGGCCTGCCTTGCTTCCAGTGTCCTATCAGAACAGGCATTCAGCGCAGCTGGAGGATTCATCACAGACCATCGAACGAGACTCTCCACCGACTCAGTCGACCGTTTGACATTCATTAAAATGAATCAGTCGTGGATATCAAGCTTTGATGCACCTGATGCAGACCTTGTAGACTAGTCTATCGTTGTGATGTGGCAGCTAAAGCCTCAGTTTAAGCCTGGACCAGGGTGCCACCCTCAAACCCTCCTCTCATTCTGTTTAGGTTCACAGAACCTCATTCTAGTTTCCACTAGAAAAGATTAATTTTTTTTTGGCCTTCTGCAACACCAGCTCTTTGGGCTTATGGTGGGGAGGCTCCGCCAACACCAAAAATACCATGTTTGCGCACCTGTTCCACAGGTGCACACCTTCATAATTTTTTGGCCTTCTGCAACACCAGCTCTTTGGGCTTACGGTGGGGAGGCTCCGCCAACACCAAAGATACCATGTTTGCGCACCTGTTCCACAGGTACGCATCTTCATAATTTTTACGCCTTCTTCAAAACCAGCTCTTTGGGTTTACGGTGGGGAGGCTCCGCCAACACCCAAAACACAATGTTTGCTCACCTGATCCACAGGTACACATCTTAATTTTTTCACCTACTTCAACACCAGCTCTTTTGGCATACAGTGGTATGGCTCCGCCAACACCCAAACAACATTTTTTTTCACAGATGCATATCATTGCAATTTTTTTTTCCTCACAAAGGCAATTATTGCCTACAGGACCAGCACTTTCATAGGGTTATGGTGTCAAGGCATCGTCGGCACCACCAAAGGCCCAATTTTTAAGCATCCTTTACTTCTATTCAAAGTCAAGAGACAACAGTATTCATCCAAAACATCTCTAATCTTGTTCACTCTGCACTACATTGTGGCCCCTACCCCTAACCCTCAATGTACCCGTACATATATGTCTGTTTCTTGTGAGAATTCAAGTTAAAGTGCACCAAACACCATTTTACATGAAATAAATTGCATCTACATACATCTTTTGACTTCTTGAAAACATTTGGTAATAATAGCCCCATTGTGAAAATACACCCGTTAATTATATCCACATTTAAAGAGACAGCACCTTTTTCCAAAAAAAAAAAAAAAAACTCTTGTTCCCAGTGCACTGCATTATGTCCCCATCATACACATTGGCAGTGCAGTTGATTAGGAGCAAAAGAAAGACACCGCTAAGCAAAAAAGTCATTTTTGAAGGTTTGGCATGCTATAATTCTGGTTCTGTACATGCTACAGAGCTGAAACCTCACATGTACACTTTTTTAGAGCCCCCAGAAACTAAATCCAAAGAAATCTCATTTTTTTTTTTCAATAATCTTTTCAATAATTGGCTCTCAATCAAAAACGACAATTTTTAAGAACTTTTTTTTGCCTGATTCATAGTCCCTGGGACATGACCCAGAACCCTAAGCACTTTTTAGGGGCATCTATTAGGTTTTAGGGCTTCAAAATGGTGTTTTTTGATTCCCGAAGTTCGGGTCCTATTGATTTCAATGGGGTCCGGGAATCCGAACCAAACTTTCGGGAAATTCGGGTGTTCTGGTCGAACCGAACTTTTCAAAAGTTCGATCATCCCTATTAGGGATAGGGGTAGGGATAGGGTTAGGGTTGGGTTTATGGTTGAGGTTAGGGATAGGGATAGGGTTAGGGATGGGGTTAGGGTTAGGATTAGGGTGAAGGACAGGGTTAGGGATAGGGTTGGGGTTGGGGTTAGGGTTAGGATTAGGGTTAGGGTTAGGGTTAGGGTTAAGGTTAGGGATAGGGTTGGGTTTAGGGTGGATAGGGTTAGGATTAGGGTTAGGGTCAGGGTTAGGGATAGGGTTGGGGTTAGGGTTAGGATTAAAGATAGAGTAAGGGTTAGGCATAGGGTTAAGGTTAGGGTTAGGATTAGGGTTGGGGTTAGGGATAGGGTTAGTGATAGGGATAGTGTTAGGGTTGGGGTTAGGGTTGGGGTTAGGGTTAGGGTTAGGGATAGGGTTGGGTTTAGGGTTATGGTTGGGGTAAAGGATAGGGTTAGCGATAGGGATAGGGTTGGGGTTAGGGATAGGGTTAGGGTTAAGGATAGGGTTAGGGATAGGGTTGGGGTTAGGATTAGGGATAGGGATAGGGTTAGGATTAGGGTTAGGGTTAAAGATAGAATTAGGGATAGGGTTGGGGTTAGGGTTAGAATTAGGGTTAGTGATATGGTTAAGGTTAGGGATAGGGATAGCGTTAGGGATGGGGTTAGGGTTAGGGTTAGGGATAGGGTAAGGGGTGGGGTTAGGGTTAGAATTAGGGATAGGGATTAGGGTTAAAGTTAGGGATAAGATTAGGGTTAGGGATAGGGTTAGGGAAAAGGTTGGGGGTTAGGGATAGGGTTAGAGTTATGGATAGGGTTGGGGTTAGGGAAAGGGTTGGGGTAAGGGTTAGGGATTGGGTTAGGGTTAGGATTAGGGATAAGGTTTGGGTTAGGGTTAGGGATAGGGTTGGGTTTAGGGTTATGGTTGGGGATAGGGTTAGGATTAGGGATAGGGTTAGGGTTAGAGTTCTTGTTAGAGTTAGGGATAGGGTTGGGGTTAGGATTAGGGATAGGGTTGTGGTTAGGATTAGGGTTTAGGGTTTAGGGTTGGGGTTAGGGATAGGGTTAGGGTAAGGGTTAGGGATAGGGATGGGGTTAGGGATAGGGTTAGGGTTAGGGGTGGGGTTAGGGATAGGGTTAGGGTTAGGGTTAGAGGGTTAGAATTAGGGATAGGGATTAGGGTTAGAGTTAGGGATAAGGTTAGGGTTAGGGAAAAGGTTGGGGGTTTAGGATAGGGTTAGGGTTAGAGTTAGGGTTAGGGATAGGGTTGGGTATTAGGGAAAGGGTTGGGGTTAGGGATTGGGTTAGGAGTAGGGTTAGGATTAGGGATAAGGTTAGGGTTATGATTAGGGATAGGGTTAGGGATAGGGATAGTGTTAGGGATAGGGTTGGGGTAAGGGATAGGGTTAGGGATAGGAATAGGGTTAGGGATAGGGTTGGGGTTAGGATTAGGGATAGGGTTAGGGATAGGGTTAGGGATAGGGTTGGGGTTAGGGTTAGGATTAGGGTTAGTGATATGGTTAAGGTTTGGGATAGGGATGGGGTAAGGGATAGAGTTAGGGATAAGGTTAGGGTTAGGGTAAGGGAAAGGGTTGGGGGTTAGGGTTAGAGTTAGGGTTAGGGATAGGGTTGGGGTTAGGGAAAGGGTTTGGGTTAGGGATAGGGTTAGGATTAGGGATAAGTTTAGGGTTAGGGTTTGGGATAAGGTTGGGTTTAGGGTTATGGTTAGGGTTAGGATTAAGGATAGGGTTAGGGTCAGGGTTAGGGATAGGGTTAGGGTTAGGATTAATGATAGGGTTAGGGTAAGGATTAGGGATAGGGTTGGGGTTAGGGATAGGGTAAGGGTTAGCGTTAGGGATAGGGTAAGGGTTAGCGTTAGGGTTAGGGATAGGGTTGGGGTTAGGGTTAGGGATAGTGTTAGGGTTAGCATTAGGGATAGTGTTAGGGATAGGGTTGGGGTTAGGCTTAGGGATATGGTTAGGGTTAGGTTAGGTTTAGGGATAATGTTAGGGTTGGGGTTAGGGTTAAGGTAACGATTAGGGATAGGGTTAGGATTAGGGATAGGGTTGGGGTTAGGGTTAGGGATAGGGTTAGGGTTAAGGTTAAAGATAGGGTTAGGATTAGGGATAGGTTTAGGGATAAGGTTAGCATTAGAAATAGGGTTGGGGTTAGGGAAAGGGTTAGTTTTAGGGATAGGGTTAGGTATAGGGTTAGGGTGAAGGACAGGGTTAGGGATAGGGTTAGGGATAGGGTTGGGGTTAGGGATAGGGTAAGGGTTAGGGAAAGGGTTAGGGATAGAGTTAGGATTAGGGATAGGGTTAGGGATAGGATTAGGGATAGGGTTAGGGTTTGGGATAGGGATAGGGTTTGGGGTTGGGTTAGGGTTGGGGTTAGGGATGGTTATAGGGACAGGGATAGGGAAATTGTTAGGATTAGGGATAGGGTTGGGGTTAGGTTTAGGGATAGGGTTAGAGATAGTGATGGGGTTGAGATTGGGGTTAGGGACAGGTTAGGCTAAGGATTAGGGATAGGGTTAGGATTAGGGTTATTGATAGGGTTGCGGTTAGGGTTAGGGTTTGGGATAGGGTTTTGGTTAAGGTTAGGGATAGGGGTTAGGGTTAGGGATAGTGTTAGGGTTTTGGTCGGGGTTAGGGTCAGGGTGGGGGTTAGTGTTAGGGTTAAGGATAGGGTTAGGGATTAAGGATGATCGAACGGTTCAGGTCGACCATTGGTTCGACCCGAACATTGGATGTTCGATATTCGGCCGAATACCAAACTTTTTGCGGTAAAAGTTCGGTATTCGGCCACCAGAACCGCCCAAAATGCACTGGGACAGGAACTGGGCTTTAAAAGCCCGTGATTGGCCCAGAAACGTCTGCAAAAGCCAATGAGGGGGCAGGAGTCTCCTAGGAACGTGATTGGAGTGACTACGGGGACCAGAGGCCAATCAGGAGTGAATACGCCCCACACTATATAAGATGGCCCCGCCTAACCCCTAGCACAGTGATCAGAGCCTGTTGAAGAGAGTTGAAGCAGTTCTCTGACTCCTGCTTTGCTACACTACATTTTCTACATATCTAGTGGTTCTAAAGCTCCATATAGCAGAATTGTATTTAGCTTACAGCCAGTGTAGTTAGATACAGCGATTGTGCTGGTTCTTAGAGTTACAAAAAAAAAAAACTTAAGGGACAGTGTCAGTCTTCTGCTGTATGGAGCTTTCTATTTAGTGGAAAGGGATATCTAGTGTCGTTAGGGAACTTTGTACTACATTAGTTATATTTAATAATTGAGTTTCTGTAGGGAAAGTGTGAGGGTTCTGTTTAGTGAGCACGTTGCACAGTGCTGCTGTATCACAGCAGGTATACGTGCTTGCTAGGCAGCAAAATACAGTGACAACTTAACGCCTGTTGTTCAAAGCGTTAGGTGCACTGTACAAAAGCCTTTGCAACTGTGCGTGACACGCATCTGCTGTGCTGTATCCAGCGACAACTGTGGGTCGCATAGCAGTGTGCGTTTTTCACCGCACACAGTTGCCAACGCATCAGTGACAACCTAACGCCTGTTGTTCAAAGCGTTAGGTCCACTGTGCAAAAGGCTTTGCAACTGTGCGTGACACGCATCTGCTGTGCTGTATCCAGCGACAACTGTGGGTCGCATAGCAGTGTGCGTTTTTCACCGCACACAGTTGCCAACGCATCAGTGACAACCTAACGCCTGTTGTTCAAAGCGTTAGGTCCACTGTGCAAAAGCCTTTACAACTATGCGTGACACGCATCTGCTGTGCTGTATCCAGCGACAACTGTAGGTCGCATAGCAGTGTGCGTTTTTCACCGCACACAGTTGCCAACGCATCAGTGACAACCTAACGCCTGTTGTTCAAAGCGTTAGGTCCACTGTGCAAAAGGCTTTGCTACTGTGCGTGACACGCATCTGCTGTGCTGTATCCAGCGACAACTGTGGGTCGCATAGCAGTGTGCGTTTTTCACCGCACACAGTTGCCAACGCATCAGTGACAACTTAACACCTGTTGTTCAAAGCGTTAGGTCCACTGTGCAAAAGCCTTTGCAACTGTGCGTGACACGCATCTGCTGTGCTGTATCCAGCGACAACTGTGGGTCACATAGCAGTGTGCGTTTTTCAACGCACACAGTTGCCAACGCATCAGTGACAAATATGCCTGGTAGACCAAGAAAAGGCATATGTGGCCCTGCTGCGGAAAGGGGCACAGCTTCTAGGGTGTCTAGAGGCAGGGGTGGACGTGGTGGTCAGTCCTCAGCCAGGCCACCATTTGGATTGTTCTCCGGCAGTGGCCAAGCTATACCTCCACAGTATGTACAGGAGGTGGTGGACTATATGACCAAACCCTCATCATCGGCATCATCTGCAACTACAGTGACCCAGGCAGAGAAAAGTGGTCAGTCTTCTGCAGTTGTCAGAACAAATACAGATGAGTCCATGTCCACCTCACGTCCTCCCTTAGACCCAACTTCAGACATGACAGAGGAGTCAGCTGAGCTGTTTGACCACAGTGTCGGCCATCTACTCCAGCCTGATGCTCAGTCCTTTATGGAGTCTGATGTTGGGCCTGAGTCTGAGGAGGAGGCAGAGCAAACAAGAGGGGAGAGCAGACGGCCCGCTCCATCTAAGGCCGCACCTGTTGTCTCCCGGGCCAGGCCTGATGCTCAGTCTTTGATGGAATCAGATGTTGGGTCTGAGGTTGAGGAGGAGGCAGAGCAAGCAAGAGGGGAGAGCAAACGGCCCGCTCCATCTAAGGCCACACCTGTTGTCTCCCGGGCCAGGCCTGATGCTCAGTCTTTGATGGAGTCAGATGTTGGGTCTGAGGTTGAGGAGGAGGCAGAGCAAACAAGAGGGGAGAGCAGACGGCCCGCTCCATCTAAGGCCGCGCCTGTTGTCTCCCAGGCCAGGCCTGATGCTCAGTCTTTGATGGAGTCAGATGTTGGGTCTGAGGTTGAGGAGGAGGCAGAGCAAGCAAGAGGGGAGAGCAGACGGCCCGCTCCATCTAAGGCCGCACCTGTTGTCTCCCGGGCCACTATACACACCTCATCTTGCTGGGACTTTTTGAGACATCCCATGCAGACAAAACAGTTGCGATCTGCAAGATTTGTAAGAAGGGTATAAAACGTGGCAGAAATGTCAACCACCTGGGTACAAGCTGCCTAAACAGGCATTTGACAACCCACCACTCGGCCCGTTGGCAGGAGCATTTAAAGAACCCACAAAAGGGCCAAAGATCGGTCAGTCGGCCTCCTAGTCCTCCTCGCGCTCCTCCTCATGCTCCACCTGCTCCACCTGCACATCAGTCTGTTCCTGGCCCTGCTATAGTCACTCGTCACCTGTTGGCAGCCTCCACTGACAGGGATGATGATATAGCACGCAGTGTCGCATCTACCTCCAGCACACCACCAGCTGTAACATCTAGACGCCAAATTTCGATTCCACACATGCTGGAACGAAAAAAAATGTATACTCCCCGCCACCCACATGCCCAGCGTCTAAACAGTAGTTTGGCTAAACTACTGGCTCTGCAACTATTACCTTTTAACCTGGTAGAGTCTGCTCCCTTCCGTGACTTTGCAAAATGTGCAGTTCCACAGTGGCAGGTGCCAAGTCGGCATTACTTTGCCCGTAAGGCCCTGCCATCCCTATACCAACATGTGGAAGGCAATGTAGTGTCGTCCCTGGCCAAGTCAGTCAGCCGTAAGATACACTTGACGGCTGACACTTGGTCAAGCAAACATGGGCAGGGACAGTACATTTCTGTCACTGCTCACTGGGTGACACTGCTTGCCAGCGGAAGGGATTGTAGCCAGGGCTCGGTGCTGCAGCCAGTGTTGCCCCCACGTCTGCAAACAGCTGGTGGTGTCGCTGATCCGGGTAGATCGATCACTTCTACCCCCTCCTGCTCCTCCTCCTCTACCTCCTCCATGCCCTCCTCTGCAGAATTGTCCTTTGAATATGATGAGGTACCACGTAAACGTTCAAAGGGCTATTCTATGTCTCAGGCCAAAAGGTGTCATGCAGTGCTGCAGCTTGTGTGTCTAGGGGACAGGCAGCACACTGCCCCTCAGATTCTTGGGGCTCTGCAGGCACAGGCCCAGAGGTGGTTGACACCACGCCAGCTGCAGCCAGGGATGGTGGTTACTGATAATGGGTCAAACCTCCTGGCCGCCCTTCGTCAGGGAAAGTTAATCCATGTGCCATGCCTGGCGCATGTCCTGAATTTCGTGGTACAGCGTTTTTTGAACTCGTACCCGGGAATGCAGGATGTGCTAAGGATGGCAAGAAGGGTGTGCAGTCACTTCAGGCGGTCGTACAGTGCCACTGCACGTTTGGCCGAAGTGCAGCGCGAGTTTCACCTGCCGGTACACCGCCTCATCTGTGACATGCCCACCCGCTGGAACTCCACCTTGCCTATGCTGCAGCGCCTGTACACGCAGCAGAGGGCCCTCAATGAATATCTATGCGAGTACGGCACCAGCACTGGCTCTGCGCGCCTGGGCTTCTTTTCACCACGGCAGTGGCTTTTGATTAAGGATGCATGCGCTGTCCTCTCGCCATTTGAGGAGGCCACAAGGATGGTCAGCCGGGACAGCGCATGCATCAGTGACACCCTACCGGTACTGTTTTTGTTGGAGCACACTCTGCGTGGCATTATGGACAGGGCACTGGAGGCAGAGCAGCAGGAGGAAGAGGAGGACTTCCTTGCCTCTCAAGGCCCCCTTTATCCTGAGAATCCTGACCCCATTATGCCTAGCTCCCAGAGGCCCGAGCAGGATCCAGGGGTGGAAGAGGAGGAGGAGGAGGACGATTCTGCGGGAACTTTTGCAGGGTTTGAGGAGGAGGAGGAGGAAGACATGCGGCAATCTGCAAGGCCTAGTTTGACTCCCTCGGGACACTTTGGAGTAGTGCGTGGCTGGGAGGAGGAGGAGCCCGTTCAAGATAATGTGGTTTTGAGTGACCCCAAGGAGTCAGCTTCTCAGGCCTTCGCTAATTTGCGACGCATGGGAAACATCATGCTTCAGAGCCTGCGAAAGGACCCCAGAATCAAGGCCATTAAAGAGACTAACCACTATTGGTTGGCCACCCTACTTGACCCCCGGTACAAGTCTAAAGTCTCGGAGCTTTTCCCATCCACCCAGAGAGTCCACAGGATCAAATCCCTTGAGGACAGTCTCAAGAGGATTCTGGTGAACACGTTCCCCGACTCCTGTAGGGTGCAGGGGCGGGGACAACCTACCATGGATTCTACTGGTGGTCACGAGAGGAGCGTTGGAGAAGGCGTGCGGTTGACGGATGCCTTTCGGTCTTTTTTTAGTCCTCACCGCCCAGGCCTCTCAGCTGCCACATCGCATCGACAGCGTCTGCATCACGTGGTGGACGATTACGTGAGGGCACAAAGTGACACAGAGGGCTTTTCATGTGACGATGCCGATCCACTGGCATACTGGGTCTTAAGATTAGACCACTGGCCAGAACTGGCCCAGTATGCCATGGAGTTGTTGGCCTGCCCTGCTTCCAGTGTCCTATCGGAACGGGCATTCAGCGCAGCAGGAGGATTCGTCACAGACCATCGAAAGAGACTCTCCACCGACTCAGTCGACCGTTTGACATTCATTAAAATGAATCAGTCGTGGATATCAAGCTTTGATGCACCTGATGCAGACCTTGTAGACTAGGCTATCGTTGTGATGTGGCAGCTGAGCCTCAGTTTAAGCCTGGACCATGGTGCCACCCTCAAACCCTCCTCTCATTCTCTTTACGTTCACAGAACCTCATTTTGGTTATAACAAAAACTACCATGTTTGCGCACCTGTTCCACAGGTGCACACCTTTACAATTTTTGGGCCTCCTTCAACACCAGCTCTTTGGGGTTAAGGTGGGGAGGCTATGCTAAACACAAACTACCATGTTTGCGAACCTGTTCCACAGGTGCACACCTTTACAATTTTTGGGCCTCCTTCAACACCAGCTCTTTGGGGTTAAGGTGGGGAGGCTATGCTAAACACAAACTACCATGTTTGCGAACCTGTTCCACAGGTGCACACCTTTACAATTTTTGGGCCTCCTTCAACACCAGCTCTTTGGGGTTAAGGTGGGGAGGCTATGCTAAACAAAAACTACCATGTTTGCGAACCTGTTCCACAGGTGCACACCTTTACAATTTTTGGGCCTCCTTCAACACCAGCTCTTTGGGGTTAAGGTGGGGAGGCTATGCTAAACAAAAACTACCATGTTTGCGAACCTGTTCCACAGGTGCACACCTTTACAATTTTTGGGCCTCCTTCAACACCAGCTCTTTGGGGTTAAGGTGGGGAGGCTATGCTAAACAAAAACTACCATGTTTGCGAACCTGTTCCACAGGTGCACACCTTCATAATTTTTACGCCTTCTTCAACACCAGCTCTTTGGGCTTACAGTGGTATGGCTCTGCCAACACCCAAACAACAATTTTTGCGCACCTGTCACACAGATGCATATCATTGTAATTTTTTTCCTTACAAAGGCAATTATTGCCTTCATTACCAGCACTTTCATAGGGATATGGTGTCAAGGCATCGTCGGCACCACCAAAGGCCCAATTTTTAAGCATCCTTTACTTCTATTCAAAGTCAAGAGACAACAGTATTCATCCAAAACATCTCTAATCTTGTTCACTCTGCACTACATTGTGGCCCCTACCCCTAACCCTAACCCTCAATGTATCCGTGCATATATGTCTGTTTCTTGTGAGAATTCAAGTTAAAGTGCACCAAACACCATTTTACATGAAATAAAGTGCAATTACATACATCTTTGGACTTCTTGAAAACATTTGGTAATAATAGCCCCATTGTGGAAATACACCCGTTAATTATATGCACATTTAAAGAGACAGCACCTTTTTCCAAAAAAAACTCTAATCTTGTTCCCAGTGCTCTGCATTATGTCCCCATCATACACATTGGCTGTGACGTTGATTAGGAGTAGTGTTGAGCGAACACGGACTGTATTATTCGTGTTCGTACCGAATAATTGGATTTTTTTTACCCGAACACGGACACGGACACTTTACTGTATGTTCGGGTAAAAATCCGTGTTCGGTCGTTTTATTTCCGGGTTTTGCATGCTTTGGCGCTCTTTTCATGGCGGGCTTTCAACAGCCAATCAACAATCGTTTAACTGGTGTGCCTTAAGCCATCCCAGCCATGCCTGCAAATGTCTTAGTAGCTGTGATTGGCCGTCTGAAGCATGTGACCAAGTCTTTATAAGTTCGAGGCAGCCGCCGCAGCAGCGTCATTCTGCTGCTTAGCTAAGGGACAGAGCACACATCAATGTGCTGGCTGCTGATTAGGGAAAGATAGGCAGGAAAAAACCATTTGTGTCCGGATAGAATTGAGGGACAGGTCGGAGTGTTTAGGCAGGGCGAGTTGTAGGCATTTTAGGGATAGAGTCTGCTGAATTATAGGGTCAGTGTCTTCTACAAACTACAATCGATATTGCTGTGTGGGGGGTGGGGTGAATCTGCACTCAATCCTGATCTACGATCTCTTCTCAATCCTGTTAGGGACAGAGTCTGCTGAATTTTAGGGAAACTGTGTTCTACAAACTACAATCGATATTGCTGTGTGGTGTGGGATTGGAGATAGGCAGGTGTCAGTGATCCACATCCATTTTTCTGTGTGTGAGCTGCAGTGAACACAATCTTTTTGGGCTGCAGTGAACACAATCTTTTTGGGCTGCAGTGAACACAATCTTTTTGGGCTGCAGTGAACACAATCTTTTTGGGCTGCAGTGAACACAATCTTTTTGGGGTGCAGTGAACAAAATCTTTTTGGGGTGCAGTGAACACAATCCTTTTTGGTGTGCAGTGAACACAATCTTTGTGGGGTGCAGTGAACAAAATCCTTTGTGGGGTGCAGTGAACACAATCTTTTTGGGGTGCAGTGAACAAAATCCTTTTTGGGGTGCAGTGAACAACATCCTTTTTGGGGTGCAGTGAACACAATCTTTTTGGGGTGCAGTGAACAAAATCCTTTGTGGGGTGCAGTGAACACAATCTTTTTGGGGTGCAGTGAACACAATCTTTTTGGGGTGGAGTGAACAACATCCTTTTTGGGGTGCAGTGAACAAAATCCTTTTTGGGGTGCAGTGAACAAAATCATTTTTGGGGTGCAGTGAACACAATCTTTTTGGGGTGCAGTGAACACAATCTTTGTGGGGTGCAGTGAACACAATCTTTTTGGGGTGGAGTGAACAACATCCTTTTTGGGGTGCAGTGAACAACATCCTTTTTGGGGTGCAGTGAACACAATCTTTTTGGGGTGCAGTGAACACAATCTTTGTGGGGTACAGTGAACAGAATCTTTGTGGGGTGCAGTGAACACAATCTTTGGGGGGTACAGTGAACACAATCTTTTTGGGGTGCAGTGAACACAATCTTTGTGGGGTGCAGTGAACACAATCTTTTTGGGGTGGAGTGAACAAAATCATTTTTGGGGTGCAGTGAACAACATCCTTTTTGGGGTGCAGTGATCAAAATCCTTTTTGGGGTGCAGTGAACACAATCTTTTTGGGGTGCAGTGAACAAAATCCTTTGTGGGGTGCAGTGAACAGAATCTTTGTGGGGTGCAGTGAACACAATCTTTGGGGGGGTACAGTGAACACAATCTTTTTGGGGTGCAGTGAACACAATCTTTGTGGGGTACAGTGAACAGAATCTTTGTGGGGTGCAGTGAACACAATCTTTGGGGGGTACAGTGAACACAATCTTTTTGGGGTGCAGTGAACACAATCTTTGGGGGGTACAGTGAACACAATCTTTTTGGGGTGCAGTGAACACAAGCTTTGTGGGGTGCAGTGAACACAATCTTTGGGGGGGTACAGTGAACACAATCTTTTTGGGGTGCAGTGAACAACATCCTTTTAGGGTGCAGTGAACACAATCTTTGTGGGGTGCAGTGAACAACATCCTTTTAGGGTGCAGTGAACACAATCTTTGTGGGGTACAGTGAACAGAATCTTTGTGGGGTGCAGTGAACACAATCTTTGGGGGGTACAGTGAACACAATCTTTGTGAGGTGCAGTGAACACAATCTTTGTGGGGTGCAGTGAACACAATCATTGTGGGGTGCAGTGAACTCAATCTTTGTGGGGTACAGTGAACACAATCTCATACTTCTGAAGATTTGAGGGTGCTGCCTGTTCCATACTCCCCCTACTCCTCATCTAGCCTTTTAGGGGTACAAACAATAGTAATTGGGGCCTAGTGTGGTTGTGTACGTGTGATATACATACACTTTTTTTGGATCATATTTTCTATTCCGCTATTTAATCAAAAACCTTTGGGGATCAGTTAAATTGGGGGATAGTCTGTGTTGGTACGTGTGAGAGAGATCCACCTTTCCAAGTTGTTGGGGTTCATCTCATACTTCTGAAGGTTTGAGGGTGCTGCCTGTTCCATACTCCCCCTACTCCTAGCCTTTTAGGGGTACAAACAATAGTAATTGGGGCCTAGTGTGGTTGTGTACGTGTGATATACATACACTTTTTTTGGATCATATTTTCTATTCCGCTATTTAATCAAAAACCTTTGGGGATCAGTTAAATTGGGGGATAGTCTGTGTTGGTACGTGTGAGAGAGATCCACCTTTCCAAGTTGTTGGGGTTCATCTCATACTTCTGAAGGTTTGAGGGTGCTGCCTGTTCCATACCCCCCCTACTCCTCATCTAGCCTTTTAGGGGTACAAACAATAGTAATTGGGGCCTAGTGTGGTTGTGTACGTGTGATATACATACACTTTTTTTGGATCATATTTTCTATTCCGCTATTTAATCAAAAACCTTTGGGGATCAGTTAAATTGGGGGATAGTCTGTGTTGGTACGTGTGAGAGAGATCCACCTTTCCAAGTTGTTGGGGTTCATCTCATACTTCTGAAGGTTTGAGGGTGCTGCCTGTTCCATACTCCCCCTACTCCTAGCCTTTTAGGGGTACAAACAATAGTAATTGGGGCCTAGTGTGGTTGTGTACGTGTGATATACATACACTTTTTTTGGATCATATTTTCTATTCCGCTATTTAATCAAAAACCTTTGGGGATCAGTTAAATTGGGGGATAGTCTGTGTTGGTACGTGTGAGAGAGATCCACCTTTCCAAGTTGTTGGGGTTCATCTCATACTTCTGAAGGTTTGAGGGTGCTGCCTGTTCCATACCCCCCCTACTCCTCATCTAGCCTTTTAGGGGTACAAACAATAGTAATTGGGGCCTAGTGTGGTTGTGTACGTGTGATATACATACACTTTTTTTGGATCATATTTTCTATTCCGCTATTTAATCAAAAACCTTTGGGGATCAGTTAAATTGGGGGATAGTCTGTGTTGGTACGTGTGAGAGAGATCCACCTTTCCAAGTTGTTGGGGTTCATCTCATACTTCTGAAGGTTTGAGGGTGCTGCCTGTTCCATACCCCCCCTACTCCTCATCTAGCCTTTTAGGGGTACAAACAATAGTAATTGGGGCCTAGTGTGGTTGTGTACGTGTGATATACATACACTTTTTTTGGATCATATTTTCTATTCCGCTATTTAATCAAAAACCTTTGGGGATCAGTTAAATTGGGGGATAGTCTGTGTTGGTACGTGTGAGAGAGATCCACCTTTCCAAGTTGTTGGGGTTCATCTCATACTTCTGAAGGTTTGAGGGTGCTGCCTGTTCCATACTCCCCCTACTCCTCATCTAGCCTTTTAGGGGTACAAACAATAGTAATTGGGGCCCAGTGTGGTTGTGTATGTGTGATATACATACACTTTTTTTGGATCATATTTTCTATTCCGCTATTTAATCAAAAACCTTTGGGGATCAGTTAAATTGGGGGATAGTCTGTGTTGGTACGTGTGAGAGAGATCCACCTTTCCAAGTTGTTGGGGTTCATCTCATACTTCTGAAGGTTTGAGGGTGCTGCCTGTTCCATACTCCCCCTACTCCTCATCTAGCCTTTTAGGGGTACAAACAATAGTAATTGGGGCCCAGTGTGGTTGTGTACGTGTGATATACATACACTTTTTTTGGATCATATTTTCTATTCCGCTATTTAATCAAAAACCTTTGGGGATCAGTTAAATTGGGGGATAGTCTGTGTTGGTACGTGTGAGAGAGATCCACCTTTCCAAGTTGTTGGGGTTCATCTCATACTTCTGAAGGTTTGAGGGTGCTGCCTGTTCCATACCCCCCCTACTCCTCATCTAGCCTTTTAGGGGTACAAACAATAGTAATTGGGGCCTAGTGTGGTTGTGTACGTGTGATATACATACACTTTTTTTGGATCATATTTTCTATTCCGCTATTTAATCAAAAACCTTTGGGGATCAGTTAAATTGGGGGATAGTCTGTGTTGGTACGTGTGAGAGAGATCCACCTTTCCAAGTTGTTGGGGTTCATCTCATACTTCTGAAGGTTTGAGGGTGCTGCCTGTTCCATACTCCCCCTACTCCTAGCCTTTTAGGGGTACAAACAATAGTAATTGGGGCCTAGTGTGGTTGTGTACGTGTGATATACATACACTTTTTTTGGATCATATTTTCTATTCCGCTATTTAATCAAAAACCTTTGGGGATCAGTTAAATTGGGGGATAGTCTGTGTTGGTACGTGTGAGAGAGATCCACCTTTCCAAGTTTTTGGGGTTCATCTCATACTTCTGAAGGTTTGAGGGTGCTGCCTGTTCCATACTCCCCCTACTCCTAGCCTTTTAGGGGTACAAACAATAGTAATTGGGGCCTAGTGTGGTTGTGTACGTGTGATATACATACACTTTTTTTGGATCATATTTTCTATTCCGCTATTTAATCAAAAACCTTTGGGGATCAGTTAAATTGGGGGATAGTCTGTGTTGGTACGTGTGAGAGAGATCCACCTTTCCAAGTTGTTGGGGTTCATCTCATACTTCTGAAGGTTTGAGGGTGCTGCCTGTTCCATACCCCCCCTACTCCTCATCTAGCCTTTTAGGGGTACAAACAATAGTAATTGGGGCCTAGTGTGGTTGTGTACGTGTGATATACATACACTTTTTTTGGATCATATTTTCTATTCCGCTATTTAATCAAAAACCTTTGGGGATCAGTTAAATTGGGGGATAGTCTGTGTTGGTACGTGTGAGAGAGATCCACCTTTCCAAGTTGTTGGGGTTCATCTCATACTTCTGAAGGTTTGAGGGTGCTGCCTGTTCCATACTCCCCCTACTCCTCATCTAGCCTTTTAGGGGTACAAACAATAGTAATTGGGGCCCAGTGTGGTTGTGTACGTGTGATATACATACACTTTTTTTGGATCATATTTTCTATTCCGCTATTTAATCAAAAACCTTTGGGGATCAGTTAAATTGGGGGATAGTCTGTGTTGGTACGTGTGAGAGAGATCCACCTTTCCAAGTTGTTGGGGTTCATCTCATACTTCTGAAGGTTTGAGGGTGCTGCCTGTTCCATACTCCCCCTACTCCTAGCCTTTTAGGGGTACAAACAATAGTAATTGGGGCCTAGTGTGGTTGTGTACGTGTGATATACATACACTTTTTTTGGATCATATTTTCTATTCCGCTATTTAATCAAAAACCTTTGGGGATCAGTTAAATTGGGGGATAGTCTGTGTTGGTACGTGTGAGAGAGATCCACCTTTCCAAGTTTTTGGGGTTCATCTCATACTTCTGAAGGTTTGAGGGTGCTGCCTGTTCCATACCCCCCCTACTCCTCATCTAGCCTTTTAGGGGTACAAACAATAGTAATTGGGGCCTAGTGTGGTTGTGTACGTGTGATATACATACACTTTTTTTGGATCATATTTTCTATTCCGCTATTTAATCAAAAACCTTTGGGGATCAGTTAAATTGGGGGATAGTCTGTGTTGGTACGTGTGAGAGAGATCCACCTTTCCAAGTTGTTGGGGTTCATCTCATACTTCTGAAGGTTTGAGGGTGCTGCCTGTTCCATACCCCCCCTACTCCTCATCTAGCCTTTTAGGGGTACAAACAATAGTAATTGGGGCCTAGTGTGGTTGTGTACGTGTGATATACATACACTTTTTTTGGATCATATTTTCTATTCCGCTATTTAATCAAAAACCTTTGGGGATCAGTTAAATTGGGGGATAGTCTGTGTTGGTACGTGTGAGAGAGATCCACCTTTCCAAGTTTTTGGGGTTCATCTCATACTTCTGAAGATTTGAGGGTGCTGCCTGTTCCATACTCCTCCTCCTACTGCTCAACCATCCTTTTAGGGGTACAAACAATAGTAGTTGGGGCCTAGTGTGGTGGTGTACGTGCGAGATACATACACTTTCTTTTTGATCATATTTTCTATTCCGCTATTCAATTAAAACCTTTGGGGATCAATTCAATTGCGAGATAGTCTGTGTCGGTACGTGTGAGATCCACCTTTCCAAGTTGTTGGGGTTCATCTCATACTTCTGAAGATTTGAGGGTGCTGCCTGTTCCATACTCCTGCTCCTACTGCTCAACCATCCTTTTAGGGGTACAAACAATAGTAATTGGGGCCTAGTGTGGTTGTGTACGTGTGAGATACATACACTTTTTTTGATCATATTTCCTATTCCGCTATTCAATAAAAACCTTTGAGGATCAATTGAATTGCGGGATAGTCTGTGTCGGTACGTGTGAGATCCACCTTTCCAAGTTTTTGGGGTTCATCTCATACTTCTGAAGATTTGAGGGTGCTGCCTGTTCCATACTCCTCCTCCTACTCCTCATCCATCCTTTTAGGGGTACAAACAATAGTAATTGGGGCCTAGTGTGGTTGTGTACGTGCGAGATACATACACTTTTTTTGATCATATTTCCTATTCCGCTATTCAATAAAAACCTTTGAGGATCAATTGAATTGCGGGATAGTCTGTGTCGGTACGTGTGAGATCCACCTTTCCAAGTTTTTGGGGTTCATCTCATACTTCTGAAGATTTGAGGGTGCTGTCTGTTCCATACTCCTCCTACTCCTCATCCATCCTTTTAGGGGTAGAAACAATAGTAATTGGGGCCTAGTGTGGTTTTGTACGTGCGAGATACATACACTTTTTTGGATCATATTTCCTATTCCGCTATTCAATAAAAACCTTTCTAGGGCAAGATCTTAAATTACAGAAATATGAGGAGACCGTCAAATAAGGGCCGTGGCCTGGGTCGTGGTGCTGCTGGTAGAGCTCCTGTTGCAAGGAGAGGACGTGGTCGATCTGTGCCAGCTACACGCACAAGTGAAACACCTTCCTCAAGTGTGAGTAGGCGACAGAACCTGCATCAGTATTTGGTAGGGCATCAAACGCCCCTAGAAGTGATGAGGCCAGAACAAGTTGAGGCGATAGTAGATTGGTTTGCTGCTGACAGTGCCTCCAGTTCCTTCACATTGTCTCCCACCCAGTCTACTGCAGAAAGGTCAGAGTTGGCACCTGCAGCCAATGTCCAACCGTCTTTCACCTCACCCCCTTGCAAATCAGGCCAGCAGTCTGAGCCCCAAGCCATACAGCAGTCTCTTATTCTTTTTGAGGACTCTGTCAGCAGGGTTTCCCAGGGCCATCCACCTAGCCCTGCCCCAGAAGTGGAAGAGATTGAGTGCAGCGATGCCCAACCACTTATTTCTCAAGATGAGTACATGCAAGGATCATCGCAGCACGTCTCCGATGATGACGAAACGCAGGTGCCAACTGCTGCGGCGTTCAGCATTGTGGAGACCGACAAGGAGGGCAGGGGTGAAGACTGGGTGGAAGATGATGTGGAGGACGATGAGGTCCTCGACCCCACATGGAATGAACGTCATGCAGGTGACCTGAGTAGTTTGGAGGAAGAGGCGGTGGTCGCACAGAGCCACCAGCACAGCAGAAGAGGGAGCAGGGTGCAGAAGCGGAGCGGCCGTGCCCTAGACACTACGCCCGCTACTGCCCAACGCAGCAAGGGAACGAGCGCACCAAAGTCAGCTCAAAGGAGTTCTCTAGCGTGGAAGTTCTTTAGAAAATGTGCTGATGACAGGACACGAGTGGTTTGCACCCTGTGCAATCAGAGCTTGAAGCGAGGCATAAACCTTCTCAACCTGAGCACAACCTGCATGATCAGGCATCTAAGTGCAAAGCACGAGCTGCAGTGGAGTACACACCTTCAAAACCAAGAAACGTCTCTGGCTCATCCTGCTTCCTCTTCTGCTGCAGTCTCGGCCGCTCCAGCCACATCTGTAGTGATACCGGCACCTGCCACCCCGCAAACAGACGATCTGTCAGCAACACCACCACCTGGGTCACCAACAACCATCTCCACAATGTCCCGTGGAAGCGTTCAGCTTTCCATCTCCCAAACACTTGAGAGGAAGAGGAAGTACCCCCCTACCCACCCGCGATCCCTGGCCCTGAATGCCAGCATTTCAAAATTATTGGCCTTTGAAATGCTGTCATTCCGTCTGGTGGAGACGCACAGTTTTAAAAACCTTATGTCGGTGGCTGTCCCACAGTACGTCGTGCCCAGCCGCCACTACTTTTCCAGGCAAGCCATCCCTTCCCTGCACAACCAAGTGGGGGAAAATATCAGGTGTGCACTGCGCAACGCCATCTGTGCCAAGGTCCACCTAACTACGGATACGTGGACCAGTAAGCACGGTCAGGGGCGTTATATCTCCCTAACGGCACACTGGGTAAATGCAGTGGCGGATGGGCCTGAGGCAGGTAGCAATTTGGCGCATGTCCTTCCACCACCGAGGATTGCAGGGCGCTTCAGTTTGCCTCCTGTTCCTAACTCCTCCTACTCCGCTTCCTCATCCTCTACCGCCTCCTCATCCGGACAGCGTAACACCTTCACCACCAACTTCAGCACGGCCAGGGGTAAACGACAGCAGGCAGTTTTACAACTTGCCTGTTTGGGGGACAAACCACACACCGCGCAGGAGTTGTGGAGGAGCATGGAACAGCAGACAAATGAGTGGTTGCTGCCAGCGAGCCTCAAGCCCGGCCTGGTGGTGTGCGATAACGGGCGAAATCTCATAGCAGCTCTGGGCCTAGCCGGTTTGACGCACATCCCTTGCCTGGCGCATGTGCTGAATTTGGTGGTGCAGAGGTTCCTTAAAAACTACCCCGATATGTCAGAGCTGCTGCAGAAAGTGCGGGCCGTTTGTGCGCACTTTCGGCGTTCTCACCCTGCTGCTGCTCGCCTGGCAGCGCTGCAGCGTAACTTCGGCCTTCCCGCTCACCGCCTCATATGTGACGTGCCCACAAGGTGGAACTCCACCTTGCACATGCTGGAAAGACTGTGCGAGCAGCAGCAGGCCATAGTGGAGTTTCAGCTGCAGCACGCACGCGTGAGTCGCTCTGCGGAACAGCACCACTTCACCACCAATAACTGGGCCTCCATGCGAGACCTGTGTGCCTTGTTGCGCTGTTTTGAGTACTCCACCAACATGGCCAGTGGCAATGACGCCGTTCTCAGCTTAACTATCCCACTTCTATGCCTCCTTGAAAAAACAATTCGGGCGATGATGGAAGAGGATGTGGCACAGGATGAGGAGGAGGAGGAGGATGAAGAGGTAACATTTCCAAGGCTTTCAGGGCAGTCATTCGCAAGGGGCTCCGAGGGTGGGTTCCTGCACACGCAAACGCCAGGGACGCAATTGTCCAGCAGGGGCACAGTTCTGGAGGATGAGGAGGATGAGGAGGAGGAGGAGCTGGAGGAGGAGATGGAACCATGTTCACAGCAGGGTGGCACCCAGGCCAGCTCATGGCCATCACTGGTGCGTGGCTGGGGGGATACAGAGGACATGGACGATACACCTCCCACAGAGGACAGCCTTTCGTTGCCTCTGGGCAGCCTGGCACACATGAGCGATTACATGCTGCAGTGTCTCCACAACGACCGCCGAGTTGCCCACATTCTAACTTGTGCTGATTACTGGGTGGCCACGCTGCTGGATCCCCGTTACAAGGACAACGTACCGTCCTTAATTCACTCACTGGAGCGCGATCGCAAGATGCGCGAGTACAAGCGCACGCTGGTAGACGCCATGCTGCTGGCATTCCCATCTGACAGCGGGGCCACAGTGGAAGCACAAGGCAGAGGAGGAGGAGGAGGAGGTCGCCAACGCAACCAGGGCACCGCCAGCACCTCAGAAGGCAGGGTTAGCATGGCCGAAATGTGGAAAAGCTTTGTCAGCACGCCACAACAAACAGCAGCACCAGCAGCTCAGATGGAACGTCTTAGCAGGAGGCAGCATTTTACCAACATGGTGGAGCAGTATGTGTGCACAGGCCTACATGTAGTGAATGACGGGTCTGCCCCCTTCAACTTCTGGGTCTCCAAATTGGGCACATGGCCTGAGCTTGCCCTTTACGCCTTGGAGGTGCTGGCGTGCCCTGCAGCCAGTGTATTATCTGAACGGGTATTTAGCACGGCTGGGGGCGTTATAACAGACAAGCGCAGCCGCCTGTCCAGAGACAATGTGGACAAGCTCACGTTCATTAAAATGAACCAGGCATGGATCCCACGGGACTTTTCCGTACCTTATGCAGAATAGCAATGGATACCGACCTTACCCACCCATTGTTCCATTTTTGCTCTTTCTCACTCTTTTGGGGTGTACCCTCATTTAAGATTTTTGAAAAGAAGCAGTGTTGGCTACCTCGTCCTCCTCCTCAGGGCCAGATTAATGTAGGGGCTATTGGAGCTGCAGCTCCAGGCCCCTACCTTTTATATAGGCCCCGGGTTGGCCATATTCACTGTTACCGCTCTTCTGTCACTTGTAAACACAGAAGTCTGGCTTCTATGCTCGCTTCCCCAGGCAGCACCCTCAGAACCTCCCCACACAGCGTGAAGGCCGGACAAGGAGGGACAGTTGGCGATGCATGGATGTGTTTATGGGCTTCAGAGACAGCATCCCATGTTGAATTAGGCATGCATGGCTGCACCCTTCCTCCTCTGGGCGCATGGCAAGGCACGGCCCTTAAGGCCCTTCAAAATCCTCAGCACCAAGCCCATGATGCTGTTAATCCGGCCCTGGTCCTCCTCCACCGCCGCTTCCACCTACACCGCCCATAGGTGTGCGCAGCCTATTGCATTAAGGTGTGCACCCCAAAGTTGAAATACACATGCATGTGTTTGCCAGCAGGGAGAGTAATGTATCGGGGCCATGTACCTGTAGGCAAGGAGAAATAGAGCAGAGCAGGTCCCAGGGAGATCTTTCCCATCTTCTCACTGGCAATGCTATGTGCCCTAGGTGATTAGGGTGTGCCCAGGCACACCCAGCACACCCTGTGCGCACGCCTATGTCACCGCCACATCCACCACCACCTCAACCTCCCTCCTACTCCATATGGGCCTCGTCCTTCAGAGATGAAGAAGAACATTGTTTTATTTTTCTGTTTTTTTTTGTTGTTTTAAGTTATTTCCCTATCCACATTTGTTTGCAGAGCACTTGCCATGCTCTTAATTACGTTTTGCTGCCATTTGCAGCACTCTAGCCCTTTCCTTTGGTGTTTTAGAGCCATTTTAGTGCCTTAAAGTTCGGGTCCCCATTGACTTCAATGGGGTTCGGTGTCCGGGAAAAGTTCGGTAAAAGTCCGGGACACGGACCCGGACTTTTTTTTAAAGTTCGGCCGAACCCGTCGAACACGGACATCTAGGTGTCCGCTCAACCCTAATTAGGAGCAAAAGAAAAGTGCGGTTAAGCAAAAAAGTCATTTTTGAAGGTTTGGTATGCTATAATTCTGGTTCTGGACATGCTACAGAGCTGAAACTTCACAGGTACACCCTTTAGACCCCTTAGACACTAAATGCAAAGAAATCTCTTTTTTTTTTTTTTTTTAATTTTTTCAATAATTGGCTCTCTATCAAAAACGAGAATTTTTAAGAACTTTTTTTTGTGGGATTAATAGTCCCTGGGGCATGACCCAGAACCCTAGGCACTTTTTAGGGGCATTT
The DNA here is from genome assembly GCF_965119305.1 of Pelophylax lessonae. NCBI lineage: Eukaryota > Metazoa > Chordata > Amphibia > Anura > Ranidae > Pelophylax > Pelophylax lessonae. Next base: position 109,228,996 of record NC_138778.1, read on the forward strand.
ATTGGGTTTTAGGGCTTCAAAATGGGTTTTTTTGATTACAGAATTTCAGGTCCCATTGATTTTAATGGGGTTCTGGAATCCGAACCGAACTTTCCTGAAATTCGGGTGTTCTGGTCGAACCGAACTTTTCAAAAGTTCGATCATCCCTATTAGGGATAGGGTTGGGTTTAGGGTTAGGGATAGGGTTAGGGTAAGGATTAAGGATAGGGTTAGGATTAGGGATAGGGTTATGGATAGGGTTGCAGTTAGGGTTAGGGTTTGGGATAGGTTTAGGGTTAAGGTTAGGTTTAAGGTTGGGGTCGGGGTTAGGGTCAGGATTGGGGTATGGGTTAGGGATAGGGTTAGGGTTAAGGAGGATAGGGTAAGGGTTAGGGATAGGGTTAGGGTTAGGGATAGAGATAGGGATGGGGTTAGGATTAGGGATAGGTTTAGGATTAGGATTAGGGTTAGGGTTAGGGTTAAGGATAGGGTTAGGGATAGGGTTGGGGTTAGGATTAGGGTTAGTGATATGGTTAAGGTTAGGGATAGGGAAAGCGTTAGGGATGGGGTTAGGGTTAGGGATGGGGTAAGGGATAGGGTTGGGGTTAGGGTTAGAATTAGGGATAGGGATTAGGGTTAGGGTTAGAGTTAGGGATAAGGTTAGGGTTAGGGATAGGGTTAGGGTTAGGGAAAGGGTTGGGGGTTAGGGATAGGGTTAGAGTTAGGGATAGGGTTGGGGTTAGGGATTGGGTTAGGGTTAGGGATGGGGTTAGGATTAGGGATAAGGTTTGGGTTAGGATTAGGGATAGGGTTAGGTTTAGGGTTAGGGATAGGGTTGGGTTTAGGGTTATGGTTGGGGTTAGATATAGGGTTAGGATTAGGGATAGGGTTAGGGTCAGGGTTAGGGATAGGGTTAGGGATAGGGATAGGGTTGGGGTTAGGGTTAGGATTAATGATAGAGTAAGGGTTAGGCATAGGGTTAAGGATAGGGATAGCGTTAGAGTTAGGGTAATGGTTAGGATTAGGGATAGGGTTAGGGTTAGGGTTAGAGTTCTTGTTAGGATTAGGGATAGGGTTAGAGTTAGGGATAGGGTTGGGGTTAGGATTAGGGATAGGGTTAGGGTTAAGGATTAGGAATAGGGTTAGGGTTTAGGGTTGGGGTTAGGGATAGGGTTAGGGTAAGGATTAGGGATAGGGTTGGGTTAGGGTTATTTTTAGGGATAGGGTTAGGGTTAAGGTTAGGGATAGGGTTAGGATTAGGGTTAGGGTTAGGTTAGGTTTAGGGTTAGGGATAGGATTAGGGTGAAGGACAGGGTTAGGGATAGGGATAGGGTTGGGGTTAGGGATAGGGTAAGTGTTAGGGATAGGGATTGGGTTAGGGATAGGGTTAGGGATGGGGTTAGGGTTAGTGGTGGGGTTAGGGATAGGGTTAGGGATGGGGTTGGGGTTAGGGTTAGAATTAGGGATAGGGATTAGGGTTAGAGTTAGGGATAAGGTTAGGGATAGGGTTAGGGATAGGGTTAGGGAAAGGGTTGGGGGTTTAGGATAGGGTTAGGGTTAGAGTTAGGGTTAGGGATAGGGTTGGGTTTAGGGAAAGGGTTGGGGTTAGGGATTGGGTTAGGGTTAGGAATAGGGTTAGGATTAGGGATAAGGTTAGGGTTAGGGATAAGGTTGGGGTTAGGGATAGTGTTAGGGATAGGGTTGGGGTTAGGGATAGGGTTAGGTTTAGGGTTATGGTTGGGGTAAGGGATAGGTTTAGTGATAGGGAAAGGGTTATGGTTAGGGATAGGAGGAAGGAAGTGATTGGCGCTGCCTGGTGGGGTGTTATGGGAATGTATACGTAGGGTACTATGCTTCTAGTATGATATCCTATAGAAGCCTGTGTAATAATTTATTATTGGAATCTGTGTATAATCAACTAAAATCTGATAAATGACAGACCTGTATAAAACCAGAGCGGGTCTATGTGTAATTTCTAAAAATGAAATAGAACCCTATATACATAGCATCAATAAATACATTTCATACGTACAAAATGTGCAAAGAGAGGTGCAAAAAGTGAATACAAAAGGTGGAGTGCTAGAAAATAAAATAAAAATTGATCCAATGTGATCCAGTAATAAGTATGTGACCATAAAATGACAATTGGTAAGTATGCTATAAAAATTCTTAATAAAAGTAAAGTAACTAATAGCGTATATATGACCATAAAGTGACAATTGATAAGTATGCTCTTAAAAGTGCCAATAAATATAGGTGGAAAAAATGAATGAATAAATAATTCCCAATAAATAAATAAGTGCAAAAAGTGCAAAGGTGAACCAATTCCTTGGTGAATATATCCGTGCCAAACTAGCGGTACCAAAATGAAAAAATACAGACAAAAGAGTCAGTTAAAATAATCCAACAAATGGATCCAAGTAAATGTGCCGTCTCGGTGGTTTAAAAGTCCAAAAAGAGTCCTAAATAAGTGAGGTCCATATATGGTGGTTTTGAAGTGCTCTTTTCTCTATGCCCAAAGTATGGTGGGTGGGCAGAAGGAAAAAGTGTTCCCCTAAGCCTGGGGTCCTGCGCTTACCAGATTCCCTTACCCCTACAGGGGTAAACAGCGGGTCGATTATTAGGGGATCGCTCCCACACACTGGCAATCAGGGTCTCCTATGGCCTTGGTATTGCTCCGTAGTAGTAATGAAGATGTCAGCTCAATAGGTATAAATAGGAATCCAGTACAGTGCCCGGGTATGCAGAAGAAAAAGGGAAGGAGCCTCCAATAGTGTAAAATTGTTTCACAGAACAGCTTTATTATATAAAAAAAGACATGTACTCACAAAGTATAAAATTCAAAAGGTATGCCCGTCTGGCATAGGAGCCGCAACCTCCTCTCTTGCGGTGCACGTCTGAATGTAGCGTGCGTTCCGACCGCCGGATGTGCGTCCCAAGCCTCGGGTTCAGTAGACGGAAATGACGTGGTCACGCTCTCGACCGGTTTCGTCTCACTGACGTCATCTGGAGAAGCATATATACGCTATTAGTTACTTTACTTTTATTAAGAATTTTTATAGCATACTTACCAATTGTCATTTTATGGTCACATACTTATTACTGGATCACATTGGATCAATTTTTATTTTATTTTCTAGCACTCCACCTTTTGTATTTACTTTTTGCACCTCTCTTTGCACATTTTGTACGTATGAAATTTATTTATTGATGCTATGTATATAGGGTTCTATTTCATTTTTAGAAATTACACATAGACCCGCTCTGGTTTTATACAGGTCTGTCATTTATCAGATTTTAGTTGATTATACACAGATTCCAATATTAAATTATTACACAGGCTTCTATAGGATATCCTACTAGAAGCATAGTACCCTACGTATACATTCCCATAACACCCCACCAGGCAGCGCCAATCACTTCCTTCCTCCTTTATATTTCTTCAAGTGCTCCCCTTCCAGGGTCGCATTTTTGAAGTGGGCAGCAGCTAGGTGCGGTGTTCAATTGTACATATATACCCCCCATCCTAAGCGCGGAACTACACACACCCTTATATGGTTAGGGATAGGGTTGGGCTTAGGGATAGGGATAGGGTTAGGGATAGGGTTGGGGTTAGGATTAGGGTTAGGGTTAGGATTAGGGATAGGGATAGGGTTAAGGATAGGGTTGGGGTTAGGGTTAGGGTTAGGATTAGGGTTAGTGATATGGTTAAGGTTAGGGATAGGGTTAGGGATGGGGTCAGGGTTAGTGATAGGATTAGGGATAGGGTTTGGGGTAGGGTTAGGGATCGGGTTGGGGGTTGGGTTAGGGATAGGGTTAGGGTTAGGATTAGGGATAGGGATAGGGTTAAGGATAGGGTTAAAGATAGGGTTGGGGTTAGGGTTAGGATTAGGGTTAGTGATATGGTTAAGGTTAGGGATAGGGTTAGGGATGGGGTCAGGGTTAGTGATAGGATTAGGGATAGGGTTTGGGGTAGGGTTAGGGATCGGGTTGGGGGTTGGGTTAGGGATAGGGTTAGGGATAGGGTTGGGGTTAGGGATGGGGATAGGGACAGGGATAGGGTTAGGATTAGGGATAGGGTTGGGGTTAGGTTTAGGGATTGGGTTAGGGATAGGGTTAGAGATAGGGATGGGGTTGAGATTGGGGTTAGGGATATGTTTAGGGTTAGGGTTGGGGTTAGGGATAGGTTAGGGTAAGGATTAGGGATAGAGTTAGGATTAGGGTTATTGATAGGGTTGCGGTAATGGTTAGGGTTTGGGATAGGGTTAAGGTTAGGGATAGGGGTTAGGGTTAGGGATAGTGTAAGGATTTTGGTCAGGGTTAGGGTCAGGGTGGGGGTTAGGGTTAAGGATAAGGTTAGGGATAGGGTTAGGGATAGGGTTGGGGTTAGGGTTAGGGATAGGGTTAGGGTAAGGATTAGGGATAGGGTTAGGGATAGGGTTATGGATAGGGTTGCAGTTAGGGTTAGGGTTTGGGATAGGGTTGGGGTTAGGGATAGGGTTAGGGTAAGGATTAGGGATAGGGTTAGGGTTAGGGATAGGAATATGGATAGGGTTGCAGTTAGGGTTAGGGTTTGGGATAGGGTTAGGGTTAAGGTTAGGTTTAAGGTTGGGGTCGGGGTTAGGGTTAGGGTCAGGATTGGGGTATGGGTTAGGGATAGGGTTAGGGTTAGGGTTAAGGTTAAGGATAGTGTTAGGGTAAGGGTTAGGGATAGGGTTAGGGATGGGGTTAGGGTTAGGGATGGGGTTAGGGATAGGGTTAGGGATGGGGTTAGGGTTAGGGATAGGGTTGGGGTTAGGGTTAGAATTAGGGATTAGGGTTAGAGTTAGGGATAAGGTTAGGGCTAGGGATAGGGTTAGGGATTGGGTTAGGGTTAGGGTTAGGGAAAGTGTTGGGGGTTAGGGATAGGGTTAGGGTTAGGGATAGGGTTGGGGTTAGGGAAAGGATTGGGGTTAGGTATTGGGTTAGGGTTAGGGATAAGGTTTGGATTAGGGATAGGGTTAGGATTAGGGATAGGGTTAGGTTTAGGGTTAGGGATAGGGTTGGGTTTAGGGTTATGGTTAGGGATAGGGTTAGGATTAGGATTAGGGATAGGGTTAGGGTCAGGGATAGGGTTGGGGTTAGGGTTAGGGTTAGGATTAATGATAGAGTAAGGGTTAGGCTTAGGGATAGGGTTAGGGATAGGGTTAGGGTTAGGGTTAGAGTTCTTGTTAGGATTAGGGATAGGGTTAGAGTTACGGATAGGGTTGGGGTTAGGGATAGGGTTAGGGTTAAGGATAGGGTTAAGGATAGGTTTAGGGATAGGGTTGGGGTTAGGGTTATGGTTAGGATTAGGGATAGGGTTAGGGTTTAGGGTTGGGGTTAGGGATAGGGTTAGGATAAGGATTAGGGATAGGGTGGGGTTAGAGTTATTTTTAGGGATAGGGTTAGGGTTAAGGTTAGGGATAGGGTTAGGTTAGGGTTAGGTTAGGGTTAGGGTTATGGATAGGATTAGGGTGAAGGACAGGGTTAGGGTTGGGGTTGGGGTTAGGGTTAGGATTAGGGTTAGGGATAGGGTAAGGGTTAGGGATAGGGATGGGGTTAGGGATAGGGTTAGGGATGGGGTTAGGGTTAGGTGTGGGGTTAGGGTTTGGGTTGGGGTTAGGGTTAGAATTAGGGATTAGGGTTAGAGTTAGGGATAAGGTGAGGGATAGGGTTAGGGTTAGGGAAAGGGATGGGGGTTTAGGATAGGGTAAGGGTTAGGGATAGGGTTGGGTTCAGGGATTGGGTTAGGGTTAGGAATAGGGTTAGGATTAGGGATAAGGTTAGGGTTAGGATTAGGGATAGGGTTAAGGATAGGGTTGGGGTTAGGGTTAGGGATAGGGTTAGTGATTGGGATAGGGATAGTGTTAGGGATAGGGTTGGGGTTAGGGATAGGGTTAGGTTTAGGGTTATGGTTGGGGTAAGGGATAGGGTTAGTGATAGGGAAAGGGATAGGGATAGGGTTGGGGTTAGGGATAGGGTTAGGGATAGGGTTGGGGTTAGGATTAGGGATAGGGTTAGGGTTGGGATAGGGATAGGTTTTAGGATAGGGTTAGGGATAGGGTTGGGGTTAGGGTTTGGATTAGGGTTAGTGATATGGTTAAGGTTAGGGATAGGGTTAGGGATGGGGTTAGGGTTAGGGTTAGAGATAGGGTTAGGAATGGGGTAAGGGATAGGGTTAGGGTTAGAGTTAGGGATAAGGTTAGGGTTAGGGATAGGGTTAGGGTAAGGGAAAGGGTTGGGGGTTAGGGATAGGGTTAGAGTTAGGGTTAGGGATAGGGTTGGGGTTAGGGAAAGGGTTGGGGTTAGGGTTTGGATTAGGGTTAGTGATATGGTTAAGGTTAGGGATAGGGTTAGGGATGGGGTTAGGGTTAGGGTTAGAGATAGGGTTAGGAATGGGGTAAGGGATAGGGTTAGGGTTAGAGTTAGGGATAAGGTTAGGATTAGGGATAGGGTTAGGGTTTGGGATAAGGTTGGGTTTAGGGTTATGGTTAGGGTTAGGGATAGGGTTAGGATTAGGGATAGGGTTAGGGTCAGTGTTAGGGATAGGGTTAGGGATAGGGTTGGGGTTAGGGTTAGGATTAATGATAGGGTTAGGGTTAGGGTAAGGATTAGGGATAGGGTTATTATTAGGGATAGGGTTGGGGTTAGGGATAGGGTAAGGGTTAGGGTTAATGTTAGGGTTAGGGTTAGGATAAGGGTAAGAGTTAGCGTTAGGGATAGGGTTAGGGATAGGGTTGGGGTTAGGGATGGGGATAGGGACAGGGATAGGGATAGGGTTAGGATTAGGGATAGGGTTTGGGTTAGGTTTAGGGATAGGGTTAGAGATAGTGATGGGGTTGAGATTGGGGTTAGGGATATGTTTAGGGTTGGGGTTAGGGTAGGTTAGGGTAAGGATTAGGGATAGGGTTAGGATTAAGGTTATTGATAGGGTTGCGGTTAGGGTTAGGGTTTGGGATAGTTTTAGGGTTAAGGTTAGGGATAGGGGTTAGGGATAGTGTTAGGGTTTTGGTCAGGGTTAGGGTTAGGGTCAGGGTGGGGGTTAGGGTTAAGGATAGGGTTAGGGATAGGGTTAGGGTTAGGGATAGGGTTGGGGATAGGGTTAGGGTTAGGGAAAGTATTAGGGATAGGGTTAGGGTTAGGGATAGGGTTATGGATAGGGTTGCAGTTAGGGTTAGGGTTTGGGATAGGGTTAGGGTTAAGGTTTGGTTTAAGGTTGGGGTCGGGGTTAGGGTTAGGGTCAGGATTGGGGTATGGGTTAGGGATAGGGTTAGGGTTAGGGTTAAGGATAGGGTTAGGGATAGGGATAGGGTTGGGGTTAGGGATAGGGTTAGTGATAGGGATAGTGTTAGGGATAGGGTTGGGGTTAGGGATAGGGTTGGGTTTAGGGTTATGGTTGGGGTAAAGGATAGGGTTAGGGATAGGGTTAGGGATAGGGTTGGGGTTAGAATTAGGGATAGGGTTAGGATTATGATTAGGGATAGGGTTAGGGTTAAGGATAGGGTTAGGGATAGGGTTGGGGTTAGGGTTAGGATTAGGGTTAGTGATATGGTTAAGGTTAGGGTTAGGGATAGGGATAGCGTTAGGGATGGGGTTAGGGTTAGGGATAGGGTTAGGGATGGGGTAAGGGATAGGGTTTGGTTTAGGGTAAGGGGTGGGGTTAGGGTTAGAATTAGGGATAGGGATTAGGGTTAGGGTTAGAGTTAGGGATAAGGTTAGGGTTAGGGATAGGGATAGGGTTAGGGATAGGGTTAGGGTTAGGGAAAGGGTTGGGGGTTAGGGTTAGGGAAAGGGTTGGGGGTTAGGGTTAGGGTTAGGGAAAGGGTTGGGGTTAGGGTAAGGGATTGGGTTAGGGTTAGGGATAGGGTTAGGATTAGGGATAAGGTTTGGGTTAGAATTAGGGTTAGGTTTAGGGTTAGTGATAGGGCTGGGTTTAGGGTTATGGTTGGGGTTAGGGATAGGGTTAGGATTAGGGATAGGGTTAGGGTTAGGGTCAGGGTTAGGGATAGGGTTAGGGATAGGGTTGGGGTTAGGGTTAGGATTAATGATAGAGTAAGGGTTAGGCATATGGTTAGGGTTAAGGTTAGGGATAGGGATAGCGTTAGAGTTAGGGTAATGGTTAGGATTAGGGATAGGGTTAGAGTTCTTGTTAGGATTAGGGATAGGATAAGTGTAACGAAACCGTCGACCCACACCGTGCTTGTGGTCTTCCGTCAGAATAAGGCTTCCTCCAGTCTGGACATATAGAGATATTCCAGCCGCCCCCCATACAAGAACTAGCCTGAACTTAGCTTGTATGTCTCTGAAAGCAACTAACTCTTTTATTAAAACAAGTAGCAGATTTTTATACACTTGAGAAGCATGACAGTCACTACATGAACAATGACCTGAATATTTACATAAGCATCACACAATGAATAGCTAACGAGGTACAGCTGACTCATGGCTAATCCCATCTAGACAAGGTTATCATTCACATGCTGATTAGCTCAGCGTACTTAAGTCAGCCTGGAAGCCCAGACTGCTGGCACCAAGAGCAAAACAAGATACAAATACACATATTATAGTGTAAATACTGAGAACCCACTGTAAACAATAGATGTGCAGATCAACATGATTTACAATCCATGGAAGACAGGTGTTTGAGCTGATAGCATGCATCTGTTACAAGTCTGATCAACTGAAGCAGTCCAAACCATCAATTTATCTGTCACATAGTTTTTTTCAGTCTCAGTAACGGCGAGTACCATCACAGTTAGAGTTAGGGATAGGGTTGGGGTTAGGATTAGGGATAGGGTTAGGGTTAAGGATAGGGATAGGGATAGGGTTGGGGTTAGGGTTATGGTTAGGATTAGGGTTAGGGTTGGGGTTAGGGATAGGGATATGGTTATGGTAAGGATTAGGGATAGGGTTGGGGTTAGGGTTATTTTTAGGGATAGGGTTAAGGTTAGGGATAGGGTAAGGGTTAGGATTAGGGTTAGGGTTAGGTTAGGGTTAGGTTTGGGGTTAGGGTTAGGGATAGGATTAGGGTGAAGGACAGGGTTAGGGATAGGGTTAGGTATAGGGTTGGGGTTGGGGTTAGCAATAGGGTAAGGGTTAGGGATAGGGATGGGGTTGGGGATAGGGTTAGGGATGGGGTTAGGGTTAGGGATAGGGTTAGGGATGGGGTTAGGGTTGGGGTTAGGGTTAGAATTAGGGATAGGGATTAGGGTTAGAGTTAGGGATAAGGTTAGGGTTAGGGATAGGGTTAGGGTTAGGGATAGGGTTAGGGAAAGGGTTGGGGGTTTAGGATAGGGTTAGGGTTAGAGTTAGGGTTAGGGATAGGGTTGGGTTTAGGGAAAGGGGTTGGGTTAGGGTTAGGAATAGGGTTAGGGTTAAGGTTAGGGATAGGGTTAGTGATAGGGATAGTGTTAGGGATAGGGTTGGGGTTAGGGATAGGGTTAGGGTTAGGGATAGGATTAGGGTGAAGGACAGGGTTAGGGATATGGTTAGGGTTAGGTTAAGGGTTAGGGATAGAGATGGGGTTAGGGTTAGGGATTGGGTTAGGGTTAGGGGTGGGGTTAGGGATAGGGTTAGGGATGGGGTTAGGGTTGGGGTTAGGGTTAGAATTAGGGATAGGGATTAGGGTTAGAGTTAGGGATAAGGTTAGGGTTAGGGAAAGGGTTGGGGGTTTAGGATAGGGTTAGGGATAGGGTTGGGTTTAGGGAAAGGGTTGGGGTTAGGGATTGGGTTAGGAGTAGGGTTAGGATTAGGTATAAGGTTAGGGTTATGATTAGGGATAGTGATAGTGTTAGGGTTGGGGTTAGGGATAGGGTTAGGTTTAGGGTTATGGTTGGGGTAAGGGATAGGTTTAGTGATAGGGAAAGGGTTAGGGTTAGGGATAGGGTTGGGGTTAGGGATAGGGTTAGGGATAGGGTTGGAGTTAGCATTAGGGATAGGGTTAGGGTTAGGATTAGGGATAGGGTTAAGGATAGGGATAGGGTTAATGTTAGGGTTAGGGTTAGGATTAGGGTTAGTGATATGGTTAAGGTTAGGGATAGGGATAGGGTTAGGGATGGGGTCAGGGTTAGGGTTAGAGATAGGGTTAGGGATATGGATAGGGTTAGGGTTAGGGATAGGGTTAGGGTAAGGGAAAGGGTTGGGGGTTAGGGATAGGGTTAGGGTTAGAGTGAGGGTTAGGGATAGGGTTGGGGTTAGGGATTGGGTTAGGGTTAGGGATAGGGTTAGGATTAGGGATAAGGTTAGGGTTAGGATTAGGGATAGGGTTAGGGTTTGGGATAAGGTTGGGTTTAGGGTTATGGTTAGGGTTAGGGATATGGTTAGGATTAGGGATAGGGTTAGGGTCTGGGGTTAGGGATAGGGTTGGGGTTAGGGTTAGGATTAATGATAGGTTTAGGGTAAGGATTAGGGATAGGGTTAGGATTAGGGATAGGGTTGGGGTTAGGGTTAGGGATAGGGTTAGGGATGGGGTTAGGGTTGGGGTTAGGGTTAGAATTAGGGATAGGGATTAGGGTTAGAGTTAGGGATAAGGTTAGGGATAGGGTTAGGGTTAGGGATAGGGTTAGGGAAAGGGTTGGGGGTTTAGGATAGGGTTAGGGTTAGAGTTAGGGTTAGGGATAGGGTTGGGTTTAGGGAAAGGGTTTGGGTTAGGAATAGGGTTAGGGTTAAGGTTAGGGATAGGGTTAGTGATAGGGATAGTGTTAGGGATAGGGTTGGGGTTAGGGTTAGAATTAGGGATAGGGATTAGGGTTAGAGTTAGGGATAAGGTTAGGGTTAGGGAAAGGGTTGGGGGTTTAGGATAGGGTTAGGGATAGGGTTGGGTTTAGGGAAAGGGTTGGGGTTAGGGATTGGGTTAGGAGTAGGGTTAGGATTAGGTATAAGGTTAGGGTTATGATTAGGGATAGGGTTAGGGATAGGGATAGGGTTAGGGATAGGGATAGTGTTAGGGTTGGGGCTAGGGATAGGGTTAGGTTTAGGGTTATGGTTGGGGTAAGGGATAGGGTTAGTGATAGGGAAAGGGTTAGGGAAAGGGTTGGGGGTTTAGGATAGGGTTAGGGTTAGAGTTAGGGTTAAGGATAGGGTTGGGTTTAGGGAAAGGGTTTAGGTTAGGGTTAGGAATAGGGTTAGGGTTAAGGTTAGGGATAGGGTTAGTGATAGGGATAGTGTTAGGGATAGGGTTGGGGTTAGGGATAGGGTTAGGGTTAGGGATAGGATTAGGGTGAAGGACAGGGTTAGGGATATGGTTAGGGTTAGGTTAAGGGTTAAGGATAGAGATGGGGTTAGGGATAGGGTTAGGGATTGGGTTAGGGTTAGGGGTGGGGTTAGGGATAGGGTTAGGGATGGGGTTAGGGTTGGGGTTAGGGTTAGAATTAGGGCTAGGGATTAGGGTTAGAGTTAGGGATAAGGTTAGGGTTAGGGAAAGGGTTGGGGGTTTAGGATAGGGTTAGGGATAGGGTTGGGTTTAGGGAAAGGGTTGGGGTTAGGGATTGGGTTAGGAGTAGGGTTAGGATTAGGTATAAGGTTAGGGTTATGATTAGGGATAGGGTTAGGGATAGGGATAGGGATAGGGTTAGGGATAGGGATAGTGTTAGGGTTGTGGTTAGGGATAGGGTTAGGTTTAGGGTTATGGTTGGGGTAAGGGATAGGGTTAGTGATAGGGAAAGGGTTAGGGATAGGGTTGGGGTTAGGGATAGGGTTAGGGATAGGGTTGGGGTTAGCATTAGGGATAGGGTTAGGGTTAGGATTAGGGATAGGGTTAAGGATAGGGATAGGGTTGGTGTTAGGGTTAGGGTTAGGATTAGGGTTAGTGATATGGTTAAGGTTAGTTATAGGGATAGGGTTAGGGATGGGGTCAGGGTTAGGGTTAGAGATAGGGTTAGGGATAGGGTTAGGGTTAGAGTTAGGGATAAGGTTACGTTTAGGGATAGGGTTAGGGTTAGGGATAGGGTTAGGGTAAGGGAAAGGGTTGGGGGTTAGGGATAGGGTTAGGGTTAGAGTTAGGTTTAGGGATAGGGTTGGGGTTAGGGAAAGGGTTGGGGTTAGGGATTGGGTTAGGGTTAGGGATAGGGTTAGGATTAGGGATAAGGTTAGGGTTAGGATTAGGGATAGGGTTAGGGTTTGGGATAAGGTTGGGTTTAGGGTTATGGTTAGGGTTAGGGATATGGTTAGGATTAGGGATAGGGTTAGGGTCAGGGTTAGGGATAGGGTTGGGGTTAGGGTTAGGATTAATGATAGGGTTAGGGTAAGGATTAGGGATAGGGTTAGGATTAGGGATAGGGTTGGGGTTAGGGATAGGGATAGGGTTAGGGTTAGGGTTAATGTTAGGGTTAGGGTTATGGTTTGGGATAGGGATCGGGTTGGGGGTTGGGTTAGGGATAGGGTTAGGGTTGGTGTTAGGGATAGGGTTGGGGTTAGGGATGGGGATAGGGACAGGGATAGGGATAGGGTTAGGATTAGGGATAGGGTTGGGGTTAGGTTTAGGGATAGGGTTAGGGATAGGGTTAGAGATAGTGATGGGGTTGAGATTGGGGTTAGGGATATGTTTAGGGTTCGGGTTGGGGTTAGGGATAGGTTAGGGTAAGGATTAGGGATAGGGTTAGGATTAGGGTTATTGATAGGGTTGCGGTTAGCGTTAGGGTTTGGGATAGGGTTAGGGTTAAGGTTAGGGATAGGGGTTAGGGTTAGGGATAGTGTTAGGGTTTTGGTCGGGGTTAGGGTCAGGGTGGGGGTTAGGGTTAAGGATAGGGTTAGCGATAGGGTTAGGGATAGGGTTGGGGTTAGGGATAGGGTTAGGTTTAGGGATAGGGTTAGGGTGAAGGACAGGGTTAGGGATAGGGTTGGGGTTAGGGTTAGGGATAGGGTAAGTGTTAGGGAAAGGGTTAGGGATAGGGTTAGGATTAGGGATAGGGTTAGGGATAGGATTAGGGTTAGGGTTTGGGATAGGGTTAGGGATCGGGTTGGGGGTTGGGTTAGGGATAGGGTTAGGGTTAGGGTTGGGGTTAGGGATAGGGTTGGGGTTAGGGATGGGGATAAGGACAGGGATAGGGTTAGGGTTAGTGATAGGGATGGGGTTAGGGATAGGGTTAGGGATGGGGTTAGGGTTAGGGATAGGGTTAGGGATGGGGTTAGGGTTGGGGTTAGGGTTAGAATTAGGGATAGGGATTAGGGTTAGAGTTAGGGATAAGATTGGGGATAGGATTAGGGTTAGGGAAAGGGATGGGGTTTAGGATAGGGTAAGGGTTAGAGTTAGGGATAGGGATAGGGTTGGGTTTAGGGAAAGGGTTGGGGTTAGGGATTGGGTTAGGAATATGGTAAGGATTAGGGATAAGGTTAGGGTTAGGATTAGGGATAGGGTGAGGGTTAGGGTTAGGGATAAGGTTTGGGTTAGGGTTAGGGATAGGGTTTGTGATAGGGATAGGGATAGTGTTAGGGATAGGGTTGGGGTTAGGGATAGGGTTAGGTTTAGGGTTATGGTTGGGGTAAGGGATAGCGTTAGTGATAGGGAAAGCGTTAGGGTTAGGGATAGGGTTAGGATTAGTGATATGGTTATGGTTAGGAAAAGGGATAGGGTTAGGGATGGGGTTAGGGTTAGGGTTAGAGATAGGGTTAGGGATGGGGTAAGGGATAGGGTTAGGGATAGGGTTAGGGAAAGGGTTGGGGGTTAGGGTTAGAGTTAGGGTTAGGGTTAGGGAAAGGGTTGGGGTTAGGGAAAGGCTTGGGGGTTAGGGATAGGGTTAGGATTAGGGATAAGGTTAGGGTTAGGATTAGGGATAGGGTTACTGTTTTGGATAAGGTTGAGTTTAGGGTTATGGTTAGGGTTAGGGATAGGGTTAGAATTAGGGATAGGGTTTGGGTCAGGGTTAGGGATAGGGTTAGGGATAGAGTTGGGGTTAGGGTTAGGATTAATGATAGGGTTAGGGTAAGGATTAGGGATAGGGTTAGGATTAGGGATAGGGTTGGGGTTAGGGTTAGAATTAGGGATAGGGATTAGGGTTAGAGTTAGGGATAAGGTTAAGGATAGGATTAGGGTTAGGGAAAGGGATGGGGTTTAGGATAGGGTAAGGGTTAGGGTTAGAGTTAGGGATAGGGTTGGGTTTAGGGAAAGGGTTGGGGTTAGGGATTGGGTTAGGGTTAGGAATAGGGTAAGGATTAGGGATAAGGTTAGGGTTAGGATTAGGGATAGGGTGAGGGTTAGGGTTAGGGATAAGGTTGGGGTTAGGGTTAGGGATAGGGTTAGTGATAGGGATAGGGATAGTGTTAGGGATAGGGTTGGGGTTAGGGATAGGGTTAGGTTTAGGGTTATGGTTGGGGTAAGGGATAGGGTTAGTGATAGGGAAAGCGTTAGGGTTAGGGATAGGGATAGGGTTGGCGTTAGGGATAGGGTTAGGGATAGGGTTGGGGTTAGGTTTAGGGATAGGGTTAGGATTAGTGATATGGTTATGGTTAGGAAAAGGGATAGGGTTAGGGATGGGGTTAGGGATAGGGTTAGGGATAGGGTTAGGGAAAGGGTTGGGGGTTAGGGTTAGAGTTAGGGTTAGGGTTAGGGAAAGGGTTGGGGTTAGGGAAAGGCTTGGGGGTTAGGGATAGGGTTAGGATTAGGGATAAGGTTAGGATTAGGGATAGGGTTACTGTTTTGGATAAGGTTGGGTTTAGGGTTATGGTTAGGGTTAGGGATAGGGTTAGAATTAGGGATAGGGTTTGGGTCAGGGTTAGGGATAGGGTTAGGGATAGAGTTGGGGTTAGGGTTAGGATTAATGATAGGGTTAGGGTAAGGATTAGGGATAGGGTTAGGATTAGGGATAGGGTTGGGGTTAGGGTTAGGGATAGGGTTAGGGTTAGGGTTAGGGTTAGGGTTAATGTTAGGGTTAGGGTTAGGATTAGGGTAAGGGTTAGCGTTAGGGATAGGGTTAGGGATAGGGTTGGGGTTAGGGTTAGGGATAGTGTTAGGGTTAGGTTAGGGTTAGGGTTAGCATTAGGGATAGGGATAGTGTTGGGGTTAGGGTTAGGGTTAGGGTTGGGGTTAGGGATAGGGTTGGGGTTAGGGATGGGGATAGGGACAGGGATAGGGATAGGGTTAGGTTTAGGGATAGGGTTAGGGATAGGGTTAGAGATAGTGATGGGGTTGAGATTGGGGTTAGGGATATGTTTAGGGTTAGGGTTTGGGATAGGGTTAGGGTTAAGGTTAGGGATAGGGGTTAGGGTTAGGGATAGTGTTAGGGTTTTGGTCGGGGTTAGGGTTAGGGTCAAGGTGGGGGTTAGGGTTAAGGATAGGGTTAGGGATAGGGTTAGGGTTAGGGATAGGGTTGGGGTTAGGGTTAGGGATAGGGTTAGGGTAAGGATTAGGGATAGGGTTAGGGTTAGGGTTAGGGTTAGGGATAGGGTTATGGATAGGGTTGCAGTTAGGGTTAGGGTTTGGGATAGGGTTAGGGTTAAGGTTAGGTTTAAGGTTGGGGTTAGGGTTAGGGTCAGGATTGGGGTATGGGTTAGGGATAGGGATAAGGTTTGGGTTAGGGATAGGGTTAGTCATAGGCATAGTGTTAGGGATAGGGTTGGGGTTTGGGTTAGGGATAGGGTTGGGTTTAGGGTTATGGTTGAGGTAAAGGATAGGGTTAGGGATAGGGATAGGGTTGGGGTTAGGGATAGGGTTAAGGATAGGGCTAGGGATAGGGTTAGGTTTAAGGATAGGGTTAGGTTTAAGGATAGGGTTAGGGATAGGGTTGGGGTTAGGGGTAGTGATATGGTTAAAGTTAGGGTTAGGGATAGCGTTAGGGATGGGGTTAGGGTTAGGGTTAGGGATGGTATAAGGGATAGGGTTGGGGTTAGGGTAAGGGGTGGGGTTAGGGTTAGAATTAGGGATAGGGATTAGGGTTAGGGTTAGAGTTAGGGATAAGGTTAGGGTTAGGGATAGGGTTAGGGATAGGGTTAGGGTTAGAGAAAGGGTTGGGGGTTAGGGATAGGGTTAGGGTTAGAGTTAGGGTTAGGGATAGGGTTGGGGTTAGGGAAAGGGTTGGGGATAGGGTTAGGGTTAGAGTTAGGGTTAGGGATAGGGTTGGGGTTAGGGAAAGGGTTGGGGATAGGGTTAGGGATTGGGTTAGGGTTAGGGATAGGGTTAGGATTAGGGATAAGGTTTGGGTTAGGATTACGGATAGGGTTAGGTTTAGGGTTAGGGATAGGGTTGGGTTTAGGGTTATGGTTGGGGTTAGGGTTAGAGTTAGGGATAGGGTTGGGGTTAGGATTAGGAATAGGGTTAGGGTTAAGGATAGGGTTAGGGATAGGGGTGGGGTTAGGGTTATGGTTAGGATTAGGGATAGGGTTCAGGGTTGGGGTTAGGGATAGGGTTAGGGTAAGGATTAGGGATAGGGTTAGGGTTATTTTTAGGGATAGGGTTAAGGTTAGGGATAGGGTTTGGGTTAGGGTTAGGTTAGGGTTAGGTTTAGGTTTAGGGTTAGGGATAGTATTAGGGTGAAGGACAGGGTTAGGGATAGGGTTAGGGATTGGGTTGGGGTTGGGGTTAGGGATAGGGTAAGGGTTAGGGATAGGGATGGGGTTAGGGTTAGGGGTGGTGTTAGGGATAGGGTTAGGGATGGGGTTAGGGTTGGGCTTAGGGTTAGAATTAGGGATAGGGATTAGGGTTAGAGTTAGGGATAAGGTTTGGGTTAGGGATAGGGTTAGGGATAGGGTTAGGGAAAGGGTTGGGGTTTAGGATAGGGTTAGGGTTAGAGTTAGGGTTAGGGATAGGGTTGGGTTTAGGGAAAGGGTTGGGGTTAGGGTTAGGAATAGGGTTAAGATTAGGGATAAGGTTAGGGATAGGGTTAGGGATAGGGTTGGGGTTAGGGTTAGGGATAGGGTTAGTGATAGGGATAGGGATAGTGTTAGGGATAGGGTTGGGGTTAGGGATAGGGTTAGTGATAGGGATAGGGTTAGTGATAGGGAAAGGGTTAGGGTTAGGGATAGGGTTGGGGTTAATATTAGGGATAGGGTTAGGGTTAGGATTAGGATTAGGGATAGGGTTAAGGATAGGGATATGGTTGGGGTTAGGGTTAGGATTAGGGTTAGTGATATGGTTAAGGTTAGGGATAGGGATAGGGTTAGGGATGGGGTCAGGGTTAGGGTTAGAGTTAGGGATAAGGTTAGGGTTAGGGATAGGGTTAGGGATAGGGATTTGGTTAGGGTTAGGGATAGGGTTAGGATTAGGGATAAGGTTAGGGTTAAGATTAGTGATAGGGTTAGGGTTTGGGATAAGGTTGGGTTTAGGGTTATGGTTAGGGTTAGGGATATGGTTAGGGTTAGGGTCAGGGTTAGGGTCAGGGATAGGGTCAGGGTTAGGGATAGGGTTAGGGATAGGGTTGGGGTTAGGGTTAGGGTTAGTATTAAGGATAGGGTTAGGGTAAGGATTAGGGATAGGGTTAGGATTAGGGATAGGGTTGGGGTTAGGGTTAGGGTTAGGGTTAATGTTAGGGTTAGGGTTATGGTTTGGGATAGGGATAGGGATCGGGTTGGGGGTTGGGTTAGGGATTGGGTTATGGTTAGGGTTGGGATTAGGGATAGGGTTGGGGTTATGGATGGGGATAGGGATAGGGTTAGGATTAGGGATAGGGTTGGGGTTAGGTTTAGGGATAGGGTTAGGGATAGGGTTAGAGATAGTGATGGGGTTGAGATTGGGGTTAGGGATATGTTTAGGGTTAGGGTTGGGGTTAGGGATAGGTTAGGGTAAGGATTAGGGATAAGGTTAGGATTAGGGTTATTGATAGGGTTGCGGTTAGGGTTTGGGATAGGGTTAGGGTTAAGGTTAGGGATAGGGGTTAGGGTTAGGAATAGTGTTAGGGTTTGGTCGGGGTTAGGGTTAGGGTCAGGGTGGGGGTTAGGGTTAGGGTTAAGGATAGGGTTAGGGATAGGGTTAGGGTTAGGGATAGGGTTGGGGTTAGGGATAGGGTTATGGTAAGGATTAGGGATAGGGTTAGGATTAGGGTTAGGGTTAGGGATAGGGTTATGGATAGTGTTGCAGTTAGGGTTAGGGTTTGGGATAGGGTTAGGCTTAAGGTTAGGTTTAAGGTTGGGGTCGGGGTTAGGGTTAGGGTTAGGATTGGGGTATGGGTTAGGGATAAGGTTAGGGTTAAGGATAGGGTTAGGGTAAGGGTTAGGGATAGGGTTAGGGTTAGGGATAGGGATAGGGTTGGGTTTAGGGTTATGGTTGGGGTAAAGGATAGGGTTAGGGATAGGGATCGGGTTGGGGTTAGGGTTAGGGATAGGTTTAGGGTTAGGGATAGGGTTAAGGATAGGGTTAGGGATAGGGTTGGGGTTAGGATTAGGGATAGGGTTAGGATTAGGATTAGGATTAGGGATAGGGTTAGGGTTAGGGTTAAGGATTAGGGATATGGTTAGGGATAGGGTTGGGGTTAGGGTTAGGATTAGGGTTAGTGATATGGTTAAGGTTAGGGTTAGGGATAGGGATAGCGTTAGGGATGGCGTTAGGGTTAGGGATAGGGTTAGGGATGGGGTAAGGGATAGGGGTGGGGTTAGGGTTAGAATTAGGGATAGGGATTAGGTTTAGAGTTAGGGATAAGGTTAGGGATAGGGTTAGGGAAAGGGTTGGGGGTTAGGGATAGGGTTAGGGTTAGAGATAGGGTTAGGGATAGGGTTGGGGTTAGGGAAAGGGTTGGGGGTTAGGGTTAGGGATTGGGTTAGGGTTAGGGATAGGGTTAGGATTAGGGATAAGGTTTGGGTTAGGATTAGGGATAGGGTTAGGTTTAGCGTTAGGGATAGGGTTGGGTTTAGGGTTATGGTTGGGGTTAGGGTTAGGGTCAGGATTAGGTATAGGGTTAGGGATAGGGATAGGGTTGGGGTTAGGGTTAGGATTAATGATAGAGTAAGGGTTAGGCATAGGGTTAGGGTTAAGGTTAGGAATAGGGATAGCGTTAGAGTTAGGGTAATGGTTAGGATTAGGGATAGGGTTAGGGTTAGGGTTAGAGTTCTTGTTAGGATTAGGGATAGGGTTAGAGTTAGGGATAGGGTTGGGGCTAGGATTAGGGATAGGGTTAGGGTTAAGGATAGGGTTAAGGATAGGGTTAGGGATAGGGTTAGGGTTTAGGGTTGGGGTTAGGGATAGGGATAGGGTTAGGGTAAGGATTAGGGATAGGGTTGGGGTTAGGGTTATTTTTAGGGATAGGGTTAGGATTAGGGTTAGGGTTAGGTTAGGGTTTGGTTTAGGGTTAGGGATAGGATTAGGGTGAAGGACAGGGTTAGGGATAGGGTTAGGGATAGGGTTAGGGATAGGGTTGGGGTTGGGGTTAGGGATAGGGTAAGGGTTAGGGATGGTGTTAGGGATAGGGTTAGGGATGGGGTTAGGGTTAGGGGTGGGGTTAGGGATAGGGTTAGGGATGGGGTTAGGATTAGGGTTAGGGTTAGGGTTAGGGTTAGGGATAGGGTTAAGGATAGGGTTAGGGATATGGTTGGGGTTAGGGTTAGGGATAGTGCTAGGGTTAGGTTAGGGTTAGGGTTAGCATTAGGGTTAGGGATAGGGTTGGGGTTAGGGTTAGGGATATGGTTAGGGTTAGGTTAGGGTTAGGGTTAGGGATAGGGTTAAGGTTGGGGTTAGGGTTAGAGTAACGATTAGGGATAGGGTTAGGATTAGGGATAGGGTTGGGGTTAGGGTTAGGGATCGGGTGAGGGTTAAGGTTAAAGATAGGGTTAGGATTAGGGATAGGGTTAGGGTTAGGGTTAGGGATAGGGAAAGGGTTAGTTTTAGGGTTAGGGATAGGGTTAGGGTTAGGGATAGGGTTGGGGTTAGGGTTAGGATTGGGGTATGGGTTAGGGATAGGGACAGGGTTAGGGTTAAGGATAGGGTTAGGGTAAGGGATAGGGTTAGGGATAGGGTTAGGGATGGGGTTAGGGTTAGGGATGGGGTTAGGGATAGGGTTAGGGTTGGGGTTAGGGATAGGGTTGGGGTTAGGGATGGGGTTGAGATTGGGGTTAGGGATAGGTTTAGGGTTAGGGTTGGGGTTAGGGATAGGTTAGGGTAAGGATTAGGGATAGGATTAGGATTAGGGTTATTGATAGGGTTGTGGTTAGGGTTAGGGTTTGGGAAAGGGTTAGGGTTAAGGTTAGGGATAGGGGTTAGGGATAGTGTTAGGATTTTGGTCGGGGTTAGGGTCAGGGTGGGGGTTAGGGTTAAGGATAGGGTTAGGGATAGGGTTAGGGTTAGGGATAGGGTTGGGGTTAGGGTTAGGGATAGGGTTAGGGTAAGGATTAGGGTTAGGGTTAGGGTTAGGATTAGGGTTAGGGATAGGGTTATGGATAGGGTTGCAGTTAGGGTTAGGGTTTGGGATAGGGTTAAGGTTAGGTTTAAGGTTGGGGTCGGGGTTAGGGTTAGGGTCAGGATTGGGGTATGGGTTAGGGATAGGGTCAGGGTTAGGGTTAAGGATAGGGTTAGGGTAAGGGATAGGGTTAGGGATAGGGTTAGGGATGGGGTTAGGGTTAGGGATGGGGTTAGGGATAGGGTTAGGGATGGGGTTAGGGATAGGGTTGGGGTTGGGGTTGGGGTTGGGGTTAGGGTTAGAATTAGGGATAGGGATTAGGGTTAGAGTTAGGGATAAGATTAGGGATAGGGTTAGGGTTAGGGAAAGGGTTAGGGAAAGGGTTGGGGGTTAGGGATAGGGTTAGGGATAGAGTTAGGGTTAGGGATAGGGTTGGGGTTAGGGAAAGGATTGGGGTTAGGGATTGGGTTAGGGTTAGGGATAAGGTTAGGATTAGGGATAGGGTTAGGATTAGGGATAGGGTTAGGGTTAGGGATAGGGTTGGGTTTAGGGTTATGGATAGGATTATGGATAGGGTTGGGGTTAGGGTTAGGATTAATGATAGAGTTAGGGTTAGGCATAGAGTTAGGGATAGGGATAGGGATAGGGTTAGGGTTAGTGTTAGGGTTAGGGTTTAGGGTTGGGGATAGGGATAGGGTTAGGGTAAGGATTAGGGATAGGGTTAGGATTAGGGATAGAGTTGGGGTTAGGGTTAGGGATAGGGTTAGGGTTAGGGATAGGGTTAACCACTTAAGCCCCGGAAGATTTTGCCCCCTTCCTGACCAGGGGGTATTTTGCGATTCGGCACTGCGTGACTTTACCGGACCATTGCGCGGTCGTGCGACACTGTACCTAAACAAATTTGATGTTCTTTTTTTCCTACAAACAGAGCTTTCTTTTGGTGGTATTTGATCACCTGTGCAATTTTTTGATCATGCGCTATAAACAAAAAAAGAGCGACAATTTTGCAAAAATAACAATATTTTTCACATTTTTTTATATGAAATTCCCCCCCCCCCAAAAAAATGTAAAAATCAAAATTTTTTAACATTTTCGGCCAATTTGTTTTATGCTACATATGTTTGGTAAAAAAAATCGCAAAAAGCGTATTTTGATTGGTTTGCGCAAAAGTTATTGCGTTTACTAACAAAGGGAAAGATTTCTGTCATTTTTGTTGTTTTTTTTAACGCGTAATGGCGGCGATCTGCGATTTTTTTGCGGTACTGCGACATTGCGGCGGACAGATCGGACCCTTGACTGACATTTTTGACACTTTTGGGGTTACCAGTGACATTTCTACAGTAATCAGTGCTATACATATGCACTGTTACTGTAAAAATACACTGGCAGTGAAGGGGTTAACTTTATTTGAGAGGGAGGGGCTGTGTGTGTTCCTAGGGGGCGTGATTCTAACTGTGATTGGCTGTGGCTTGAGGTGTAGGAACAATGATCAACGGTCCTACATAGTAGAACCGTGTGATCATTGTTTCTACACTATGGAGAATGACAGGTGGCTTGTTTACATTAGCCGCCCCCCTTTCTCCCTCTCCCCCGATGATCGCCGAGTGACCGGCGGACATCGGGTCCGCCGGTCACACGTGCGGGGGGGTCCGTGACCGAGCGGGAGCGGGAGAGCGCCTCCGGCGGCGCGCTCTCGCTCCCCAGAGCCTCACAGGCTAGCGACATAGACCTACGTCACTGTGCCTGTGAGGGGCTGACTGCCGCAGTAAATAATAAGTGAGCAGTCGGCAAGTGGTTAAGGTTAGGGATAGGGTTAGGGTTAGGATTAAGGTTAGGGATAGGGTAGGGGTTAGGGTTAGGATTAGGGATAGGGTTGGGGTTAAGGTTAGGGATAGGGTTAGGGTTAGGGTTTAGGTTAAAGATAGGGTTAGGATTAGGGATAGGGTTAGGGATAGGGTTAGCGTTAGGGATAGGGTTAGGGATAGGGTTGGAGTTAGGAATAGGGTTAGGCATAGGGTTAGGGTTAGGATTAGGGCTAGGGTTAGGGTTAGGGATAGGATTAGGGATAGGGTTTGGGATAGGGTTAGGGATAGGGTTGGGGTTTGGGTTAGGGTTAGGGTTGCTGTTAGGGATAGGGTTGGGGTTAGGGATAGGGTTAGGGTTAGGGATAGGGTTAGGATTAGGTTTAGGGATAGGGTTAGGGATAGGGTTAGAGATAGGGATGGGGTTGAGATTGGGGTTAGGGATAGGTTTAGGGTTGGGGTTAGGGATAGGGTTAGGGTAAGGATTAGGGATAGGGTTAGGATTAGGGTTATTGATAGGGTTGCGGTTAGGGTTAGGGTTTGGGATAGGGTTAGGGTTAAGGTTATTGATAGGGTTTAGGGTTAGGGATAGTGTTAGGGTTGGGGTCGGGGTTAGGGTTAGGGTTAGGGTTTGGTTTAAGATTAGGGATAAGGTTAGGGATAGGGTTGGGGTTGGGGTTAGGATTAGGGATAGGATTAGGGTTAGGGTTAGGGTTAGGGATAGGGTTGGGGTTGGGGTTAGGGTTAGTGATAGGGTTAGGGTTTAGGGTTGTACTCCTCTCCATACCACCTCATGTCTGACCCCCCCTGCTCCTCTCCATAACACCCCCTGTCTGACCCCCTGCACTTATCTCCATAGCACCCCATGTCTGACCCCTTTACTCCTCTCCATACCACCCCATGTCTGACCACCTGTGCTCCTCTCTATACCACTCCATTTCTGACTCCCTTTACTCCTCTCCATACCGACCCATGTCTGACCCCCTATACTCCTCACCATTCCACCCCACGTCTGACCATCTGTTCTCCTCTTCATACCACCCCATGTCTGACCCCTTGTACTCCTCTCCATACAACCCCATGTCTGACCCCCTGCACTCCTCTCCATACCACCCCATGTCTGACCCCATGTACTCCTCTCCTCTTCATATCACCCCATGTCTGACCCCCTGTACTCCTCTCCATATGACCCCATGTCTAACCCTCTGTGCTCCTCTCCTCTCCCTACCACCTCATGTCTGACCCACCCACTCCTCTCCATACCACCCCATGTCTGACCCCCCTGTACTCCTCTCTATACCACCTCATGTCTGACCCCCTGTACTCCTCTCCTCTCGATACCAACCCATGTCTGACCCCCTGTACTTCTCTCCTTCCCATACCTCCCCATATCTGACACCTTTTGCTCCTCTCCATTCCACCCCCTGTCTGACCCCCTGTACTCCTCTCCTCTCCATACCACCCCATGTCTGACCCCCTGTTCTTCCCTCCGTACCACCCCATGTCTGACCCCCTTGTACTCCTCTCCATACTACTCCATGTCTGACCCCCTGTACTCCTCTCCATACCACCCCATGTCTGACGCCCTGTACTTCTCTCCTTACCACCCCATGTCTGACCCCCTGTACTCCTCTCCATACCACCTCATATCTGATCCCCTGTACTCCTCTCCATAACACCCCTTGTCTGACCCCCTGTACTCCTCTTTAAACCACCCCTTGTCTGACCTCCTGTTCTCCTCTCCTTACCACCCCATATCTGACACCCTGGACTCCTCTCCATACCACCCCATGTCGGACCCCCTGTACTCCTCTCCTCTCCTTACCACCCCATGTCTGTCCCCCTGTACTCCTCTCCATAACACCCCTGGTCTGACCCCCTGTACTCCTCTCCATAACACCCTATGTCTGACCCCCTGCACTCCTCTCCATACCACCCCATGTCTGACCCCCTGTGCTCCTCTTCATAACACCCCATGTCTGACCGCTGTACTCCTCTCCATACCACCCCATGTCTGATCCCCTGTACTCCTCTCCATACCACTCCATGTCTGACCCCCTGTACTCCTCTCCATACCACCCCATGTCTGACCCCTTGTACTCCTCTCCATACCACCCCATATATGGCCCCCTGTACTCTTCTCCTCTCCATACCACCCCATGTCTGACCCCCTATACTCCTCACCATTCTACCCCATTTCTGACCCCCTATACTCCTCTCCACACCACCCCATGTCTGACCATCTGTTTTCCTCTTCATACCACCCCATGTCCGACCCCTTGTACTCCTCTCCATAACACCCTATGTCTGACCCCCTGCACTCCTCTCCATACAACCCCATGTCTGACCCCCTGCACTCCTCTCTATACCACCCCATGTCTGATCCCCTGTGTTCCTCTCCTCTCCATAACACCCCATGTCTGACCCCATGTACTCCTCTCCTCTTCATATCACCCCATGACTGACCCCCTGTACTCCTCTCCATATGACCCCATGTCTAACCCTCTGTGCTCCTCTCCTCTCCATACCACCCCATTTCTGACCCCTTGTACTCCGCTCCATACAACCCCATTTTTGACCCCTGTACCCTCTCCATACCACCCCATGTCTAAACTCCTGTACTCCTTTCCATACCACCCCATGTCAGACTCCCTGTACTCTTCTCCTCTCCATACCACCCCATGTCTGACCCCCTATACTCCTCACCAATCTACCCCATGTCTGACCCCCTATACTCCTCTCCACACCACCCCATGTCAGACCCCCTATACTCCTCTCCATACCAACCCATGTCTGACCCCCTGTACTCCTCTCCATACCACCCATGTCTGACCCCCTGTTCTTCTCTCCTCTCCATTCCACCCCAAGTCTGCCCCCCTTTACTCCTCTCCATACCACCCCATGTCTGACCCCCTGTACTCCTCTCCTCTCCATACCACCCCATGTCTGACACCTTGTACTCCTCTCCATGCCACTCCATGTCTTACCCCCTCTACTCATCTCCAAACCACCCCATGTCTGACCCCTTGTACTCCTCTCCTCTCCACACCACCCGATGACTGACCCCCTCTGCTCCTCTTCATACCAAACCATGTCTGACCCCCTGTACTCTTCTCCATACCACCCCATGTCTGACCTCCTGTACTCCTCTCCATACGACCCCATGTCTGACCCCCTGTGCTCCTCTCCTCTCCTTTCCATACCACCCCATGTCTGACCCCCCTACTCCTCTCCATACCACCCCATGTCTGACCCCCTGTACTTCTCCTCATAACACCCCCTGTCTGACCCCCTGTACTCCTCTCCATACCACCCCATGTCTGTCCCCCTATACTCCTCTCAATACCACCCCATGTCTAACCCCCTGTACTCCTCTCAATACCACCCCATGTCTAATCTCCTTTACTCCTCTTCTCTCCATACCACCCCATGTCTGACCCTCTGTACTCCTCTCCTCTCCATTCCACCCCATGTCTGACCCCCTGTACTCCTCTCCCCTCCATACCAATGAATGTCTGACCCCCTGTATTCCTCTCCTCTACATACCACCCCATGTCTGACCCCCTGTACTCCTCTCCATAACACCCCATGTCTGACCCCCTGCACTCCTCTCCTCTTCTTACCACCCCATGTCTGACCCCCTGTACTCCTCTCCTCTCCTCTCCTCTCCATACCACCCCATGTCTACCCCCCTGCTCTCCTATCCATATCACCCCATGTCTAACCCCCTGTATTCCTCTCCATACCTCCCCATTTCTGACCCCTTTACCCTCTCCATGCCATCCCATGTCTGACCCCCTGTACTCTTCTCCTCTCCATACCACCCCATGTCTTACCCCCTATACTCCTCACCATTCTACCCCATGTCTGACCCCCTATACTTCTCTCCAAACCACTCCATGTCTGACCCCTTTACTCCTCTCCATACCACTCCATGTCTGATTCTCTGTACTCTTCTCCTCTCCATACCACCCCATGTCTGACCCCCTATACTCTTCACCATTCTACCCCATGTCTGACCCCCTATACTCCTCTCCATACCCCACATGTCTGACCCCATGTACTCCTCTCCATACCACCCATGTCTGACCCCCTGTTCTTCTCTCCTCTCCATTCCACCCCAAGTCTTTCCCCCTGTACTCCTCTCCATACCACCCCATGTCTGACCCCCTTTACTCCACTCCATACCACTCCATATCTGACCCCCAGTCCTCCTCTCCTCTCCATATCACCCCATGTCCGACCCCCCCTACTTCTATCCATACCATGCCATGTCTTACCCCCTGTACTCCTCTCCATACCTCCCCATTTCTGACCCCTGTACCCTCTCCATACCATCCCATGTCTGACCCCCTGTACTCCTCTCCATACCTCCCCATTTCTGACCCCTGTACCCTCTCCATACCATCCCATGTCTGACCCCCTGTACTCTTCTCCTCTCCATACCTCCCCATGTCTTACCCCCTATACTCCTCACCATTCTACCCCATGTCTGACCCCCTATACTCCTCTCCATACCACCCCATGTCTGACCCCTTGTACTCCTCTCCATACCACCCCATGGTTGACCCCCTGTTCTTCTCTCCTCTCCATTCCACCCCAAGTCTTTCCGCCTGTACTCCTCTCCATACCACCCCATGTCTGACCCCCTGTACTCCTCTCCTCTCCAAACCACCCCATGTCTGACACCTTGTACTCCTCTCCATACCACCCCATGGTTGACCCTCTGTATGCCTCTCCATACCACCCCATATAAGACCCCCTGTACTCCTTTCCATGCCACCCCATGTCTGACCCCCTTTCCTCCACTCCATACCACCCCATATCTGACCCCTAGTCCTCCTCTCCTCTCCATATCACCCCATGTCCGACCCCCCCTACTTCTCTCCATACCATCCCATGTCTTACCCCCTGTACTCCTCTCCAAACCACCCCATGTCTGACCCCTTGTACTCCTCTCCATACCACCTCATGTCTGACCCCCTGTACTCCTCTCCTCTCCATACCACCCCATGACTGACCCCCTCTGCTCCTCTCCATACCACCCCATGTCTGACCCCCAGTACTCCTCTTCATACCACCCCATGTCTGACTCCCCCTACTCCTCTCCATACCAAACCATGTATGACCCCCTGTACTCCTCTCCATACCACCCCATGTCTGACCCCCTGTACTCCTCTCCATACAACCCCATGTCTGAGCCCCTGTGATCCTCTCTTTTCCATACCACCCCATGTCTGACCCCCTGTACTCCTCTCCTCTCCATACCACCCCATGTCTGACCCCCCTACTCCTCTCCATACCAACCCATGTCTGACCCCCTGTACTCTTCTCCTCTCCATACCACCCCATGTCTGACCCCCTGTACTCCTCTTCATAACACCCCCTGTCTGACCCCCTATACTCCTCTCCATACCACCCCATGTCTGTCCCCCTATACTCCTCTCAATACCACCCCATGTCTGACCCCCTGTACTCCTCTCAATACCACCCCATGTCTAACCCCTTTACTCCTCTTCTCTCCATACTACCCCATGTCTAACCCCCTGTACTCCTCTCCATTCCACCCCATGTCTGACCCCCTGTGCTCCTCTCCTCTTCATACCACCCCATGTCTGACCCCCTGTACTCCTCTTCTCTCCATACCACCCCATGTCTGCCCCCCTGCTCTCCTCTCCATATCACCCCATGTCTAACCCTCTGTGCTCCTCTCCTCTTCATACCACCCCATGTCTGACCCCCCTTTACTCCTCTCCATACCACCCCATTTCTGACCCCTGTACCCTCTCCATACCATCCCATGTCTGACCCACTGTACTCTTCTTCTCTCCATACCACCCCATGTCTTACCCCCTATACTCCTCACCATTCTACCCCATGTCTGACCCCCTATACTTCTCTCCACACCACCCCATGTCTTACCCCTTTACTCCTCTCCGTACCACCCCATGTCTTATCCCTTGTACTCCTCTCCTCTCCATACCACCCCATGTCTGACAGCAGACATTCCATCTCTAGGCTGGCCATACCTTGACTTCATGGAATGTCCATATAAGGAGTTACTTCCTGAGGCTCACAGTGCAAAGAGAGATATGATAGCAGGGAGTGTAAATAACCGAATGGTTGCTGGGAAATCCTTCACACACATGAACCAGGTAAGCACAAATATTCTCTGTCAAAGGTATGGGCCTGTTACACTGCTCCCCTTTTTTGGAACACTTTGTTTGCCTGGACAGTCCGTCCGCGTTCCAATTCAACTTGCCAGGGCGGTATTGGACAGAGAAATTGAATGGTTGTAGTGCTAGGCTCCATCTCAACAAGCGTCCATTATCTCCAGCCACTCGGTTCAACCATACCAAGGGATTATGATCTGTAATGAGGGTAAATTCTTGGCCATACAGATATGGTGTTGTTTTCTACCCCATGTCTTACCCCCTATACTCCTCTCCATACCACTAGTGATGTCGCGAACATAAAATTTAATGTTCGCGAATGGCAAACGCGAACTTCCGCAAATGTTCGCGAACCGGCGAACATTGCGAACCGCCATAGACTTCAATAGGCAGGCGAATTTTAAAACCCACAGGGACTCTTTCTGGCCACAATATTGATGGAAAAGTTGTTTCAAGGGGACTAACGCCTGGACTGTGGCATGCCGGAGGGGGATCCATGGCAAAACTCCCATGGAAAATGACGTCGTCGACGCAGAGTCGGGTTTTAATCCATAAAGGTCATAAATCACCTAACATTCCTAAATTGTTTGGAATAACGTGCTTTAAAACATCCAGTGTGTGTATACGATCAGGTATGATGTTGTATCGATCAGGTAGTGTAAGGGTTATGCCCGCTTCACAGTGACAGACCAAACTCTGACAGACCAAACTCCCCGTTTAACGCACCGCAAACATCCGCAAACAGACCAGAACCGACCAAAATGGGACAGGAACTGGGCTTTAAGGGTTAGGGTTAGGTTTAGTGTTAGGGGATAGGGTTAGGGTTATGGTGAGATACTTAGGGTTAGAGTTAGTAACCCTACCCCTACGCCTCTAACCCTAAGCACTAAAAATAACCCTAACCTTAGCCCTAACCCTAACCCTAGCCCTAATTCTATTTTTTTTCTGGTTCTGGACATGCTACAGAGCTGAAACTTCACAGGTACACTTTTTAGACCCCCCAGACACCAAATCACACAAAAAAAGTTCTTAAAAATTGTCATTTTTGATAGAGAACCAATTATTGGAAAAATTAAAAAAAAAAAAAAAATAAATAAATAAAAAAAAACTTTCTTTGGGTTTAGTGTCTGGGGGGGGTCTAAAATGTGTACCTGTGAAGTTTCAGCTCTGTAGCATGTTCAGAACAAGAAAAAAAATTCGAATTAGGGTTAGGGCTAGGGTTAGGGGGTTAAGTTTAAGGTTAGAGGGTTAGGGTTAGGATTAGGGTTAGGGTTAGGTTTAGGGTTATTTTTATGGCTAGGCTTAGAGGGTTAGGGTTAAGTTTAGAGGGTTAGGGTTATGGTTAGAGGGTTAGGTTTAGTGTTAGGGGATAGGGTTAGGGTTACGGTAAGATACTTAGGGTTAGAGTTAGTAACCCTACCCCTCTAACCCTCTAACCCTAAGCACTAAAAATAACCCTAACCTTAGCCCTGACCCTCACCCTAGCCCTAACCCTAATTTTTTTCTGGTTCTGGACATGCTACAGAGCTGAAACTTCACAGGTACACTGTCTAGAACCAGAAAAAAAGATAATTTTTCAGTAGAGCAGGGATGGTGGGAACCCTCTTTTTACACCTATATGATCTTTTTTTTCATGTTCTGGGCATGCTACAGAGCTGAAACTTCACAGGTACACTTTTTAGACCCCCCCCCCCCCCCCCGACACTAATCCCAAAAAAGTCATGCCTGCCTCCAAAAATGCCTGATAAATATATATAAAAAAATAAATAAAAGCAGACTGAAATACCAGCCCTAAAAATGGCTTTTTGGGTGCTGTCAGGATGCTGTCCTTACAGCAGGAGTGGACACAGAACACTGGCCTAGCTAATGATTTCCCTATCAATTCAGCAGCAACAGCAGCCCTCTCCCTGCTCTAACTAACTCTGCAGCTTCAGAATGAATCTAAGATGGATGCTGCCCTTGCTTTTTTATAGGAGGTGGGAGGGTCTGGGAGGGAGGGTATGCTGATTGGCTGGAATGTGTCTGCTGACTGTGAGGTACAGGGTCAAAGTTTGCTCAATGATGATGTATAGGAGGTGGACCGAACATCGCATATGTTCGCCCGCCGAGGAAAGTTCGCCGGGAACTGTTCGGGATATCTCTACATACCACCCCATGTCTGACCCCCTGTACTCCTCTCTGTACCACCCATGTCTGACCCCCTCTTCTTCTCTCCTCTCCATTCCACCCCAAGTCTGTCCCCCTGTACTCCTCTCCATACCACCCCATGTCTTACCCCCTGTACTCCTCTCCATACCACCCCCTGTCTGACCCCTTGAACTCCTATCCATACAACCCCATGTCTGAGCCCCTGTGCTCCTCTCCTCTCCATACCACCCCATGTCTGACCCCCTGTACTCCTCTCCTCTCCATACCAACCCAAGTCTGACCCCCCTACTCCTCTCCATACCAACCCATGTCTGACCCCCTGTACTCTTCTCCTCTCCATACCACCCCATGTCTGACCCCCTGTACTCCTCTTCATAACACCCCCTGTCTGACTAAAATATATTAGTGTAAATGATTTCATTAGCACAAGCATATATTTCTGCTACTATCACACCTATATATGTCTAGGTGTGTATATAAATATATGTATGTGTGTATATACACCACTATACACAAGTTCAGATGTTTTGCCTGCCTCAAAAGAACCCAAAAAAAATGCCAAAAAAAACGCTAGCGTCAAAAAAAAAAAATGCACAGGTGTGTTTTTTCTGGCATTTTTTGGGGGTTTTTGGAGGCAGGCAAAACATCAGAACTTGTGCACAGTACCACTATACACAAGTTCAGATGTTTTTCCTGACTGCAAAGAACCCAAAAAAATGCCTGCTATTAAACCGGCAAGGTGTTACAGCAGCGAAGCCATACTCCTGTGCTGAAAGTTTTCTAATACAAACAATCTTTTTTTTGAATGGTTCTGGACATGCTACAGAGCTGAAACTTCACATGTACACTTTTTAGACCCCCCAGATACGAAATCTAAAGTAAAAATCCAAAAATCTCTTTTTTTTTTTAAATTTTTTCAATAATTGGCTTTCTTTATCAAAAATGACAATTTTTAAGAACTTTTTTTTGTGTGATTTTGTGTCTGGGGGGTCTAAAAGGTGTACCTGTGAAGTTTCAGCTCTGTAGCATGTCCAGAACCAGAAAAAAAGATCATATAGGTGTAAAAGGAGGGTCCCACATCCCTGTTCTACTGAAAAATTATCTTTTTTTTTTTTCATGGTTCTGGACATGCTACAGAGCTGAAACTTCACATGCACACATTTTAGACCCCCCAGATACTAAATCCAAAGTCAAAATAAAAAAATTGCTCTCTTTTTTTTTTTTTTTCAATAATTGTCTTTTTTATCAAAAATGACAATTTTTAAGAACTTTTTTTGTGTGATTAATAGTTAATGGGGCATGACCCAGAACCCTATGGACTCTTTAGGGGCATTTATTTGGTTTTAGGGCTTAAAAATGTTTTTTTTTAATTACCGAAGTTCGGGTCCCATTGATTTCAATGGGGTTCTGAAATCCGGGCCGAACTTTCGGGAAGTTCGGATGTTCTGGCCGAACCGAACTTTTCAAAAGTTCGATCATCCTTAGTGATGTACCATCTTGTTATAAGTTTATAGTTCATCTCTTGCGTTTTGGTGCATTTGGCTGGGCCAAAGGTGAACCTCAATATCCTCTGGATCTGTTCTTTTGTCAAATTACAGTTTAAATCTCCCTCCCACTTTCTCACCCAAGGTAGTTCCGGTTGGTCCTCTGAGTTTGTCAATAATCCGTATGCAATCGATAGAGTGCATGCTAGGTTCCCTGGTTTTACGCAGGCCTGCTCAAATTTAGTTAGTACCCTATCGAACTCCTCTGGTTTCGGTATGGATACTAGGTAATGGTGTAGTTGACTAGCCTGCCAAAATGGCAAATTATATGGGCCTTCCTCCTCCATCAATTTGGTCACTGAGGGCCATTTTTTTTGTATTAAAAATGATGAAGCCTGTATCTGCCCTTTTTCCCTTAGTGTTATAAACCGTTTACTGTCCAGTCCCGAAGGGAACAGAGGGTTACCTAGTATTGGATATAAGGGAGATCTATTCGTTGTTAATTTAGAATATATGTTTGGTCTTGTACAGATACGTAGCGTGTTTCCTATTATTAGATGGTGTTTTAAGTTTTTGGGTAGGTCCTGGTAGCACCACATAGCTCTTTTCAAATTTACCTCTGTTTGTGCTTGTTCCAGTTCCACCCATAATTTAGACTCCGAGTGATGCCACCAATCCAAAATCCTGCTTACATGTGTGGCCTGGTAATAGGTTCTTATATCTGGGAATGCTAAGCCCCCCTTTTTTTTTTGGCAAAGACAAGATTCTCTGTGCTATGCGTGCTTTTTTGTGGGACCAAATATACTTTAAAAATAGCGAGTTTATCGCCATAAAGAATCTATTTGGTATCTTGACTGGCAGTGCTCGGAAAAGGTATAGAAATTTCGGAAGTACGATCATCTTGAACAGGTTGCACTTGCCGAACCATGACTGCATCCCGCCCTGCCATTGTTCTAAAAGTCTCTTAGTCATCGCTATCAAGGGCAAGAAGTTGAGATCATATACTCATGTTAATTTTGTTGGTATAAGTGTCCCCAGATATCTCACTGCCGTCTCATTCCACTTAAAGCCAAAGCTATTTTTCAGTGTTTGTATTTGGGTCGATGGCATCCCAACTCCCATTGCTTCCGACTTCCCAAAATTGATTTTCAGATTCGATACTGCCCCATATCTCTTGAATTCTTGTATCAGATTCGGCAACAAGATATTTGGATTAGACAGAGAGAATAACATGTCATCCGCATAAGCGGCTATTTTGAATTGTTTTTCCTTTATTCTCACTCCTTCAATGTCTGGGTTCAGGCGGACTTTGCAAAGGAAAGGTTCCAATGTCAAGGCAAAAAGGAGGGATGACAATGGGCACCCCTGCCTAGTGCCGTTCTTTACTGGAAACGCATTTGATATTATCCCATTGGCTTTTACCCTAGCTACTGGGTTTGTATGGACTCTAGTTATCTTATCTAACATCGAGTTTCCCAGCCCAATGTATTTGAGCACTGTAAATTGAAAAGGCCATCCGACCCGGTCAAATGCCTTTTCAGCATCTGCGCTCAACACCATGCACGGGGTCTTTTTCTCGTTTACTATTTGTATCAAGTTGAGTATTCTTATGGTGTTATCTTTTGCTTCTCTTGATGTCATAAAACCTACCTGGTCTGGATGTATCAGTTTTGGCAATATTCTTGCCAATCTATCTTCTAGCACCTTGGTGAATATCTTCAGATCCACATTCAATAAAGATATTGGCCTATAGCTGCTACATGCAGCTGGATCCTTGCCTTCTTTTAGTATTATGGAGATGTGTGCCGTAAGTGTGTCCCTCTCCAGTGTCCCATCTAGTCCTGTTGCATTATACAATCTTACCAGGTAGGGGCCTAAGGTATGGGATAGTAGCTGATAGTATTGTGTTGTCAGACCATCTGGTCCTGGCGCTTTCCCTGGTTTCATTGATCTTATTGCTTGCTGTACTTCCTCTATGGTAATTTCTTCTTCTAGGGATTCCCTATCCTCCTCTGACATCTTAGGTAAATGTGACTGATTTAAATACCTTTCTATTTCCCTTTGTGAAGGTGTCTCCGTTTTTAGATTATTTAGTGAGGCATAGTATTTTTCGAATGTTTCCGTTATTTGTGTTGGTAAAGTTTTTTTAGTCCCGTCTGCTGTTACAATGTGGGGTATATATGATCTCAACTTCTGCCCCTGGACCGTCTTAGCAAGTAGTTTCCCGCACTTATTTCCCGCTTCATAATTTAATTTGCGGCACCTTTGTATGTCTGCCTTAGCCTTATATTGTAGCAAGTCTGTAATCTGCTTTCTGGTCGTCATCAAGTCTGTGCATATGCTTGCCGGTGGCGATCGTTTGTGTTTTGTTTCCAGCACTCTGAGTCTGTCTAGTAACTGAACCATTTGTTTATTTCTTTCCCTTTTTATACGTGCCCCATGCTTAATAAGGATCCCTCTAATTACTGCCTTATGGGCTTCCCAAAGGGTGCCCATATTGCAGTCACTTTGGTCATTGATCTCAAAATAAGTTTTCAATTCCTGTGTTACTTCCTTTAATATTTCTTCCCTTTGTAATAGACTTTCGTTCAGCCTCCAGCACTGTCTTTTCTGTAAGGGGTTCTCTGTTAGCCTATATACTATTGTTATGGGTGCATGGTCTGACCAGGTAATACTGTTAATAGATGATTTTTTCACTGCCTGTAGCTGAGCATGGGGTATTACAAAATAATCAATTATCGAATAATTCCTATGTGGTATCGAGTAAAACGTGTAATCTTTTTTATCGGGATGCTGTAATCTCCACACACCAATCAACTGGGACTTATGTAGTGTCTTCAGTATTCGTCTACTCATTCTAGTGGAAAGTGCTGAGGTCCCAAAGGAAGTATCTACTGTCGGTATCAGTGGCGCGTTAAAGTCCCCTCCTACGATCAGCTGTCCTTCGGAGTATTTGTTGCATTTTAACCACTTTACCACCAGAGGATTTTGCTGTCTTACGTCCAGGCCACTTTTTGTGATTCGGCACTGTGTGACTTTAACTGACAATTGCGTGGTCATGCAACGCCGTACCCAAACTTAATTTAGGTCCTTTTTTTCCCACAAACAGAGCTTTCTTTTGGTGGTATTTGATCACCTGTGCGATTTTTACTTTTTGCGCTATAAACAAAAAAAGAGCGAAAATTTTGAAAAAATAACAATATTTTTCACATTTTTTTAATATGAAATTCCCCCCCAAAAAATGTAAAAATCAAAATTTTTTATCATTTTTGGCCAATTTGTTTTCTGCTACCTATGTTTGGTAAAAAAAATCACAATAAGAGGATTTTGATTGGTTTGCGCAAAATTTATTGCGTTTACTAACTAAGGGAAAGATTTCTGTCATTTTTGGTGTTTTTTTTTTTTAACGAGTAATGGCGGCGATCTGCGATTTTTTTTTTTTTTTGCGGGACTGTGACATTGCGGTGGACAGATCGGACCCTTGACTGACATTTTTGACACTGGGGGTACCAGTGACATTACAGTAATCGGTGCTATAAATATGCACTGTTACTGTAAAAATGACACTGGCAGGGAAGGGGTTAATTTTATTGGAGAGGGAGGGGTTAATGTATGCCTGGTGCTTACTAACGTGTGTGGGGGGAGGTGACTGAGTGACACAGGCACAGATCGCAGGTTCGGCTATGCTGAACACTGCAATCTGACCCTGCCTGTCACTTAGGAGATCCGCCCGCTTTGTTTACACAAGCGGGCGGATCTCCACACTCGATTCCCCGATGATCGGGGAAGAGCAGCAGTGATCACCGTCGCTCCTCCCCTGGCCCGACTCTCGCTGTGACTGAACACAAGGGGAGGAGTCCAGCGACGTAGGTCTACGTCGCTGGACGATAACGAGCCACATTGCTGCAGCAGCAGCAATGTGAG
The DNA here is from genome assembly GCF_965119305.1 of Pelophylax lessonae. Classification (NCBI taxonomy): domain Eukaryota; kingdom Metazoa; phylum Chordata; class Amphibia; order Anura; family Ranidae; genus Pelophylax; species Pelophylax lessonae. The sequence goes on from NC_138778.1 coordinate 109,264,779, forward strand.
CATACGTAAAGTGGTTAAAAAATGCTTTTAGGGGCATTGGATGGTGCCAGTAAGGTAATCATCAGAGTCAGTAGAGTAATGGACAGTGTCAATTTTTTTTTTTTTAAATAATTGGTCAGTTGAACAATGCTTTTCTCAAAAGTTTTATATTTTTATTTTAAATTTTTTACAATCTTATTTTACATTTTTTTTTACAATGTCAGGAAGGGGTTGGTGTCAATTGGGCAGTGGACAGTGTCAGTAGAAATTTGTTATTATTATTTTTTTTTTTAATATTTTATAAAAAATATGTTGTTTGTTTTTATGATTTTTTTCCCGCAGTGCCTCTGAGAAGGGCACAGTGGATGGTCTCAGTGGAGCAGTGATAGTAAACCAGTTAATTGTGTCAGTGTTTTTTTTGTTGTTGTTTTTTGTTTTTTTCAATTTATTTTTCTCTATAAATGTATTTTTTTTTGTTTTAAAATTTTATATTTTTAATTATTTTAAAATGTATTTTTCACAGCCCTTTTTTCATAATATTTTGGGAGATTGGACAGTGTCAGTAGTTTTATTTTTTTAATTTTATTATTTTTTACATTTTTATTATTATTATTATTTTTTTTACATTGATTTTTTTGTATGAACAATGTCAGTATTTTTTTTTCTAGCATTTTTGACAGTTTATTTTTTCAGTGCTTCTGGAAGGAAGTAGTGGACTGTGTCAGTAAGGCAGGTGACAGTGTCAGTAGAGCAATGGACAGTGTCAGCATATTTTACAGTTTTCTGTATTTTTTTATTGTTTTCTTTTTTGGAATTTGTTTATTTTTTTATTCACAATGCTTTTTGGGGGAGGGGTTAGGGTGGTGTATCAGTTCATTGGGGTAATGGACAGTGTTGGTATATGTGTGTGTATATATATATATATATATATTCTTTCAATTTTATTTTTTTATTATTTTTTTCAATTAATTTTTTTATTATTTTTTTCTTAATTATTTGTATTGAGGGTAAAGTGGACAGTGTCCATATTTTTTATTTTACTTTATTATTTTTACATTTATTTTTTATATTTCATTTTTGTAAACCAGCCCTGTTGTGGCCTTGGTGGGATTTTGTTTTCTTAGGCCTAATGACTTCAACAGCTCTTCTCTTTACTCTCTGTAAAGCCCCGAGATAATGGGGGAGGGGTCAGCTCAGCACTTATCCACATAACAGTGGAGTCAGCTTGAAGCAATGGGAGTGGGGGAGGGGATGAAAGAAAACATTCCCCTCTACATACATTGGGGGGAGGGGTGAAAGTGAAGGGGGAGTGTCAGCAGTTTTTACATTGAGGACTCAGCTTACAGCAGAGAAGATGGGGGAGGGGCCATGGTAACACTTCTCGTATAAACAATGGAGTCAGCTTGAAGCAATGGGAGTGGGGGAGGGGTCTTCCTACAGAGGAGTCAGCTCACAGCAGAGGGGGCGGGGAAGGGGGAGGGGCATGTCAGCTGTTTTCTACATGGAGAAGGGAAGTTACAGCAGAGTGAATGGGGGAGGGCACTTCTCCTTTGCTGAGATAATCCCTTCCCCTCACAGGTGTGACATATGAAGATGCTGATTGGACAGCATGATTATTGCACAGCTGTGCCTTAGGCTTAGACAGTGGGTGGAGTCAGTAGTTGATTTTTTTTTCTCTTTTTTTTTTAACAATTCTTTTCAGGGAGGAGGGGTTAGGACAATGGATTGTGTCAACAAGGCATTGGGCAGTGTCAGTAGCTTTTTTTATCTTTGTTTTATTTTTACATTTTAATTTCTATTATTTATTATTTATTATAGATATTTATTTCATTTCACAATGCATGGGGGATGGGCAGTGGATGGTGTCAGAAAATGAAATAAGGAAAATAAATAACTAATAATGCTGTCCGCTTCCCTTCTATTATGTTTCACAATTTTATATTTTAATTATTTTTATTATTTTCTTTTTTAAATCATTTTTTTAACAGTGTCTCTGGGAGGGTGGCAATGGATGGTGTCAGTAGGGCAGTGTGCAGTGTCAGTAGTTTTTTATCTGTATTTCATTTTTTTTTTTTTTTACAAATGCATTTTTTTTATTCAATGTAATTATATCTTTTTTTATTTTTTCAAAAAGGTTTTTTGGGGACCAGAGGATGGTGTCAATAGGACAGTAGACAGTAATTAAAAAAATAAAAATGTTTTATTTTTATATTTATTTATTCATCATTGTTTTTACAATATTTTTGGGGGTAGAGGGCGGTGTCAATAGAGCACTGGATGGTGTCAATAAGACAGTTGAAGGTGTCAATAGTTTTTTTTATTATTTTATTTATTTTTTATAATTTTATTGTTTAGTTTTTTTTAACCTCTTGCCGACCGCCGCACGACTATTTACTGCGGCGGTCAGCCCCATACAGGCAAAGTGACGTAGGACTACGTCGCTAGCCTGTGAGCCTCTAGGGGGCGAGCGCGCACCGCCGGAGGCGCACTCCCGCCCCCACTCGTTCCCTAACAAGTCCGGACCCCTAGGGACACATTTAACCCCTGCATCTCCAATAAGGTTAACCCCTTCCCTGCCAGTGTCATTTTTACAGTAACAGTGCATATTTATAGCACTGATTACTGTAGTAATGTCACTGGTACCCCCAAAAGTATCAAAAATGTCAGTCAAGGGTCCGATCTGTCCGCCACAATGTCGCAGTCCCCCCAAAAAAATCGCAGATCACCGCCATTATTCGTTAAAAAGAAAACACCAAAAATGACAGAAATCTTTCCCTTAGTTAGTAAACGCAATTACTTTTGTGAAAACCAATCAAAATACGCTTATTAAGATTTTTTTTTACCAAACATATGTAGCAGAAAACAATTGGCCAAAATGTTAAAAAATTTTGAATTTTAAATTTTTTGGGGGGAATTTCCGATAAAACAATGTGAAAAATATTGTTGTTTTTTCAAAACTGTCGCTTATTTTGTTTATAACGCAAAAACTAAAAATCGCACAGGTGATCAAATACCACCAAAAAAAAGCTCTCTTTGTGGGGAAAAAAGGACGTCAATTTCATTTTGGTACAGCGTCGCACGACCACGCAATTGTCCGTTAAAGACACGCAGTGCCGAATCTCAAAGTAGAACCTGGTCAGGAAGGGGGTAAAACCTTCCGGGGCTTAAGTGGTTAATTGATCGTTTAATAAATTTTTTGCACAATGCTTTTTTTTTTTTTTTGGTGGGGGGGGGGGGGGGGGGGAGTGGACAATGTCAGTAGTTTTTTGTTTTTACTATTTTATTTTCTATATTTTTTATACAATATTATTTGCCACTATAATTTTTAATTTTATTTTTAAATATTGTTTTCACAGTGCTTTTGGGGGGGGGGGGGCAGAATAAGGGTTTTTTAAATTTTTAAATGTGAAATATTTGTTATAATTTATTTTAATAATTTTTTCACAATCTTTTGGGGGAAGATTTGGATGGTGTCAGTAGAGCAGTGAATGGTGCCAGTAGACTTTTTATTTTTGTTTAATTTTTTGTTTACAAATGTATTTTTTTTTTTTTTAACGATTCAATTTTTTTTCAATTTTTTTAAATGTTTCTCATGGTGGTGTTGGGGGGGGGGGTGGGTTGTATTAGGGCAGTGGAAGTCATTTTTTATTTTTTACAAATGTATGTTTTTATTTCTATTTATTGTTAAATGTTTTATTACTTTTTACAATTATTTTAGGGTACCAGTGGTTGTTAGTGTCAGTGGGGCAGTGATTTAAGTTAGTAGGGTAGTGCAAAGTGTCAGTAGAGTAGTGGATAGTGTCATATTTTTTTTTATTTTATTTTTTTATATACAAACCTTTTTTTTTTTACTATTTTTTTTATACTTTTTTTTCATTTTTTAAAAATGCTTTTAGGGACCAGTGGATGGTGTAAAAAGGTCGGTGGAAGGTGTCAGTAGTGCAATGGACAATGTCAAAATGTATCATTATTACATCTTTATTCTTTTTAAAAATATTATTTTTAATTATTTTCTACTTATTTTTGGATTTTTTACACTCATTTTTTTTTTGAAGGGGGGGGGGGGCAGAAGATGGAATCAGTAATTTTTCATTTTTATTATTTTATTTCCTCTTTTTTTTATTTTAACATATTTTTTTTTCAGTGCCTTTGGAGGAGCAGTGGACGGTGTCAGTAGAGCAGTGGACAAGGAGTCAGCTCACAGGAGAAGGGGCGGTGAAAGGGGAGGGGCGTGTCAGAATTTCTCCACTCACAGGACCCAGCTGACAGCAGAGATAATCGGGGAGGGGTCAGGTTAGCACTTCTCCTCTGAACAGTGAACTCAGCTTGAAGCAATGGGAGAGGGGGGAGGGGTATGAAAGAAAACATTTCCCCTACACATATAGGAATCAGCTGAAAGGAGAGGGTGTGGTTAATGGGGGGGCCAGGCTGGCGCTACCGCTAAGCAAAATAGGCAGCCGCCTAGGGCGCAGCCACGGCCGCTGGCTTACCTAGGATAGTAGAAGAGCTGCCACCTCCCGCCGGTATAGTGGAGCTGCCGTGCCCATCCCCCGCCCCCTCCCTCTCTCATAGAGTTACTGCTGGGCAGGGAGGACTGTGCACACCGCCAGAGAGGGGCGCTCTCACCTGTTCTGTGTGAAGGTGAAAGCAGAGTGAGCGGTGTGTAAGGGGCTATCGCTGGAGGTGACCACCGTCCGAAAAAAGCTCCGGTGTCACCCCTCTGACGGCCCTGCCCCTTTACCTCAGCAGGGGGCGGCAGCTCCACTCTCCCGGTGGGCAGGACTCCCTCTGTAAGTTGTAGCTGCTCTTTGGCAGCGGCCCCTCTGTCCTCTCTTCTGGCCTGTGAAGCAAGCAGTACTTAACATTGTACCCTGTATATAGAGAACTCTTTAGGATTGCATCCCCTACATAGCGATCCTTACTCCCCCTACATAGCGATCCTTGTACCCTCTACATAGCGATCCTTGCACCCTGTACATAGCGATCCTTGCACCCTGTACATAGCGATCCTTGTACCCTGTACATAGCGATCCTTGCACCCTGTACATAGAGATCCTTGTACCCTGTACATAGCGATCCTTGCACCCTGTACATAGCGATCCTTACACTCTGTACATAGCGATCCTTACACTCTGTACATAGCGATCCTTACACCCCCTACATAGCGATCCTTGCACCCTGTACATAGCGATCCTTACACTCTGTACATAGCGATCCTTACACTCTGTACATAGCGATCCTTACACTCTGTACATAGCGATCCTTGCACCCCGTACATAGCGATCTTTGCACCCCGTACATAGCGATCCTTGCACCCCGTACATAGCGATCCTTGCACCCCGTACATAGCGATCCTTGCACCCCGTACATAGCGATCCTTGCACCCCGTACATAGCGATCCTTACACTCTGTACATAGCGATCCTTGCACCCCGTACATAGCGATCCTTGCACCCCGTACATAGCGATCCTTGCACCCCGTACATAGCGATCCTTGCACCCCGTACATAGCGATCCTTGCACCCCGTACATAGCGATCCTTGCACCCCGTACATAGCGATCCTTGCACCCTGTACATAGCGATCCTTACACCCTGTACATAGCGATCCTATCACCCTGTACATAGCGATCCTTGCACCCTGTACATAGCGATCCTTGCACCTTGTACATAGCGATCCTTGCACCCTGTACATAGCGATCCTTGGACCCTGTACATAGCGATCCTTGCACCCTGTTCATAGCGATCCTTGTAACCCCTACATAGCGATCCTTGCACCCTGTACATAGCGATCCTTACACTCTGTACATAGCGATCCTTGCACCCCGTACATAGCGATCCTTGCACCCCGTACATAGCGATCCTTGCACCCCGTACATAGCGATCCTTGCACCCCGTACATAGCGATCCTTGCACCCTGTACATAGCGATCCTTGCACCCTGTACATAGCGATCCTTACACCCTGTACATAGCGATCCTTACACCCTGTACATAGCGATCCTATCACCCTGTACATAGTGATCCTTGCACCCTGTACATAGCGATCCTTGCACCTTGTACATAGCGATCCTTGCACCCTGTACATAGCGATCCTTACACCCTGTACATAGCGATCCTTGGACCCTGTACATAGCGATCCTTGTAACCCCTACATAGCGATCCTTGCACCCTGTACATAGCGATCCTTACACCCTGTACATAGCGATCCTTGTACCCTGTACATAGCGATCCTTGTACCCTGTACATAGCGATCCTTACACCCTGTAAATAGCGATCCTTACACCCTGTACATAGCGATCCTTACACCCTGTACATAGCGATCCTTGTACCCTGTACATAGCGATCCTTACACCCTGTACATAGCGATCCTTACACCCTGTACATAGCGATCCTTGCACCCTGTACATAGCGATCCTTGCACCCTGTACATAGCGATCCTTGCACCCTGTACATAGCGATCCTTACAACCCCTACATAGCGATCCTTGTACCCTGTACATAGCAATCCTTGTACCCTGTACATAGCGATCTTTACAACCCCTGCATAGCGATCCTAACACCCTGTACATAGCGATCCTTGTACCCTGTACATAGCGATCCTTGTACCCTGTACATAGCGATCCTTGCACCCTGTACATAGTGAGCCTTACACTCTGTACATAGCGATCCTTACACCCTGTACATAGTGATCCTTGCACCCTGTACATAGCGATCCTTGCACCCTGTACATAGCGATCCTTGCACCCTGTACATAGCGATCCTTACAACCCCTACATAGCGATCCTTGTACCCTGTACATAGCAATCCTTGTACCCTGTACATAGCAATCTTTACAACCCCTACATAGCGATCCTAACACCCTGTACATAGCGATCCTGCACCCTGTACATAGCGATCCTTGCACCCTGTACATAGCGATCCTTGCACCCTGTACATAGCGATCCTTACACTCTGTACATAGCGATCCTTGTACCCTGTACATAACGATCCTTGCACCCAGTACATAGCAATCCTTGTACCCTGTACATAGCGATCCTTGTACCCTGTACATAGCGATCCTTACACCCTGTTCATAGCGATCCTTACACCCTGTTCATAGCGATCCTTACACTCTGTACATAGCGATCCTTACACCCTGTACATAGCCATCCTTACACCCTGTACATAGCGATCCTTACACCCTGTACATAGCGATCCTTGTACCCTGTACATAGCCATCCTTGCACCTAATAAAGGGGGCCCTTTATTGGGTCCCACAGCAGGACCCTGTCACAAGTTCTGCAGTGGGCCCCCTTCCTGCCATTTTTAGGGCCATCACGGTGGTGGAATGCCAGTGCCCGGTTGCAAGTGTGACCTTTCCGATCCTGGAAGTTCACCCACTGGTGTCAGTAGTTTTTATTTTTTGGTATTTTAATTGAATACATTTTTTTTAATTATTTTATTTTATTTTTTACAATGTCACTGACTATGACTCTGTCCATTCAGAAAAGGAAGGAGCTGGTAAATTACATATTTACCGACCCCTTCCTGGTTCTCTATTGTGACACATCCCCTGCAGCAGCCGGCAGGAGAGGGAAGGGAGCACAGAGGGGGGGGGGGCAGCACAGTGGGGGGGACCAGGGGAGCACACAGGGGCCCACAGACCGTAGAACACAAGTGAACCGGGATAGGAGGAGTGGCAGGGGCAGCATACAGAGGAACCAATCTCCTCCATTTTCCCCCTGCAGCTACAGGAGGAAAAAGGAGGACAATAATTTCTCGACATGCTGCCCCCGCTGCCTCTCCGATCTAGGTGTAAAGGGGAGCCGCACAGGCCCCCTGGAGCATGGGGTCAGGCTGCAATTGCAACCCCTGTAGTTACGCCCCTTGAATACAGGAAAAAAACACCGCTTGCAGTTATAATTGTAAATGTCATTGAAAACAAATAGTCCAAAGAAAAAGTCTTATATAAAGTGCTCAGTGCTCCAAACTCTTCCAAAAAAGTGCAGTGCTGAAGTGCTTCAAGAAACATGCCCAACAGTGTGTCACACTCCCCGCTTGTATCCCCACTCATTAGAAAGAATGGACCCACAGCTTTTCAGTCTAGGGCGCCAACAGGGGTGTGTGGAAGTGATCTGGTGGCTGCACTGTTTCCATATGACAGGCAACACTTGGCTTGTCAGGTTTATACACAGTAAGTGATATGATTTCTTTTAGGCCTTGTTTTCATTTACATTTTCAGGGCAGAAAAATGCATGGCTGAGCCACGTTTACCACCACTCAACCACTTCCCTTTATGCTGTAAAGGCACTACCACTGTCATACATAATACAACAGTGGTGCCAGGAGTTTTTACAAACATACCCAATGGCTTTATCCACTGGGAGTGTGTAAAACCCTCAGCTGCCACTGCCGTACTACATATTATGGTGGCAGTGCCTTTGTAGCATAAGGGGGAGTGATTGAGTTGTGATAAACATGGCTCAGCCATACGATTTTACTGCCCTGAAAACGTAAATGAAAACAAGGCCTAAAAGAAAGACAGGCCCGAAGCAAAAAAAAATAAAAAAATAGGCGCAGGGCCTCATGATGGGGTGGACAGGGGACACTAACAGGAAGGGGTTAACTGGTGGGGAGCAGCCAGAGGTCAAGTGTGGGGATTTGGCAATTCAGAGTGGGGTGGGGTTACAAGCATAGTAACACTGGGGGGGGGGGGGGGCTTGTAATTCCCAAGCAGTACCGCATGGATCGTTTGGGGAGAAGGAAGAATCAGTACCGCGTGGATCGTTTGGGGAGAAGGAAGAATCCCTGCTGTGCCGCTTACCCCTGCTATGGAGGACTTGGACTTACTTTTTGGCCGGCTCCGGAAGGCTGCTGCTTCGTGGGGATCGTCCTGGCTGCGGGCTCAGGTCTCCTCGTTGCTCGAAGGGGAGACTTCTGCGGGGGGGGGGGGACCGGCGTTCCCGCGCTCGGCTGTCACGGCTGCCGGAGTGTTACAGCCCTCCTGTGTCCCCCAGAGCTGAGCGCTGATCAGGGAGCCCATTCGTGGACCCTCCAGGCTCGCCGGCCCGGCGTTCTCCTGCTGCGGCCGGCGGGGCCTCAGGGAGGAATCCCCGTCTACGGCGGAGCTCTTCCAGGCGGGGTCCCGCCCACACCTCTTCACCGGTCCCGCCTACTCGTCGGACGGTCTCGGGATCTTCGGCCGCCCCGGCCTGTGAGGGACGTTCGGTCGGAGCGGCTCGGCGTGGGAGGCGGCTATTTGCGGGTACCGGCCAGTCGGTAAGAGCGGCCGGCGGCTCCATCCTGCGCATGCCCAGTGCTGTGGCGGATTCGGAAGTGGCTACGGTGGGCGGAGGCGCAGCGGGGCCTTGTCGGAATCGGCCCAGGCGCACAGAAGATGGATCGTAAGCCTGTCGGCGGCAGGGGGGGGGATGGCAGTCGGCCTGGCCCCTCGGTGCCTTCCAGCCCCGCTCCGGAAGTGGATCCCGATGTGGAGGACCGATCGGAGGGAGAGCTGTCAGGCTCGGATGAGGGAGAAGCTCCTGGGCCTTCGACAGCGGGGGATGCCGGATATGCGGCGGTGGGGCCTTGCCCTGCTCGGCTTGGTGAGTCCTTGAATGTTAATTCTTCTCTGCTGTCTGCTTTACATGCTCTGTCTGGGAGGTTGGAGGCGGGGTCTAGCCAGGGGGGGTCCGGGGGGGCTGGGGGTCTGCCTCATGGGTCGGGGGTCCCCTCTGCTCCACACATAGCTGGCCAAGGGCCCGCTGCGTCGGGCGCGGCTGTGGGCCTTGGGGAATAGCTGGCGGGGCTGCGGTCGTTGGTGCAGCGATTTGATGGGGGGGAACTGGTAGCGGGGCGCCAACTGCGGCTTGGGGTCACGGGACGCCCCCCTGCCCGGTGGCTGCTTGTGCGGTCCCAGCGGGGCCTGGGTCGGTGCCTGCTGCTGCTGAGACGACCGTTCCGGCGCCGGGGGTGGTGTCGCCTGCGCCGACGGCGGGGTACAAGGCGGCGGATCTCAAGCCTACAGGTAAGGATGCGGACACTGTTCGGCTTGCGGATGCGGAGAAATGTGAGGTGTATGTCTGCTTTGAGGGCCCCTTGGGGGCGCACCTCAAGCCTGAGGTCCGGGAAAAGATTTGGAAGGACGAATATGTTGAAATTTTTACGTTGCTTCCTTTGGAGAAGTTCAAATTGGATCAGGTGAAGCCGGAGGAATCCAAAAAGAAGGACCAGGAGCGGCGGCGTTATAGGCTGATTCAGCGCACTTTTGGTAATTGGTTACAGGCCTTTGCCATCTTTGCGAGCGTGGTGGGTGAGAAACATCCGGAGCATTGCTCCGCCTTGTTTTGCTATCTGGATGCGATTGGGGAGACGCACAGGGTTTACGGCGGAGTTGCTTGACTTCGTTATGACGAGCAATTCCGCCAGCGCAAGGCAGTTCGCCCTGCATTGCGCTGGGATCATAAGGACATCAGTCTGTGGATGTGACTTATGACGTCAGCGCGGGCGTCGTCGTCCTTTTTTCCAGGCACGGCCGGAGGTCAGAGCTCCCCTGGACAGCCGGCCGCTAAGCGACTGGGTTTCTGTTGGCAATTTAATTAGAAGATGTGCAAGTTCGGGTCCGCGTGCCGCTTCAAGCACGAGTGCTCCGGCTGTGGTGGTGCGCACCCCTTCTCCCGTTGTTTCAAGCAGGGCAAGACTCGTTCCGGAGACGCTCAGCAAAAGATGGAGGACGCCGGTGAAGGTGGAAAGGATGTGTCCTTTTCTAAGTAAGTATCCGGATCAGGCGGCTGCTCGTTTGCTGGAGGCTGGGTTTTCTTATTCTGTGCTCTATTACCCGTGTTCCCCCTGTGGCGGACAACTTGCGGTCGACGAGGCTTAATCCCGGGGTGGTGTCGGACAAGTTGGCAAAGGAGGTTGCGTTGGGCCGCATGGTGGGGCCTTTTTCCCAGCCCCCTTTGGCCGATTTGGTGGTCTCCCCTTTGGGATTAGTGCCCAAGAAGGAACCGGGCAAGTTTCGCCTGATTCATCACCTGTCCTTTCCCAAAGGGGTTTCGGTTAACGATGGCATTGATCCTAAAGCCTGTGCTGTGTCTTACACTTCCTTTGATGCGGTCATATTTTGGGTGCGTCAGTACGGGCAGGGCGCGCTGCTCGCGAAGACGGACATCGAGGCCGCTTTTCGGTTGCTTCCCGTCCATCCCCACAGCTTTCATCTGTTGGGCTGCAGGTGGCTGGGTTCTTTCTATGTGGACCAGTGCTTGCCCATGGGTTGTTCGATCTCATGTGCGTTTTTTGAGAAGTTCAGCTCCTTTGTGGAATGGGTCGTGCGGGAGGTGGCCGGGGTCAATTCGGTCATACACTATTTGGATGATTTCCTGTGTGTGGGCCCTCCATCGTCTAATTTGTGCGGCATTCTGCTGTCAACTATCCAACATGTGGCGGATCGCTTCGGCATTCCATTGGCGGCGGACAAGACGGAGGGCCCGAAGGAAGTGATTCGTTTTTTGGGGATAATTATTGATTCGGTGGCCATGGAATGTCGCTTGCCTGAGGACAAGCTGCTTGACCTTAAAGCGGAAATTTGCTTGCTGGTGGGTAAGCGTAAAGTGCAACTTCGGCGGTTGCAGTCTCTCCTCGGTAAGCTCACATTTGCATGCCGTATTATGCCAATGGGCCAGGTTTTCAGCCGATGCTTTTCGGCTGCTACGGCCGGTATCCGGTCGCCGCATCACTATGTTACGTTGACTGCGGAGCATGCCGAAGATTTGCGGGTCTGGCATGTCTTCTTGACGTCCTTTAATGGTCGGTCGCTTTGGCAGAGGGGCCTGGTTAGTAGCTGCGATCTGGAGTTGTACACAGATGCGGCTGGCTCCACTGGCTTTGGCGCTTACCTCGGGGGACGGTGGTGTGCGGAGCGTTGGCCTGCGGCGTGGCGTGAGGCTGGGTTCTTGCGGAATTTGGTTCTGTTGGAACTTTTTCCAGTGGTGGTTGCGGTGGAACTGTGGGGGGCGGAATTCAGTGACAAAAAGGTACGTCTGAACTGTGACAACATGGGCGTGGTGCAGGTTATCAATCGGCTTTCCGGTTCATCTCCACCGGTGATCAGGTTGTTACGTCACTTGGTTCTACGTTGTTTGCAGTTGAATATTTTCTTGTATGCTGTTCATTTGCCTGGAGTGGCGAACTCGGTGGCTGACGCTTTGTCTCGGTTTCAGCTGGACCGGTTCCGGGAGTTGGCAAGAGGGGGAGCCTTGTCCGCCGGAACTGTGGCGAATTGCGTTGGGATCGCCTCTGGTTTGGTCAGACGGTCGCTGAGTGATGTCACGTGGACTGCGTATTCCAAGGTATGGCGGGAGTGGGCGGGCCTTCTGGAGCGGGTTGGAGCAGGTGCGGTAAGTATGGACTATCCATCCCTTGTGCTGTATTTCCTTTGTTTGAATTTTGAGCAGGGGGTGTCGGCATCGGCCATCGGCCGTAAGCTGGCGGGTTTGGCCTTCCTGTTCAAAATGTGGGGTCTCCCTGATTTTACAAAAGACTTTGTGATTCGCCAGGCCTTGAAGGGTTATCGGCGGGGTTCTCGTCGGCCGGACGGCCGTCGTCCAATCTCGTTTGGAATGCTGGGGGAGTTGGTGAGTCAGGTGCGCTGCACGTGCTCTTCCCAGTACGAGGCATTGTTGTTCAAGACAGCCTTTGTTTTGGCCTTTTTTGGGGCGTTCCGTATTGGGGAATTGGTTAGCAATAATAGGAAGGTTCCTGGTGGCCTGTTGGCGGGAGAGGTAAGTTGTTCTGGCTCTTCTGTGGAAATCCAAAACCGACCAAGCCGGCAGGGGTACGTATGTCCGCATGTACCGGGTGGGGGGTTCCCCCCTCTGCCCGGTGTCCGTGTTGCAAGAGTTTCTGGGGGCACACCCGCCTGTTGGGGGTTCTTTCCTGGTGCATATGGACGGCTCATCCGTGTCCAGGTTTCAGTTTGGGTAAGTGTTTCGGAGGTGTCTGTCTGTTCTGGGTTACAGGGCCGGCGATTACTCTTCGCACTCCTTCCGCATCGGGGCGGCTACTGAGGCCGCCAGGTGGGGAGTGGATGACTTGGTTTTAAAGCGGATTGGTAGGTGGGAATCTAACCGTTTTAAACTGTACGTTCGTCCTCATTTGTTGTAAGTAGTGGAAAGGGGGGGCTGTGCTGTTATTGATTTGTTTGTCATGTTTTCTTGCTGTTTTCGTTACAGAGGGAGCTGCCTGCCTTATATGGATCGTGGGGCATTCATATGTGTTCTGGGGGGCTAGGCGGGCGGAGGTGCGGCCCAACGGGCACCAATTTGGTTTCTCCAGGGAGGAGGCCACTGTTAGATGGATAGGCGCGCCGGGCTTGCTCTGGTGCAAGGTCCTGCCAGAAGTGCACAGTTTTGCTCGGCTGGACAGGGCGCCGGGCGTCTTGGTGTTGCACGCTGGGGGCAACGACCTGGGGGTCCGATCCATGCGCCACCTCATCCGAGATATCAAATTTGATTTTCTTCGACTGCGCTCCTCCTTTCCCGATATGATCATCATTTGGTCAGAAATTGTCGGCCGGACCTCGTGGCGTTTTGCGAGGTCGGTCGCGAGGCTGAACAAAGCCCGCATTAAGGTGAACTCGGCTGTTAGCCGTTTTGTCTGCCGCAATGGGGGTTTGGTGGTCAGGCACAGGGAGCTGGAGGTTGACACATGGCGTTACCTGCGGGGTGATGGAGTGCATTTGAATGCGGTGGGGACCGACTTGTGGGCCCTTGGTATTCAGGATGGTGTTCAACGAGCTTTGCGGCTTCACACCTGTGTGCTGTGGCGGTTGGGCGTCTTTGGAGGCGTTAACAGATTTTTGGTACAGTGCATAGGGTGACCCATCTAAGGTATGGAGCCCTCTAGTGTATCCCGGTTAGTAGTGGATTAACCGGGAAGTGGTAACAAGAAGGTATCAGTGGTGAAGTGTGTTTGTTCCCGAGCTGGTGTTGTTCGGCTGGGGACCGTTGGATTTTTGATGCTGATACCGTTTTTAATTGGAATTTTTGGTGCCTCCCAAGACCAACAACCCCTTTCTTATGTGATACTGGAGTATTTATGGTTTCATGTTTTAAAATGTTTATTTTGGTTATTTGTTAATAAAATGGCCTACTAGGCCACAATTTTCTCCAAGTCGGTTGTCAGTAGCATTTTGTTTAGAGTTAAGAGAATGGGAGTGGGTTCATTTTAAGACTAAGAGTGGGCCTCGGTTATACCCTAATCAAGCATCTCACTTACTGTAAATAAACCTGACAAGCCAAGTGTTGTATGGAAACAATACATTAGCAGTGTAGCCACCAGATCACTTCCACACACCCCCGTTAGTGCCGGCCACTTCTCCCCCACACACACACACACCTCATCCATGTTTCCTGGGTTCCATGCACCCATTGGCAGACCTAGGATTGGCATGGCAGGTACCAACAGGTGGAGGGAAGGGAGATCAGCGAACGCCCATTTGCTGATCTCCCCTTCCTATTTGATGACCCAAAAGCAACATGTAAAACATAATTTCCCATCCTGGTGTGTAGAGTGTAGATGTTTGCAGTTCCTAACCTGCAACATTTATCCAGTTAAAGTTTATATGTTTTATTTTCCAACTTGGATGAGAACAGTTATGTACTTATAAATATATATATATTTAAGTTAATATACTTAATGGTATTTATTTTAAGACATTTAAGTTAGTACATTTCAAAGTAAATACATTTATCATATATTTTATTTGTCATTTGTTAACACCAAATGCAGATTCTGCATGTGTTTTTTTTATAATTCAGTTGTAGTGCCTTGATCATGTGTGTGTGTGTGTGTGTGAACAATGTGGTACATTCAATAGTGTAAACATAAAAACCGATTCGAAATTTTAGAAATTGCTAATCAGACAATGGCAGCTTGATTCTTCTATTAAGCTTTTGCATCAGGTTTCTCAATCCTTTGGACACCTGCGCTTTGTGTGATATTGACTATGCCCCTCCCCCTCATGAGATTTTCAAAAAGGGGCGGAGCATGGGAGACCTTAACCACCTCTGGACCGGAAGATTTTCCCCCTTAATGACCATATTTTGCGATTCGGCACTGTGTTATTTTAGTGGACTATTGCGTGGTCGTGCGACACTGTACCCAAATAAAATTGATGTCCTTTTTTTGCCACAAATAGAGTTTTCTTTTGGTGGTATTTGATCACCTCTGCAATTTTTATTTTTTGTGCTATAAACAAAAAAAGGGCGAGACTTCCAAAAAAAAAAAAAACAATATTTTTCACATTCTGCTATATAACATTCCCAAAAAAAAAAATGTAAAAAACTACATTTTTCAACATTTTAAGCCAATTTGTTTTCTGCTACATATTTTTGGTAAAAAAATCGCAATAAGCGTATTTTGATTGGTTTGCACAAAGGTTATCCCGTCTACTAACTACAAGAAAGATTTATGTCATTTTTTTTTTTCACTAGTAATGGCGGCGATCTGCGATTTTTTTGCGGGACTGAGACATTGCGGCAGACAGATCAGACCCCTGACTGACATTTTTGACACTTTTGTGGGGTCCAGTGACATTACTACAATAATCACAAAAACAAGGAAGCTACAAAAGTAGCTGCATTTGCCCAGGGGACTTTATATAAGGGCATCACACTTATCAAGACAAAATAATAGTTACATACCATATGGTTCAAGTAATTTTATTAAACAAATGACAAAATTTGTATTGTCCAATACAACAGGATAGACTGATTAATAATAGCATATAAATAATACAATTCCAACATAGGCATATACATGAAAACCATGATAAAAGCGCTGCATCATATACACTCTACGCATTTCTCGAAGTATAATTCGCTTCCTCAGGTGTGGATGCACATCATGCGTCCATAAAGTAAAATCATAGTGTAAGTAATGTATATATACATATATTGGGTATCTAGACTGTATCATGAGTAATGAGACAAATATTGGACAGATAAGCCATCAATGTTCTGTACTTACTGGATCAGTCTAAACAGGACAAAACTGGAAACCGTGGTTGGCCGGAAAGTCTAACCCGGGAGCCGTGGGGGGGGGGGGGGAACCAAGGGGCGAAGGGGTGGTGAGGAGGACAGAGCTGGCGGTGATGAGGTGTATGCCCATGTATCTAAATACAGATTAAGAAAGGGAAGATTAAAGAAACCAATAAGCCAGGCAGGGACTGTAAAAATAATAAGTGTATGAGGTATGAATGACCAAAAGTAGTGCTGACTGGCAGGGTTAGATTATATAATGTATATAGTGTAGGGCAAATTACTTCAAAAGCCAAACACTGTTGCTTAAAAGTGAGGGCTAAGAAGGAAAAAATAATTAAAAAACAACAAAGTAAAAAAAAATGGACTCATTAGTTTTGACAGTGATAAAAAATGAAAACCCAGGAATGGTGCCAAAAAAGTGAGGCTCTGCTCCGTCATGAAAGTCCCCAAACGCTTGCATTGGGCGTCCCCCAACGCCATGTCTGCTGCCTAAAAGATGTGGGGAATGCCAGAGAGAGGTTTGGCCGCCGGGTGCGAAGGCGGTCTCCTCACTAGTGGCAGCAGATGTGTTGACCGTCACGCTGGCATGTAGCGCCAGCAGTAAATAGTCGGTGTCACCCATCAATCGTGGGAACATGGTGACAATGAACATCAGAGCCCCAATGTCCATACAAAAACAAGGAAGCTATAAAAGTAGCTGCATTTTCCCAGGGGAGTTTATATGAGGCACCACACTTATCAAGACAAAATAATACATACCATATAGTTCAAGTAATTTTATAAAACAAATGACAAATTTGTATTGTCCAGTCCAGTACAACAGGATAGACTGATTAATAATAGCATATAATAATAAAATCCCACATAGGTGTAGGGGGTCAGCCCCTTGAATGACTAAACTCCATTACACTGTACTTCTATTGAGAAAGTCCCACAGACTGTCATGCATCTTTCAGCCACAAGATGTCACTGTTGTTGTTAATGAGAATAAGCCACAGTTGTTGTTGTTGCTTTAAGTGAGGGAATCTTTCTGGAAAGGAGGAGGAAGCAGGAAGTTCCTGGGACGGTGTGGTGTCGTGTCTCGATGGCTGTGCTGAGCTGAGAAAAGGGACGGTATGCTGTGGCCTTGAGGGGGCATCTGGACTGTATAATCCAGGGACAGAGCAACAGGATCTTGCCAGAGGAGACAGAGCTGAACTGTGGTACTACGGATTGCAGCTGAGAACCAGAGAAAGAGAGGAGAGAACATCCCAGAGCACCTCAAGCAAGTTACAGAGCAAGGGGCCAGACTGCAGTGACCTCCAAGTGACAGAACAAGATAAACAACCTGCAAAGAAACCCAGACCAGTGCATAAGAGACTGCAGCTACAGACAGCAAGGAACAGATCCAGAGACCTTACTGCATCCACCATCACGGAGACTGAGATAAAGCAGCTGTACCTACAGAACTGTGAGTGTGCACCGGTGCTAACCTGTGGCAGGCCATAGAGCAGGTTTATGTAGACAGAGCGTTGCAGCAACGTGTCCCGGTTAGCGGGAATCAGATAGGATCATATAGCAGAGTAGCCTGTATTCCTGTGTGTGCGTTGGCGGGAGCGCCATTTTATGTATCACGTTGCAGTTAACTTTGCTGTAAACCTATGTAATCTGTTATTACTGTTAACATCATTCTCCGGCCATTATACTCTGTTGGTTAATAAAGCCGGTTTCTGCTTCAGCCTCATTGTCTGCTGTACCGTACTTGAATTCCTCATTGCGGTCCCCTACTCCTCTGGCCGTTACAAGTGGAGCTGCGAGCAGGGTACGGTTACAGAGATGGAGGTGGCTGAAGGAAATGTGCATGATGCTAATGTGAGTACCTCAGGCAATGGTGGAACCCCTGCAAGGGCCCTC
Source organism: Pelophylax lessonae (assembly GCF_965119305.1). Taxonomy (NCBI): domain Eukaryota; kingdom Metazoa; phylum Chordata; class Amphibia; order Anura; family Ranidae; genus Pelophylax; species Pelophylax lessonae. Next base: position 109,282,667 of record NC_138778.1, read on the forward strand.
CCTATGGGCATGCTGTTTAACTTGCTGCCAAAATTTGATGGCAAGAACATGTCACTGTCAGACTGGGTGACAAGATTACAGAGCACTGCAAGAATTTACAATGTCAGCCCAGAGTTACAGGTAGAAATTGCTTTGGCTGCCCTGGAGGGTGAGGCCCGGAGCAGGATCGGAGCAATAGCATAGGGCCAGCATGACTAGGTGGACAGGGGAGTGTAGGGGTTAAGTTAGGAAACAAGTAGACAGTGGTGTCATGGGGGGAGCCTAAGTTGTTTAGTTAGCTTAGGGGGAGGTGGGGCTGGCAGGCAGGAAGAGGTGGGATCTGCTGGGGGGCGCCAAAATCCCCTCACTTGGCAGAAGAAGCGTCCCTGGTGAGGTGGTGTCCCCCTTCCCTCCCTCCTTCCGCGCTTGGTGCCCTCCTGCTGCTGCTGTCTGTGCTGTGCCTGGCTCCCTCTTACTTCCCCTGTCTGCACTTTGGGCTATCTGGGCTGTCCTCCCCCCCCGGTGGCGGCGGTGCTGCTGCTCGGCCAGGTCAGCTCTCTCCTTCCTCCTCCCCCCTCCCTCCTTCCCCCGCAGGCTGCACGCTCGCCGATCTCCCTCCGGTGGGTATATCAGACAGGCAGGTGTGCGGCTGTGTACTCCAGCCGGCCGCCCCCTCCCCCCCCGCTGGCTGCATGCTTGCCCGCTCTCCCTGCATACTAGGCTCTCCCGGCTCCTAGGGGAATGCGGAGGGGGCAGGCTTCCTTTCGGCTGTCCTGCTCTTCACCCTCAGCTAGCCCAGTACATCTACCTCGTGGTGTGCGGCGGGGCATCCGCACCCCCCCTTTTTTTCCTCTGCCTGCAGGCCTCCTCCCGGCTGCACGGTCTTCCTCTCCCCACTGCTGTGCTGAAGCTGCCACACAGCTGGCACTTGCAGCTTCCTCACCGCCCTGCCCACTGGCACATTATCACCCACATCTGCCCGCGGTCCCCTGCTTCTCCCCACCAGGATGGCCGAGCTGGACGGCTTGCTCTGCCGTCTCCGCACCGCGGCCGCGGTTCATGGGGCGGCCTGGGTCCAGGCTCAGGTCGCGGCGGTACTGGGTGACCAGAGCCCGGCTGCGACGGCGGGGGGGGGGCGGGACTCCACTCGCGCTCGGAGAACCAGGCCTCCGGAGCGTTTCTCCCCGGACTCCCCCCCGTGCTGGTAAATCTTTTAGGAGCCCCGTTTGGGACCCTCCAGGCCCACCGGCGAAGCGTGCCACTGCTTCGGCCGGTGGTGCCGCTGGGAGGAATCCTCGGCAGCAGTGAAGCTCAGGGGGTGGGAGGGGTAGGCGTGCCTCAGTTTCCCCTCCCCCTTCCCCTGGGCGGCAGTCAGGCAGGAATGCGGACTCCTCCCCTGAGGTTCTCGGTGTGGGGGAGGAGTCTCAGCGGGGGAGGAGCGGTGATGCGGCTGCCGGGCTCTCCGGTGCCTTGGCCGGCAGCCCCCATAGGTGTCCGAGATCCACTAGGCCCGGGGCTTCAGTTCAGCAGAGGGGCACGGGTCATGCCACGGCGGGCTCTCCAGTCTCAGGGCATGCTGCCGGAAAGTCATTTGGAGGCGGGACCGGTGTGCGGGGTTCCACGGGACGGCCACACAGTTTGCGGGCATCCGGGGGCAGGCCCCCTTTATGGCCCTCCACGGAGGCATCTCCACCTGCGATGGATCGGTCGGAAGGCGAGCTGTCGGGTTCGGATGAGGAGGCGACTTCAAGCGGCCCAGCTGAGAGGGCTTCCGGAGCAGCGGCTGGTGGTACCACCCCTGGGCAACCCGGTGAGTGTGAGACTTCTGTGTCTGTCTGTGATTCTTTATGTGAACTGTTGGGTCTAGGTGGGGGCAGCGCGTCGGGGTCGCGGTTGCCCACTAGGGGGGAGGTGGCATCTGTCCAGTTGGCGGGTGGTAAGCCTGCTGCTGTTGGGTCAGATGGGGCATTAGTTTCCTCGCTGTCTGGGCTGCGGGCAGCTGGTCGGGCGCTTCGACACGCAGGGGGGTGCTAGCCCCTCGCCAGTGGTGGCGTGGGTCCTGCCCGCTTCTGGGGGGGTGACGGCGGGGCTTGTGCCGGCGCCTGGGGCCCACGGGGCGGTTGGCGTACAGGCCGCGGCAGTCGTGCCATCCCCGGAGGCCGCTTCCACAGCGGTGGGGGATGCGGCAGGGGGGTCGGAAAAGGGGGCTGCGGCTGGGGACAGTGCTAAGAAGGGGGACACGGTCCAGTTGGATGACTCGGTGAGGTGCGAAGTCTATGTTTGCTTCGAGGGACCGTTGGGTGCGCATCTGAATGCGGAGGTCAGGGAGAAGATTGTCAAGGGTGAGTACGTGGAAATCTTTACTCTTTTGCCGCTGGAAAAATTGAACTTGGATAGGATCAAGCCGGAGGAGAACAAGAAGGAGAATGAGGAGAAGCGGCGGTATAGGTTAATCCCCCGCACTTTCGCTAACTGGTTGCAGGCGTTCGCGATTCTTGCTAGTGTGATTGGGGAGAAGAACCCCGAACCTTGTTCGGCTCTCTTCTTTTACTTGGATGCTATTGGTGAGGCGTACAGGGTGTATGGGGGTACGGCGTGGCTGCGGTATGATGAGCAGTTCTGTCAACGGAAGGCCATTCGACAGTCGCTGCGCTGGGACCACAAAGACATTAGCCTCTGGATGCGGCTTATGTCGTCGGCGCGGGCTTCCCCGCAGTTTTTTCCAGGGGGGGGTGGCGGTTCTTCTACCCCCGGGCAGTCGGTCAATAAGCGGCGGGGTTGCTGTTGGCAATTCAACGATGGTTCCTGTAAGTTCGGGGGGTCCTGTCGCTACAAGCACGAATGCTCAGGTTGCGGAGGTGCCCATCCGTTGTCCCGCTGTTTCAAGCGGGGTAAGGGACGCTCCGGGGAGCCTGGTCAAAAAAGGGACGACGCCGGTGATCTTGGAAAAGATGCTGCCTTTTCTAAGTAGATACCCATATAGGGCAGCGGCTCAACTCCTAGAGGCCGGGTTTTCAGATGGTTTTCGTATTCCTTGCTCCATGGCTACCATTCCCCCTCATGCGCGGAATTTGCGGTCCGCACTGCAGCATACTGCGGTGGTGTCCGACAAGCTAGCGAAGGAGGTGGCGTTGGGTCGGATGGGTGGAGCGTTTCCCGCTCCTCCATTGCCTAATTTGGTGGTTTCTCCGCTGGGTGTGGTGCCCAAAAAGGAGGTCAATAAGTTTCGTCTCATTCACCATCTCTCTTTCCCGAAGAGGGGGTCGGTGAATGATGCGATTGATTCGGCAGCCTGCATGGAGGCTTATACGCCTTTCGATGCGGCTGTGTTTTGGGTTCGGCGCTATGGGCGGGGGGCACTCATGGCGAAGGCTGATATTGAAGCCGCCTTTCGGCTGCTTCCGGTTCACCCGGATAGTTTTCACCTGTTGGGTTGCCGGTGGCAGGGGGCTTATTATGTACATCGCTGCCTCCCTATGGGTTGTTCCATTTCTTGCGCATTGTTTGAGACGTTCAGCTCTTTTGTGGAGTGGGTGGTGCAGGACGTGTCTGGGACGAATTCCCTCATTCATTATTTGGATGATTTCCTTTGCGTGGGTCCGCCTTCCTCCAACGTGTGTGCCGTGCTTTTTGCTACGTTGCAGCACATCGCGGCTCAGTTTGGGATTCCGCTTGTGCCAGCCCTACCACGGTGCTTAGCTTCTTGGGCATTGTGGTGGATTCAGACGCTATGGAATGTCGCCTGCCGGAGGACAAGCTTTGGGCTCAAGTCGAAGATTCAGGCTGTCTTGGGCCTTCACAAAATCCAGCTTCGCTCCTTGCAGTCGTTGTTGGGCAAGCTGAACTTTGCGTGCCGGATTTTGCCAATGGGTCGGGTTTTTTGTAGGAGGTTGTCGGAGGCCACGGCGGGAGTAACATCGCCCGCGCTTTATCCGCCTCAACAAGGACCATAGGGAGGACCTGCGACTGTGGCACAGTTTCTTGGTCGACTACAATGGGAGGGCTTTATGGATGTCGGGGCCAGTCAACAATTTTGACCTGGAGATGTACATGGACGCGGCGGGTTCCACTGGGTATGGGACTTTTTATCGTGGGCGGTGGAGCACGGCGCCTTGGCCTGCGTCATGGTCGGTGGCAGGTCTCCTTCGGAACATGGTCCTTTTGGAACTGTTTCCGGTGGCGCTCGCCATGGAGATTTGGGGGGACGCATTCCGGGATTTGAGGGTTCGTCTGCACTGCGATAACATGGCAGTGGTACAGGTGATTAACCGATCCTCGGCTTCCTCGCAGCCGGTGGTTCGGCTGCTGCGACAATTGCTGCTGCGTTGCCTTAAATTGAACGTTTTTCTTTATGCTGTGCACATTCCGGGGGTGGTCAACACGTTAGCTGACGCCTTGTCTCGTTTTCAGTGGGACCGGTTTCAAGAGCTGGCGCCGGAGGCGGAGCAACAAGGGGTCCCGTGTCCCGAGTGGCTGTGGGAGATTGCCTTGGGGTCCTCGCCGGCTGGATCCAACGTTCTGTGAGTGAGGCTACGTGGTCAGCATATTCCAAAGTATGGCTCGAGTGGTGGGAGGTGCTGCGTTTGGCAGAGCTGGATAGCGGGGATCCTGAGGTTTGGTGGGTGGTTCTTTATTTTCTGGCGCGACAGTTTGAGAAGGGTGGGTCGGCGTCTGCCGTGGCTCGCAAGTTGGCCGGCCTGGCCTTCTTGTTTAAGTTGCAGGGTAGTTACGATTTTACGAAGGACTTCGTTGTTCGGCAAGCTCTGAAGGGGTATGGGCGGGCCCATCGCCGTAAGGACGGTAGGCGCCCTGTATCCTTTCCCCTCTTGCAGGATATTTCAGCTACATTGGGTACGCTGTGTTTAACTGCTTATGAAGTCCTCCTTTTTCGGGCAGCGTTCTGCCTGGCGTTTTTTGGGGCCTTTCGGATTGGGGAATTGGTGAGCCCCTCTAAGGGTGTTTCGGGGGGCCTGTTGGCGCAGGATGTGTCCGCCTGGGGGAGGAAGTTCACATTTTGCTCTGTCGGTCCAAAACGGATCAGTTGGGTAGGGGCGTGCGGGTCCGGTTGTTTGCAATGCCGGCATCGCCTTTGTGCCCGGTTAGCAATGCGAGTGCTTTTTTGGCTGTCCAGCCGCAGGTGGGTGGCTCATTTTTAGTGCACGCTGATGGGGCTTCCTTGTCCAGATATCAATTCATCGGGGTGTTCCGTAAGTGTTTGAGGGTCTTGGGTTTGGATGCAAAATGCTATGCCTCACACTCCTTCCGCATTGGGGCGGCCACGGAGGTTGGATGAGGATGTGGTTAAGCGCATTGGTAGGTGGGATTCTAAGAGGTTTTCGTTGTATGTTTGTCCTCATCTGTTGTGATTGTCGTTGGGGATTTGGTATGTGCGTCTGTGTTTGTACAAGGAACCTGCGGGGGGTTTGCTGTTATTTTGCCTTTTGTTTTGTTTCTTTCAGGTGAACCGTGCCTCGTCTGGATATTGGGACACTCGTATGTGATTTGGGGTGCCAGGCAAGCAGATGTCCGTCCCGGTGGTAGACAGCTAGGATTTACCAGACAGGAAGCCTGCGTCCGCTGGCTGGGGGTGCCGGGTATGATGTGGAGCAGAGTGGTGCCTGAGGTCTATAAATTTGCTCAGTGGGGCAGGCATCGGATGGGCTGGTGCTTCATGTGGGGGGTAATGATCTGGCGGTTAGATCCATGCGGGAACTTATACGGGACATACAATTGGATTTCCTGCGTCTCCGTGTGTCCTTCCCGGACCTGATCATCGTCTGGTCTGACAATCGCCCGTACTCCCTGGCGTTTGGCCAGGTCGGTGGAGCATGTCAACAGGGCCCGCATAAAAGTTAACAAAGCAGTGGGGAAATTTGTCTGTCGCAATGGGGGCGTGGTCGTTAGGCACCTGGAGTTGGAGGTTGAGACCTGGAGGTACTTGCGGGGCTATGGGGTGCACCTAAATGCCGTGGAGACTGACCTGTGGGCTCTGGGGTTGCAGGACGGTATACAGAGGGCGTTGGGGGTGTGGAGGGGCACTCAAGGGTAAGGTTTCACCCTTGGCGTGCGGTGGCGTCTTTTTGTTGGTCTTTGCTGGCAGGTGCAAGAACCTTTAAGTCAAGATAATGGTTCGGGACCCACTGGTGCGTTCCAGTTGAGGTCAGTTTGACTGGAAGGAAACATGGGTACACTGCGGGTAGAGTGTTGTCTCAGAGCTGGAGTTTTGCGGCTGGAGGCCTAGTATGTTTAAATGGGCCCGCAGTGTAGTATTTAGTTGAACATTAAAATGGGGTGCCTCAAAGACCAACAAAAGCTTTAACTGTTTTTTGACGTTTCTGTTTTAAGGAATGGTTTTTCCTTTATGTTAATTTAATTTGAAATTGGTTAATAAAAGGGCTGCTATGGCCAATTTTATTCCACTTACGGTGTCGTCTCGATTATTGGGATAAGGTAAAGGTGAAAGGGTGCAAGTGGGTCGTGGGTTGGCCGTTTAGCCAGGTTTTATAGTGACATCTGTTCTACGCTAGTCATGTGTTCCTACAATCAGAATGCCATTCGGGCTATCCAATGCCCCGAGCACCTTCCAGCGGCTGATGGAGAAGTGTCTAGGAGACCTGAATTTCGAAGCAACCTTGATATACTTGGATGATATCATTGTATACTCCGCTACTTTTCAAGAACACCTAGACCGACTAGGACAGGTACTCAAGCGGTTGCGATCCCATGGCCTGAAAATAAAGCCAAAGAAGTGTCATCTCTTCAAGAGGAAGATAGAGTACCTAGGCCATACGGTGTCCCAAGATGGGGTGCTGCCATCTCAAGACAAAATGGCTGCAATACAACATTGGCCAGCGCCCAGAACACGGGAGTTGAAGGCTTTCCTCGGTCTGACCGGATATTACCGGCGATTCATCAAAGACTACGCAAAGATAGCGGGTCCTCTGAATGAGCTGCAGAGAGGAACAGCTGGGAGGCCCAAGGGTCAAAGTGTCCCCTGGATACTGCCAAGCTGGGAGCCCTGGAGCAGCGTTGGGCAGCTCGCCTTGCCAAGTATGACTTCTCGATGCGCTACCGCTCTGCTACAGAGAACACTAATGCCGATGGTCTGTCGAGGGTTACTTTTGAGACTCCAGTAGGGGATCTGGATGAACAAAAAGAAGAGAATGAAACTCCAGACTTCCGCAGGTTCACACCTCCAGCAGTTGCAACACAGACAAGTGGGGAGGCCCGAGTGCTACCCAAGGCATTAGGAAGAACCAATGAAGAATGGGGCCGAATACAGGATGAAGATGTCGGACTGCGGCAGATGAAAGGTTGGGTTTCCCAGCGAAGAAAACCTGACAGAGAAGAAAGGACTGAGCTTGATGCCGAGATGAAGTCCATTCTACCATTCTACACCAATGGGATAGACTGGAAGTTCATGGAGCTGTTTTGTACCGCAAGTGGCAGCAGCCTGCTGATATAGAGGCAAGGTGGCAGGTAGTAATACCCAGAAGCATGGCACGAGAGGTAGCCAAGGAGGCTCATGAATTTGGAGCGCACTTCGGGCCAGTTAAGACCTTCCAGTGGCTGCAACGCTATGTATATTGTCCACGACTGGAGACCACGGTTGAGGAAGTCTGCCGACAGTGTCGAATGTGTGAACTCACCAAAAGCATCGAACAGAGGGCACCCATGCAGCCCATACAGACCAAAGAACCGCTGGAAGTATTGATGATAGATTATCTTCTCGTGGGACAATCCGCCAGAGGTCCACAATACTGCCTGTTCATGATTGACCACTTCTCTAAATTTGCAGTGGTCACCCCAACTCGAGAGTCTGCAGCTCGGGCCATCTGTCAAGATTTCATCCGAGTCTACGGGTGTCCGAAGCGGATCCATTCAGATCAAGGAGCGTGCTTTCAAGGGAAAGTGATGGAGGAGCTACATCGACTGTATGGCATTGAAAAATCCAGGACAACTCCATATCATCCCCAAGGGAATGGGGCCTGTGAGTGCTTCAACCGGACCTTGCTTCAGATGTTGAGGACATTAGAGGAAGACAAAAGGATGCACTGGCCAGACTACCTCCATGAATTAGTCTGGGCTTACAATAATCGGGTTCACAACACAACCGGGTATACTCCATACATGCTATTGTTCGGCAGAGCTGGCCGGGAAATTGTTGAACTGAATTTAGAACAACCACAGGACTTAATAGAACGATCGACCACCTCATGGTTGAAAGAACACCGTCAGCGGCTCCAGACCATCCGCCGGTTAGCAGGCCAGCGTTTGCAAGAGAGAACTCATACTGACCGTCCTCCCCTCCAGGAGGTTCCGCTGCAACCTGGAGACCGGGTACTGGTGCGGGAGAAACGTCCCAGAGGCAAGTTGAGTGAGCGTTGGGAGGTACAACCTTACAAAGTGATCAGGAGAGTGTACCCCAATGGCCCGGTCTACGAAGTACGGGTGGAAAATGAGGAGTTTGCCTCAAGGATCCTGAGAATAATCCACAGTTGTTGTTGTTGCTTTAAGTGAGGGAATCTTTCTGGACAGGAAGAGGAAGCAGGAAGTTCCTGGGATGGTGTGGTGTCGTGTCTCGATGGCTGTGCTGAGCTGAGAAAAGGGACGGTATGCTGTGGCCTTGAGGGGGCATCTAGACTGTATAATCCAGGGACAGAGCAACAGGATCTTGCCAGAGGAGACAGCGCTGAACTGTGGTACTACGGACTGCAGCTGAGAACCAGAGAAAGAGAGGAGAGAACATCCCAGAGCACCTCAAGCAAATTACAGAGCAAGGGGCCAGACTGCAGTGACCTCCAAGTGACAGAACAAGATAAACAACCTGCAAAGAAACCCAGACCAGTGCATAAGAGACTGCAGCTACAGACAGCAAGGAACAGATCCAGAGACCTTACTGCATCCACCATCACGGAGACTGAGATAAAGCAGCTGTACCTACAGAACTGTGAGTGTGCACCGGTGCTAACCTGTGGCAGGGCATAGAGTAGGTTTCTGTAGACAGAGCGTTGCAGCAACGTGTCCCGGTTAGCGGGAATCAGATAGGATCATATAGCAGAGTAGCCTGTATTCCTGTGTGTTCGTTGGCGGGAGCGCCATTTTATGTATCACGTTGCAGTTAACTTTGCTGTAAACCTATGTAATCTGTTAACATCATTCTCCGGCCATTATACTCTGTTGGTTAATAAAGCCGGTTTCTGCTTCAGCCTCATTGTCTGCTGTACCATACTTGAATTCTGCATTGCAGTCCCCTACTCCTCTGGCCGCTACATAGGCATATACATGAAAACCATGATAAAAGCCCTGCATCATATAAAAAGTATAATTCGCTTCCTCAGGGGTGGATGCACATCATGCATCTATTAAGTAAAATCATAGTGTAAGTAATGTGTATATATATACATATATTGAGTATTTAGACTGTATCAGCTTCCTTGTTTTTGTATAACTGTGGGGGGCGTGGCTTGTGAAATGATCACAGAGACCTGTGATCCTATATAGAAGGATCACAGGAGCTCTGTGATCATTGCAGAGAAAAGAAGGGTCAGCTGTGTTCACAACAGCTGCCAGTCCTTCTCTCTCAGCGGGGAGTGATCGCGGGTGTCAGGCGGCAATCGGAGTGCATCGGAGTCCCCGCTGCCCCCTGGTCTTTTAGCAGCCAAATCCTCCGGGGCTTAAGTGGTTAAACTGTATTAAGGTAATAAATTACAAATATTTGTTACTTTAAATTTGCGCCTTTTGCAAAATATTGAAAATCGAACAGACGCAAAAGTGTAAATATCCAAATTTCTCTAAAAATCTGAAGGTTTTCATTTTTCTCCTACAGCTTTCAGAATTTGTGAAAGATCTACAAAACTATACATTTTCTGAAAGCATACGAGGTCTAGAATAAAAAGAAGGTGCTACTGATTTTTTAGGCCACACAGAATTTGCGCAGATGTTTATCAAAGCAATATTTTTGTAAAAAATACACTAAAAGCATTACTGGCAGATAAAAACACAGCTAATTTTACAAAATTCCTGCTGAATTCCTACTAAATATAAAGTCTTATCCTGTGTTGAGTTAATAAATAACAAATCTTTGTAAATTTTACATTGCGCCTTTTTTGCAAAATGGTGAAAAATGAACGTACTTAAAAATTTCTCTAAAAATCTGGAGGTTTTCATAGTTACATAGTTAGTGAGGTTGAAAAAAGACACCAGTCCATCCAGTTCAACCTATGATGAGTGTGTGTATAAGTTACTATGTCAATAGTACATTGTATACCCCTGTATGTTGTGGTCGTTAAGGTGCCCATCTAATAGTTTTGCACCGCTTGTGGAAGAGAATTCCACATCCTTACCGCTCTGATGGTATAGAACCCTTTAGGCCACAGGTGGCAAACAAAAGGCCCGTGGGCTGAATCCGGCCCGCCGGGTATTGTGATGTTGCCCGAGGAGCGGCCCCCAGCCGCCAGCTGCTTTCTGCTGTCACGGAACAAGTCTCCTTGGCAACAGGAGTAAACACACTCTCCTGCACTCTCCTCCTCCTCCTCTCCCTGGCTGTGTGTAGCTGAGCGCATGCGCTGTTGATTCAGCATAGTCTGTCAGTGGCAGAGGTACCTGGCGGCTCCAGTGGCTGTGTGTTCTAATCTGCATCAAGCAGCTGCATCTTGAGGGCAGGATTTTGAGGACTTGTAGCAGTAGTGGCCATGAAAGCATTCTGTAAATGCCATCTTAAATCAGGTAGGAGAGAGTACAGATGTGTGGTTTTCTTTGGAAGGTGGGGGGGAGGGAGGAGAGCTAAAGAGGTTTATAGAAAGATGTGTTTATAGGTGGGGGGGATGGGGCAAAGTGCTGGGTGCAGATGTCCGAACCCAGGATCAGCAGTGGAAATGAGATGTTGCACCAGTGGGCACAGCGCACCTCTGAACCCTGCACTCTGTACATAGTAGACCCCTGAACCCTGCTCTCTGTACGTCGTTACCCCTGAACCCTGCTCTCTGTACGTAGCGCACCCCTGCCCTCTGTACATAACGTGCTGCTGACCCCTGCACTCTGTACATAGTGGACCCCTGAACCCTTCTCTCTGTACGTAGCGGACCCCTGAACCCTGCTCTCTGTACGTTGCGGACCCCTGAACCCTGCTCTCTGTACGTAGCGGACCACTGAACCCTGCTCTCTGTACATAGCGGACCCCTGAACCATGCTCTCTGTACGTAGCGCACACCCCTGAACCCTGCTCTCTGTACATAGCAGACCCCTGAACCCTTCTCTCTGTACGTAGCGGACCCCTTAACCCTGCTCTCTGTACGTAGCAGACCCCTGAATCCTGCTCTCTGTACGTAGCGGACCACTGAACCCTGCTCTCTGTACGTAGCGGACCCCTGAACCCTGCTCTCTGTACGTAGCGCACACCTCTGAACCCTGCTCTCTGTACGTAGTGCACACCTCTGAACCCTGCACTCTGTACATGGCGGACCCCTGAACCCTGCTCTCTGTATGTAGCGCACCCCTGACATCTGTACATAGTGAGCTGCTGAACCCTTCACTCTGTACGTAGAATAATCCTGAGGTAATACTGAACTCTGCACCGTGTACATAATGCAACCCAGCTACAACTGGCCCTTTGATGGCAAATGCATTGCTGATGCAACCCAGCTACAACCGGCCCTTTGAGGGCAAACGCATTGCTGATGTGGCCCATGATGAAATTGAGTTTGACACCCCTGCTTTAGGCAATTTAGGTTGAACTGCTTTTCTTCTCATTTTACCAAATGGCCGTGAGTCCTTTTATATTCCCTTTCACTGAATAGTTTGTCACCAGTACTGTATTTGTACATTGATATCATATCTCCTCTCAAGTGTCTCTTCTCCAGAGAGAATAAGTTCAATGCTTGTAGTCTTTTCTCAGAGCTGTGATCCTCCAGTCGCTTTATTAGCTTTGTTGCCCTTCTCTGGACTCTCTCCAGTTCCAGCACATCCTTCCTGAGGAGCGGTGCCCAGCATAGATGAAAGTCTAATGGCCTACAAGGGAAGGCTCAGCTGGGTGCAATACATTGCATCAAAGAGGGCACGATTTGGCGTAAAAATCCTACATGCTATGCGAATCGTCAATGGGCTACATTTGGAATTCAGTGATATACACTGGAAAAGGAACAAAATTTGATGAAAAATACAGCAATTATGGAATGGCAACATCTTCTGTGCTTTCACTAATTGAGCAATTGCTAAATCAGGGCTATTATGTAACAACGGAAAACTTTTATGCATCTCCTGAACTTTATAAGGTTCTACAGTAGTGATGTCGCGAACCTAAAATTTGCCGTTCGCGAACGGCGAACCTCCGCAAATGTGCGCGAACCGGGCGAAACGCCATAGACTTCAATAGGCAGGCGAATTTTAATACCCACAGGGACTCTTTCTGGCCACAATAGTGATGGAAAAGTTGTTTCAAGGGGACTAACACCTGGACTTTGGCATGCCGGAGGGGGATCAATGGCAAAACTCCCATGGAAAATTACGTAGTTGACGCAGAGTCGGGTTTTAATCCATAAAGGGCATAAATCTCCTAATATTCCTAAATTGTTTGGAATAACGTGCTTTAAAACATTCAGTGTGTGTATACGATCAGGTATGATGTTGTATCAATCAGGTAGTGTAAGGGTTACGCCCGCTTAAAAGTGACAGACCAAATTCTGACAGACCAAACTCCCCGTTTAACAGTCAGTCAGTCCATTTGTACAACCGCAAACTCCCCATTTGCACAAGGTTGGATACCAAGCTAGCCATGTCCCGTTCCTTGTCCTCACTGACGTCATTGAAGGTTTCTTCCTCCACCCAGCCACGTACAACACCAAGGGTCCCCGAAAGGTGACAACAAGCCCCCTGGGATGCCTGCTGTGATTGGTCTTCCACCTCCTCAAAGCCACCTTCCTCCTCTGACTTCTCTTCTTCAGACTCCTCTCTCTGCGTTGCCACAGGTCCAGCAATCGACAACGACAAGGCTGCTTCTGGTGGTGATGGGGACCACAGCTCTTCCTCTTCAGGCGCATCTACGGCCTGATCCAGTACTCTTCGCAGAGCACGCTCCAGAAAAAACACATATGGGATGAGGTCAATGATGTTGCCTTGGGTTTGACTGACCAGGTTTGTCACCTCCGCAAAAGGACGCATGAGCCTACAGCCATTGTGCATGAGCATTCAGTAACACGGCCAAAAAATACCCAGCTTCGCAGAGGCTGTACTCTTTTTTTTTTTTTTAATTAAAAAAATCTGTTCTTATCAGTTTAATCCCTGTTACGTTACGTCCCCTATCAGGGGCCGGTGTACGGAATAGATTTTAGTAACCGGGAGATGGAAAAAGATGGTTGGTCTGTCCTCTTACTTCCAATTTTGGGCACTGCGCGTGTGCCGTGCAATGTACTGTGCCATCCTATATGAGTGGTGTGTTAAGTGGTACTATTCTTATCAGTTTAAACCCTGTTACGTCCCCTATCAGGGGACGTGTATCGAATAGATTTTAGACAACTGCAAAGAGTTGTCAATAGTTGACACACTCATGACATAAATTTTATTCCTCTATGCGTCAATCTTGCTGTAGTGATGACTGTGCTCATGCGCACGTTTGGGAGATTGCAGGCGATGGCGGTTTTTCAAAGCTTATGGTCGTGCTGAGGTAGTTCAGTGACAATTAAGTGACCCAGAAAACAATGATTCTGCAGTGTGGGCCCATTGTTGGCCTAGTAGGCTTTAATGATCACCCAAGATGATCATAAAGAAAATTAATGTATTTTCTATGAAAAATTATCCAGCGGATCGCTTTTGGTCTGTTCATAATGAAGCAACGACCTTATCATCTGGGGTGTGCCAACATTGCCAGCACACTCCTAGAGGTGAACGCTTGTGATAAGCAAGCCCCTTCACCACAACAAGGTAACGATCACGAAGGGGAATTGACACATGTATGGGCGTTTTTTTGTTTTTTGCAGCCACAGTGTAGCACCAGAGGCCAGAAAAATTAAGCATGTACACATGCCTGAAAAAGTAGGTATTGTTGCAGCTGCTGCTGTAGCAGCGGCCAGAAAAATTGAAGTTTTTCAGGCAGAAAGTTCACTAAAACATTGCGGCTTGAACCGTAGTTGGTGGCGGAGAAGTCACGTAAGTCATCCGGCATGCAGAGATTAAATACAGCAGCGTGTGGACCATTTTTAGCTCAAGGCATCTCATCAGGCCTTTTTTAGTCAAATGCATCCCCCACTGTCATTCCCTTCGGGATCCATGCCTCATTCATCTTAATAAAGGTGAGGTAATCTAGACTTTTTTGACCTAGGCGACTTCTCTTCTCAGTGACAATACCTCCTGCTGCGCTGAAGGTCCTTTCTGACAGGACACTTGAAGCGGGGCAGGACAGAAGTTCTATGGCAAATTGGGATAGCTCAGGCCACAGGTCAAGCCTGCACACCCAGTAGTCAAGGGGTTCATCGCTCCTCAGAGTGTCGATATCTGCAGTTAAGGCAAGGTAGTCTGCTACCTGTCGGTCGAGTCGTTCTCTGAAGGTGGACCCCGAAGGGCTGTGGCGATGCGTAGGGACTTAAAAAGCTCTGCATGTCCTCCATCAACAACATGTCTGTAAAGCGTCCTCTCCTTGCCGGCGTGGTTGTAGTAGGAGGAGGATTACTTTCACCTCTTCCCCTGTTAGATTCCCGTTGTGCTGTGACATCACCCTTATACGCTGTGTAAAGCATACTTTTTAACTTGTTTTGTAACTGCTGCATCCTTTGCAACTGCCGGTAATTCGGTAACATTTCAGACACTTTCTGCTTATACCGGGGGTCTAGTAGCGTGGCCACCCAGTACAGGTCGTTCTCTTTCAGCCTTTTTATACGAGGGTCCCTCAAAAGGCATGACAGCATGAAAGACCCCATTTGCACAAGGTTGGATGCCGAGCTACTCATGTCCAATTCCTTGTCCTCACTGATCTCATTGAAGGTCTGTTCTTCCCTCCAGCCACGTACAACACCACGGGTACCAGATAGGTGACAACGAGCACCCTGGGATGCCTGCTGTGGTTGGTGTTCCTCCTCCTCAAAGCCACATTCCTCCTCTGACTCCTCTTCCTCAGACTCCTCTTCCAGCGTTGCCACAGGTCCAGCAAGCGATGATAAGGCTGTTTCTGGTGGTGATGGTGACAACTCTTCCTCTTCACGCTCATCTATGGCCTGATCCAGCACTCTTCGCAGGGCACGCTCCAGGAAGAAAACATATGGGATGATGTCGCTGATGGTGCCTTCGGTGCGACTGACTAGGTTTGTCACCTCCTCAAAAGGACGCATGAGCCTACAGGCATTGCGCATGAGCGTCCAGTAACGTGGCAAGAAAATACCCAGCTCTGCAGAGGCTGTCCTAGCACCCCCCCCCCCCCCCCGGTCATACAAATACTCGTTGACGGCTTTTTCTTGTTGGAGCAGGCGGTCGAACATTAAGAGTGTTGAACTCCAACATGTCGGGCTGTCGCAAATCAAGCGCTTCACTGGCATGTTGTTTCGCCGCTGAATATCTGAAAAGTGCGCCATGGCCGTGTAGGAAAGCCTAAAAATGGCCACACATCTTCCTGGCCTGCTTGAGGACGTCCTGTAAGCCTGGCTACTTATGCACAAAGTGTTGTACAATCAGATTCAACACATGTGCCATGCACGGTACATGTGTCAACTTGCCCAAATTCAATGCCGCCAACAAATTGCTTCCGTTGTCACACACCACTTTGCCGATCTCCAGTTGGTGCGGGGTCAGCCACTGATCCACCTGTGTGTTCAGGGCGGACAGTAGTGCTGGTCCGGTGTGACTCTCTGCTTTCAGGCAAGCCAACCCCAAGACGGCGTGACACTGTCATATCCGGCATGTGGAATAGCCCCTGGGGATCTGGGGGGTGCAGTTGGTGTGGAGCAAGACGCAACAGCAGAAGAGGACTCAGCCGAGGTTAGCAAAGAGGATGGAGTAGGAGGAGTAGAGGAGGTGGCAGCAGGCCTGCCTGCAAGTCGTGGCGGTGTCACCAACTCCTCTGCAGAGCCACGCATTCCATGCTTGGCAGCCGCCAGCAGGTTTACCCCATGCGCAGTGTAAGTGATATACCTGCCCTGACCGTGCTTTGCATACCAGGTATCAGTGGTTAGATGGACCCTTGCCCCAACACTGTGTGCCAGACATGACATGACTTCCTTTTCCACAATAGAGTACAGGTTGGGGATTGCCTTTTGTGAAAAATTTTTTCGGCCGGGTACCTTCCACTGCGGTGTCCCAATAGCGACAAATTTTTTGAAGGCCTCAAACTCCACCAGCTTGTATGGTAAAAGCTGGCGGGCTAAGAGTTCCGACAAGCCAGCTTTCAGATGCCGGGCAAGGGGGTGACTCTGTGACATTGGCTTCTTACGCTCAAACATTTCCTTGACAGACACCTGACTGTGGGCAGATGAGCAGGAACTGGTGAGAGGCGGAGTGGCGGGTTGTTGATAGGGGGCAAGAAGGACAGCAGTGGTTGATGTGACTGAAGATGCTGGACCAGGAGGAGGATGGTGGCTTTGAGTTTGTGTGCTGCTTGTACTCATGTGTTGATCTCATAGGCGTTTGTGATGTGAGATCATGTGCCTTCGCAAAGCAGTTGTACCTAGGTGGGTGTTGGACTTCCCACGACTCAGTTTCTTTTGGCACAGGTTGCAAATGGCATCGCTATCAGAGGCAGACACACAAAAAAAATGCCACACTGCTGAGCTTTGCAATGACGGCATTCTGGTGGTGGCAACAGCTTGCGTTGATTGGCGTGCTGTCTGGCTGACCCCGGGTGCCGATACATGCTGTCTGACTGTACCACTAGCTCCTTGCGATGACCTCCCCCTGCTTCCAACTCGTCTCCTCCTCCTCTCCGTCTCCCCATCTGAGCTTTCCCCCTCTTCTTCTTCTCTTTGAGCAGGCACCCAGGTGACATCCATGGACACATCGTCATCATCAGCCGCTTCACTTGACAACTCAGCAAAGGCAGCAGCAGCAGCAGGTACAACATCATCATCATCACAATGTACGTCCATGTGTATAATGCTGCCTGACTGAGACATATCCCCGTTATCTACATCCTCTGGCACTAATGGTTGCGCATCACTTATTTCTTCCAACTGATGTGTAAATAACTCCTCTGACAGATCAAGTGAAGCGGCTGTGGTGCTAGTGTTGGTGCCGGTGCCGGCGGGCGGGCGGTAAATTGAGAGGTGCCCGAAGCTGAGCTGGAGGAGGATGGTGCATCAAGGTTCCGAGCGGAAGCTGTAGAAGATTGGGTGTCCTGTGTAAGCCAGTCAACTATGTCCTCAGAATTTTTTGAGTTCAGGGTACGTGGCTTCTGAACACTGGGCATTATTCTAGGGCCAATTATTGGCATCACAGCACCATGACCACGACGGCCCCTGAGGGGTGGCCTGCCTCTGCCTGTGATTTTTTTTAGATTTGTGGTACTATGCATGCAAGGTGCTGTGCCACCCTATATGAGTGTTGGGCAGTGGGTACAGTACAGTCTGTGGACCTGACACTCACTGGCAGGCAACTATAAAATATATATATTTTTTTAATTTGCAAGGTGCTGTGCCACCGTTTCTCTGTCGCTCATTGACAGACGCAGTCCTCTTGATTAATAACACATTGGGTTATACTGCCCTCTACAGGAGTAGGACACTAGACTGAAGGAAAACGTTCTGGCCACACCTTAGGGGCAGTCCCAGAGGGTATATCCTCTCTCTCTCTCTGCTACAGGAAGTCAGTTTTTTTCTGTCTAGTTAGGAGTAAGGACCTAAGTTCCTTGCTGGGATCCTTGGTCCTGGCAAGATTTTTTTTTTAGAAAGACTTTTTTTAATAGACAGCTTTTTTTCTCCAGTTGTTCCTGTGAGATCTTCAAGCAAGTACCCTGAACTGGGCGACGGGCTGGATGTTGAGATCCAGTGGTCACCCCAGTCAGCCTGCGAGCACGTGCAGGCCCTAGCTCCACGCTGGGTCGGCCGCGACATAGTCCCACTGGACGGGGACTGACCCTGCGAGTTAAACGTCTCGCCTGGACGCCAACGACCAGTTGGAAACTGAGTCACGGCATCCGTATTGGTCAATAGCCCCCCCACTTCGGTGGAGAGGGGTTCTGTCAAGAGTTGGCGCCCGCCTGGTTTCCGGTATGGTGAGTAGAATGTTCCCCCCTCTCCCCCTGACAGATTTGTTGGTGGACGCGGGCCCCTCCCTGGGATGGTCGGACGCTCAGGATCCTGGGTCTCCCCTCTATCCTATCACAGGTCACAGATCCCCCAATTGAGTGTGATTGTGTGAATAAAAGACCAGGAGGCTTGGTTTGGGAGCCGACTATCTAAAGTCACTGTATAGTGGGCACTGTTAAGGGACTATGACTAAGGTCAGTGGCAATACTGTGATGATGGCCATATACAAAGAGCATTCTACCTGATAAGATTGCAAGACAGGCCGATGCCTGTGCCTGGACTACCGCCATCCGCAGGCCGCCATCCTCCCACAGGCTCCCGCAGGCCGCATAGGCCGATAGCTCTTTCATAGGCCGCAGCAGGCCGCTGCCATCTTCCACAGGCCGACGCCATTTTCCCGCAGGTCGCGCGGGGCCGCCATCTTGGCGTAGCCTCGTGTCTCCAGCATGGGGGCGGCCATTTTGGAGATGATCAGCCACCTCGTGGAGAAACATGGGAGGTCCTGGAAGGCGTGTAAAGGGGCGGAGCCGCCTCCTTTACCTGGGAAAAAGGGCCAAAGACTTCCTGTCTAACAGGACAGCGCTGAGGCAGGTTGATGGAAAACTTCTGTGCATCAGGTGGTCAGCCTTGGGGTCTCTCTCTCTCTCTCTGTGGGGTCCAAAAAAAGCAGGTAACACTGAGGGGCGCTGTTGCGCTGGGGGATTACCGAAAAAAAAAAAAAGTTTTTTTACTTGGCAATTTTTTTGTCGCTGGCAAGTGTCTTGTATAATCATGGACCCTGCCACACATGTATCCCTACCTGATCCCCTCGAGGTGGCCGCAGGACCCTCCAGTACCCCACTTGTAATTGATGCATTATCAACAGTTTTGGAGTCTTTGGTATCCCGGGTGGAGGTGGCCTGTCAGGGACGGGGGTCAAGAAAGCGACCCCGCCTACCCCTATTTCATCTGATACTTCAGATTCGGATTCTGAGCCGGTCACTGCAGCTGCAGGTCCCTCTTCTGGGGCTGCGGTCTCAGGTAATGTCTCCTCAGACAGTGAGGAGGACGTTCCTGCCTCCGCCATAGCACAAGAAGAAGCGTTGGTGGACGCACTAGTTGGGTCGGTCCGGGAAACCTTAAGGCTTGAGGTTATACCGGCAGAGGTAACCGAGATGGAAATCCCTTTTGGTACTAGTAAACGTGCCAAAATGGCGAAGGTTTTTCCTTTACCCAAATGTTTTGGCAATAAGATTAAAGAGGAATGGGATCATCCGAAACGAGCTCTGGCTGTTTCCAGACGCATTGCTAGGCGCTATCCGTTTGAGGAATCCCTCATTAAGAAATGGACGGTACCACCAGTGGTGGACCCACCGATTTCCAGACTAAATATGTAACGGAATCCGGACACCACCGACTGGGTATCTCCGCCAGTAACCTGCTTCCTAAAGCTCTGGAACACGGGATCCGTGAATCTGGATATAGTTACCCCAAGAACTAGACAGTAGAAGCTTTGGAGTCATCCAGAATCAAACTGTTTAATCAAACACACAGCACATGGAGATGAACACTTCAGGGACAACCCCTCCCCCTTAGTCACTCAACATACCCATCCCATAATAACAATATAACAATGGAATGCAGGTATTCAACAACAAACCCCCACCCCCACTAGCAAGAGTCTGATTAGTGCAGAGCCGGCCTGACTGGGGTTTTTGGTCACCCTGTGCCCCTTATATACACAGGGTGATTTACACATAAGAGGGACTGGGGATGCGGGACAAGGAATCTCCCAACCTCCCTAAAGCAATTGGGGTTCCACAAGCCCCCCAACCAAAGTGTCTCCCATCACATATCTCCCCTTTCGGCAGGAGACTAACATAGAAGGAGACCCCAAACGGGTTGACTTTGAAGTTAGTCCGTAGTTCCAGTCCCCCAATGTCTGCACCCACAAAGTACCCCAAACAAATTGTCCGGAACAGATCGTTACTCACCCAGCCAACCTCTGCCTCTCTTGCAGAATATAACCCCTGCTGGGGAGACGTGTGGACTGGTCCTTCTCCCTGGAGTCCATTTAGCCGCTGGAGAGAAGACAGGGTGACTGGGATCACTCCATCATGCTGTTGGGGATCTGGGCCGACTGCCCAGCATCCCTGGGGTACACAGGAGGAGACAGTAGTCTCATATACTTTTTCTCTATGAAAATCCGTCAATGCATGTACAACAAGGCTGACATCCTCCTGTCCCAATGCCAGACCTTTTTCTGGGGTTGTGTAAGTGGGAACCAAAGTCTCATCCACTACCACAGGGAATCCATCTTCAATTAGTTGGGGGCAGAGGCCAGCAGCGCTCTGCTCTGTTGCCAGCCCTTCTGCTGGGTTGGGGTTGGCGAATACTACCCCCAGAACCTGGTTGGGGGTCTGCTGTAGAGAGGAGGGACTGCTTACCTCCTCCTCCTGGTATTCCTGCGGGGTAGGTTGGGGATCTGGACCGGCCGTCCAGCATCCCTGTAGGTCTGGTGCAGAGACCGCGGTCTCATCTCCACCATTGGGGTCAGGTCTGTTGTCTCCCTGTGGTTGGGGAGAAGGATTAGTTGTCTCTTGTCCCTGGAAGGTACACTGCTGTAGCTGGGGACCTGGGCCGGCTGCCCAGCCTCCCTGTAGGGCTGGTAGAAAGACCTCGGTCCCATCTCCACCTGCCATCGGTGGGTCTTCACAGTACCCCCAGTCTGTACTGTCTCTCCAACCAAGGGGAGACTGTTGTGGGCGGAGGCCAGTAGCGTTCTGCCCAGCTTCCAGCTTTTCCACTGGGAAGTAAATTGAAACATCGGTGACCTTGCACACATCCTTCAGGGGCACCGATTGTTGTATGCAGGGGTCCACAGTGCCATGCTCTGAAGTCAGCTGTTCTGCAGGAGTCTCACCGGGTTGTTCCTCCTCAATAGAAAAGTCTATTAAATCCCCAGTCTCTGGTGGTGTCTGGGGATTGAGATTCACCATCTCCTTTCTGTGGAATCCAGAAGATGTTACTGGTGCTGGGCAGAGGCTAGCAGAGCTCTGCCCTGTTGTCAGCACTTTAGCTTTGGGAACAGCAATCTCCGGAGTTTCCACTGCCGACTCATAGGCATGCTGCTGAACGTGTCCTAGCAGTTTCCTGTATGCCCTTTCCAGATGCTGTTCTTTCCTTAGCAAGTGTTCTAGATCAGGTTCAAGCTCTGAGACCCCTATGAGATGGAGCATAGCCTCTCTGTATTCTCGCAGGTTCCCCTTCATCCCCAAACACATCTGTAAGGCTCTCCCACAGCAATCCAGGGCCACCCAAGTCATATCCCTCGGGAGAGAATTCTTATGTCTCTCCTAAATATTTCTGCTCTGCGTGCCATTGCAGAGCCCGATCCTGATTGTCCAGCTCTATCTCCTGCTGGACCAGCCTGTCCAACTCAGATACCCATTGCTCCTGGGGCCGCTCTCCCAGGAATGCCATCCGCAACTTCCGTTGGTCACTGGCCCGTTCCCCTGGGGTTGGAAAGCACTTTCCCTGGTATATACCAGCAAGCTGGAGGGCTCCAAGCCAGAGCCCCACCCGAATCTGCTGCCTGAGCTCCAGGTATTGATCCGCAGATATTGTCCTGGGGTATACAGAAAGGGAAATCCGCAGCACCCCCTCGAACTCTGATGCCAGGTCCATATCTCCGTTGTAGCCACCAAAGTCTGCTATCCCGATCTTGGATCCCGGTGGAGGTTTGGATGTCCCAGACTGCAGGAAGCATCCCACCGCTTGCCACCAATGTGACGGAATCTGGACACCACCGACTGGGTATCTCTGCCAGTAACCTGCTTCCTAAGCTCTGGAACACGGGATCCGTGATTCTGGCTATAGTTACCCCAATAACTAGACAGTACAAGCTTTGGAGTCATCCAGAATCAAACGGTTTAATCAAACACACAGCACATGGAGATGAACACTTCAGGGACAACCCCTCCCCCTTAGTCACTCCACTCAACATACCCTTCCCATAATAACAATATAACAATGGAATGAGGGTATTCAACAACAAACCCCCACCCCCACTAGCAAGAGTCTGATTAGTGCAGAGCCGGCCTGACTGGGGTTTTTGGTCACCCTGTGCCCCTTATAGACACAGGGTGATTTACACATAAGAAGGACTGGGGATGCGGGACAAGGAGTCTCCCAACCTCCCTAAAGCAATTTGGGTTCCACAAGCCCCCCAACCAAAGTGTCTCCCGTCACAAAATAAAACTTCTGTTATCCCGTTGGAGGATGCTCCGTCCTTTAAGGATCCGGTGGATCGAAAGGTAGAAGCGGAGTCCCGCACCATTTTTTCCCTGATAGGGTCAACCTTTAGGCCAGTGGTTGCCATTGGTTTAGTTTCACAAACATTAACAGAATGGGCCAAATTGTTACGCCGTGACTTAAAGGGGAGAAGTATCCCCCCGGCAGCATCTGATTTGATGGAACAAATCATACAAAGACTACAGTTCATCTGTGACACCGCCCTTGATGCCACTCCCCTGTTAGGGCATGCATCTATGTCAGCAGTGGTCCTCAGACGTGTATTGTGGTTAAAGTGCTGATCGGCGGATCTAGATTCCAAGAAAACTTTGACTAATCTCCCTTTTCAGGGGGATCGCCTGTTTGGGGCCATCTTAGATGAGATTATAAAGGATGTCACTGGGGGCAAGAGCACTTTTTTTGCCACAGACTGCTAAGGGGAAAGGACCTCGCAGCAGACGAGGACCTTCCTTTACCGCTCATAAAAGGTTTGTTCGCTCCGCTGGGACGAGCGAGAAGGGCAAAACTCCTTCAGGGTGTTTCAAAGGACACTGGTCGGGTAAACTAAAGTCCGGCTCAGCCAAACCTGAAGATAAAACCAATACAGCCTGAAGGTGCGCCCCCACCCATCTCTGGGGTGGGGGGGGGGCGTCTTCACCGGTTTCCAGATCCATGACCTTCCTGAAGCCCGGACGAAGGGGTTCAGGAGGCCGTGCGGTCGGGATACAGGATTGAGTTTCGATCACTTCTACCGGTGCGATTCTTCCCTTCCAACATTCGTATGCTACAGGGAGCGGTAGTTCCCGTTCCTTGAGCAGAACGTTTTCTTCACTCTTTTCAAAGGTCATTTCCAGTTCCCTCCAGGAGAATTCTTCTAAAGGAGATTCTTTTCGAATGGAATCGGAATCCCGATTCCCTGGACAATCGGATCCGGTTGAGCGAACGGACCAGCGAGTCTCTGGTCTGGGGGCTTCAGTCTCCAATGCTCACCCAGGGGAAGTTACTCCTTCCGATAGAATCCAGGTTTCCGATAAATGTGTGGGAACTGAGAATGATCAGACTTTGTCTGATTTACTGGACCGAGCAGCTCCAGGGCAGCCCGGTTCGGATCCAGTTGGCCACGGCTGTGGCTTAGGTCAATCACCTAGGGGATTGGCAGGCAGACTATCTCAGCCGTCAGACTCTGGATCAAGGGGAATGGTCCCTTCATCCAGAGGTATTTCAACAGCGGTGCCTTCATTGGGGCACCCCGGGTGTGGATCTGTTGGCATCTCGGCTCAACAGGAAGGTGCGGAGGTTTATAGCACGCGCCCGCGATCCTCTAGTGGACGCAAAAAGCGCGATGATCATCCCGTGGGGGCAGTATCAGCTACGGTATGCCTTCCATCCTCTCAGGTTACTGCGGGAACTTCCTCGCAGGATAGAGGTGGAGGGAATTCCAGTTATCCTGGGAACTCCGGACGGACCTCGTCGAGCCTGGGACACAGACTTGGTGAGGCTAGTCGCGGACGCTCCTTGGAGACTTCCTCTCAAGGAGGATCTGCTGTCTCACGGACCGATCTTCCATCTTGCTTTACAATTGCTGGCTTCAACGGCCTGGCCATTGAGACTCAGGTACTGAAGGACAAGGGTTTGTCAGCTTCAGTTATTCCTACTCTAATCAAAGCAAGGAAGGCGACTTCCAGCAAAGTCTATTATCGCACATGGAGGTCTTATATTGCGTGGAGTGAATCGCTTGGATTTCCCCCACGTACCTATTTGGTGACCCGAATCTTGGCCTTTCTGCAACAGGGGGTTGAGCAGAAGGCACCCTTACCGCCCTGGGATCTTAATTTAGTGTTGTTGGTTCTTCAGAAACCTCCCTTTGAAGATATTAGGGAGATTCCCTTGCTTACATTATCCCAGAAGGTGGCCTTCTTGGTGGCTATCACTTCTGCACGCAGGGTGTCAGAACTGGCCGCATTATCTTGTCGTTCCCCATATCTGGTGATTCATAGGGATAAGGTGGTTCTTCGTCCGAATCCATCCTTCCTTCCTAAAGTGGTTTCAGAGTTTCATCTGAATGAAGACATTGTATTGCCTTCCCTGTGTCCTAAGCCCAGCCATCATCGGGAGTTTGCATTACACTCCTTGGATGTGTTTCGGGCAATCAGGGTATACCTGAAGACTACGGACCAGTTTCGTAAAACGGATTCACTTTTTGTGAACACGGATGGCCCCAAAAAGGGGTTGCCTGCTTCTGCCGCGACTATCTCCAAATGGATCAGACAGACGGTGGTGCAGGCTTATTCTATTAAGGGTCGGGATCCTCCGTTACCTGTCAAGGCGCACTTCACTCGGGCGCTTAGTGCTTCCTGTGCCTTCCGCCTATCAGGCGTCAGTGGTCCAGGTATGCAAGGCGGCTACCTGGTCGTCGGTTCATACCTTTACAAAATTTTATAAAGTTGATGTGATGGCATCGTCGGATGCCTCTTTTGGCCGCAAGGTTCTGCAGGCTGCAATTTGAGGAGACCGGTGGTCTACCTCGAGGGTTTTTTTCCGTTGGATTTTCAGTTGAGTCTCATCATTTGATTTAAATGAGCCTTTAAGACTTCTAGTCGGTACCGGTTGGGCCTTCTAGATTTGAATTTTTCTGTTATCCCACCCCTCATTTGTGGCACTGCTTTGGGACGTCCCAATGTGTTATTAATCAAGAGGACTGCGTCTGTCAATGAGCGACAGAGAAAAATGGATTTTTGTAAAATCTTACCGTAAAATCCTTTTCTCTTAAGCTCATTGACAGACGCAGTACCCGCCCCTCGGTTTTTTTGAGTGGGGTTTGGTTAAATTCTCTGACACTGCTTTGTGACATAACTGACTTCCTGTAGCAGAGAGAGAGAGGATATACCCTCTGGGACTGCCCCTAAGGTGTGGCCAGAACGTTTTCCTTCCGTCTAGTGTCCTACTCCTGTAGAGGGCAGTATAACCCAATGTGTTATTAATCAAGAGGCCTGCGTCTGTCAATGAGCTTAAGAGAAAAGGATTTTACGGTAAGATTTTACAAAAATCCATTTATGTATATGAATGGTGGGCACTGCAGTGGGTACAGTACACTCTGTGGACCTGACACTCACTGGCAGGCCAGGCAACTGCAATTATAAAAAATAATTTTGTTTTTAATTTGCAAGGTGCTGTGCCACTGTATATATATGAGTGGTGGGCACTGCAGTGGGCACAGTACACTCTGTGGACCGGACACTCACTGGCAGGCCAGGCAACTGCAATTATAAAAAATATTTTTTTAATTTGCAAGGTGCTGTGCCACCGTATATATATGAGTGGTGGGTACTGCAGTGGGCACAGTACACTCTGTGGACCTGACACTCACTGGCAGGCCAGGCAACTGCAATTATAAAAAAATAATTTGTGCAATGTGACGGTGCGGCCCCTATCTCCATTCCCAGTCGATGCCTCATCAGGGAAAACGCGTCGGGGGAGAAGCCTGCGCTGTCACCACCTGTGGTCCGCGCTGCAGAGCGGCCACGATTGAAATAACATTCGCCTATTTATCCAACTTTAAATGTAAGTGTTCTACCTTTACTAATAAAGTCTTATAAGAGGTAATGCACTATTGCCTGTTTTATTCTCCTTTTGGGCATTATCTGTGACTGAGTGTGAGGGGTACAGGAAAGAGATTAACCTCCCCACGGCAACAGGAGTCCGAACAGGATCTGCTAGAAAGTTCACTGCCTGACAGTCTGGATAGCCACAAATTGAAAGTTCTGCACCCGCACAAAGCGGTTCAGTGATTTGAGGTCCATAAAGGGCTCTTTAATGGAAAGAGCCTGTAGATCACCAATTCTTCTTGCTGTAGTGATGGCTACTTTTAGAGAAAGAAATTTTAATGAGATTTCCTTTAAAGGTTCAAAAAGGGTCCTTAGATAACGCCTCTAGGACCCTGTTCAGGTCCCAAGGAGGGAACCTGTCTTTAGTAATAGGGGTAACCCTTTGTCTAGCCAACAAAAATCTTTTAACGGCTCTTTTGCCAGACTGGAGTCCAAAAAAACTGAAAGAGCCACTATCTGTACCTTAAGGGTGTTCACCGCCACACCCTTATCTACTCCATCTTGCAAAAATTCCAGGATCATGGGAGTAGAGGTAGCAGCAAAGTCCTTTTGCTTCTTCCAGACACAGAATGTTTTCCATACTTTCAAATACATTTTTCTAGTGACTGTTTTTCTGCTCAGTAAGAACAAAATGGAAATTCCCCTTGGGGTGGGACTTTTAAGGCACGTGGATGAATACAAAAAGAATATAATAATAATTTATTGAAAATGATAACATATACATATACAGATACAAATTATTAAAAACAGTTGGCAAGCTTGATACAATTCATGCAGTCAATAGACAAGGGGATACCGCTGTATTGAGGTAAATGCCCAACGCGTTTCAAAGATATAAGTCACAACTCCTTCTTCAGGGGCAACCTTAAAATAGCGGTCTGTAAATGATCAACCATATAGATAATATATGGAAAGTATTTACAAATATGTAGATTGTACAAAAAATCATACAGTACTGTGGTAGACATTCATTACAGAGTAAAGCCATCCAAATAAAGTGTCTATATGTCAAAAAAGGTTCAAAAAAACACTTACAGGGTCTGCCGTATGGCTGCCTAGAGTGTATGCCTGCCAATGATATTAAAAACAGATGGCTGGGTAGGTCTCATCGCTGCATTGGGGTACTTCGTTGGGGAAAGTAGGCAATTTAGTAGGTAAAGATATTCTTGTAAGCACCTTCCAATTGTGTGTGCCCATCAGCTGTGAAGCTGACTGGGGACAGCTGAAACCCAAAAAGAATGGGAGATCTGCCAGATGAGGAAAAAAGAGTGGGTTGTATAGGGTTGTACAATTGAAATTGTTTGATAGCAAGACGGCTACTTGCTCTGCTAAGAATCAAATCTGCCAAGGTTTGCTGTGCATGCCTGACCTATAAAAAATGTCCTATGAAATAAAGGGTAGATGGTCCTTGATCATAGTTGTCTCCAATGCTGGTATTCTTAAATAGTAAAAATGCATAAGAATATACCATTCATTAGGCATGGCCCATTTGTAATGGCTTGTATAGCCGCTAGATGAAGCTAATGCCGATTTAAAAAGGAAATTGAAACCGCATTTAAACAGCAAACCAAGTGACTCGGGCAGGCACAGCGGTATTGACGGATAGATGACAGAGCAAGCAGTTTCAAAAAATAAATCCAAGTTTCGTTACCTTGTTAGTTTGATGAGCTGATATAAAGTTATGCAGCGAGCTTCCACCTTCAGCGAGTGAATGATGTGTTTCACTGTTTAAAGGGGAGCTGTTATAAGAAGGCTGGTAATTGAGTTTAATACAGATCAGCTAGTTGTACGTACTTGGTATTCATCAAGCTGGTAGCTCCCTGTTGGATTTCCTGGTGCGCAGCCGCCGTACAGGTTCCCCACCGCACATGCGCACATCTATGGTGCAGCGGAAGCCCGCACGGCCGATGCGTTCCACCGGCACGGTCACTTCCTGCCGGCGTGAGTCGCAAGCGGAAGTGAATGGGCGAGTCAGGAGGATCTCAAAGAGAACCAATAGTCTACGTCCAAGAGGCGGACTACCACATGGGTGTCCGCCCCCCGTGCCGGGCATGTCCCCCGGGCATGATGTACACATGGGAGATGATACTTAGTTGCCAAAATATAAAACATTTAGATTGCTCCAAAAAAAATCATAAACAATATTTTGAAATATTTGCAGGGAAAAAGATAATGAGATGAGTGTAATTCAATTTAGGAAAAATTTCCCAAGAAAGTAATAAATCCCAGGCAGGGATGATAGCCAGCCAGCCATATGTAGCAAAAGTACAGAACAAAGGAATCCTCCCTTGGGCTATACAATAAGGTTTTAAGGAAACCTAGAGAGATAACAGAGAAAAGAGAAAATATGACAAATTATAATGTTTAATAGTGTAAAAAGGAAAACATCATTATATCGAACAACACTCAGTAATGAACATTCATTGTTTCATATCTGCATACCAAGAGAATATAAGGCAGGTTTGGGGATTTTGGATTCGGTAAATGGTGAACAGTAAACTGGCTCCTGATGGAGGAAAAGAAAAAAGAGGAAAGATGTGAATGAGTAGGAAATAGACAAAAAGATGTCAGAAAAAGGCCTATTGTTCCATGCCTCCTGATGTGAACCCCTCTAAAAAGGGTTTATAAGAAACCATTTTGTTTAGTCCTGGTGGATCTGTAGCTCTTAAAGAATAGATCCACCAAAGTTCCATCTGTAGAAGAATTTTATTCCAGTCCCCTCCTCGGGGACTGGGGTGAATTCTATCTAAAATCAAGAACTTGATCCTTGGAAACTTTCCTGCGTGTACAAGGCTGGTATGACGTCCTAAAGGTAAGTCAGGGTTACAAGTTTTCATGCTTTTCACATGTCTATTCGCACGTTTAGAAAATGGCAGCTTGGTTTTGCCAACGTAGAAACAGCCGCACCCACAGAGGAGTAAATATACCACTCCGTGGGTGCGGCAGTTTGCAAAATGTTTCGGAAAAAAGGTTTGGCCATTAGGTAGTATTGGGTTTTGCTCAGTAAGAGAGTATCTACAACTTTATCGGAGCATCCCTTTGCTCTAAGCAATTGGTGTTCAGTAACCAGGCCGTCAGGTGGAAGAAACCTGGGTTCTGACACTGTACTGGTCCCTGAGACAGAAGGTCTGGGGAGACTGGGAGATGCCAAGGACAGGCTATGGACATGGCTTTCAGGATTGGGAACCATGGCCTTTTGGGCCACCAGGGAGCGATCAGAATTAAATTCAGATCCTGCATCCTGCTCAATTTCTGGAGCACTCTGGGAATTCGCATCAGATGTGGAAAGGCGTAGGCCAGATTGAACTTCCAGGGCTGAGCTAAGGCATCCAGCCCTACCATTTCTTTGGACCTGGTTAGGGAGAAGAAGTTCTTCACCTTCTTGTTCAGAGCAGAGGCAAATAGGTCTATCTCTGGTTGCCCAAACCTCTCTACTACAGACTGGAAGACTTTGGGATTCAATTCCCATTCCCCTTCTTTGATGCTGTAGCGGCTGAGAAAATCCACCTGCAGGTTGTCCTTTCCCCTGATCTGGACAGCTGCTAGTGAGATTATCCTCCCTTCGGTCCATCCCAAGATGTCTTGGGTTAGGGTAAGGAGAGATCTCGATCTGGTCCCTCCCCGTCGGTTCAGATAGGCCACAGTTGTGGTGTTGTCTGATAATATCAGAACCTCTCTGTTCCATATGAGTTTCCGAAAGGCTTTTAGGGCTTTTCCTACTGCCTTCAGTTCTCTGAAGTTGGATGAGGCTTGTGTTGTTCGTTTGCCCCATATTCCCTGGGTTTGTGCCCCCTCTAGGTGGGCTCCCCAGCCTCTGGTACTGGCATCTGTGGTAATCCTTAGTGGGTCCCACTGACCCCATGGCCTACCTTCCGCTAGGTTGTTTGAATTGGTCCACCATTCCAGGGAGGTCTGAACCTGTGGAGTGAGGACAACCATTTCGTCTAGCGACTCTATTCTTCTGTCCCAAGAGGACAGATGGAAGAACAGTAGTTCTCTTGCATGCAGCTGTGCCCACACAATGGCTGGGATACTGGCTGACATAAGGCCTAAGACTTTTAATACTTTTCTCCTGGGGCAAGATTGAGCATTCTTTAAGTCTAAGACTGCCGAAACTATTTATTCCCTCTTCTCTTTGGGAAGAAAGAGTTTGTGACACAGAGTCCACCTGAAATCCCAGGAAGGATTGTACCTGTGTTGGCACCAGGGACGATTTTTCCCAATTTAGAAGCCATCCTAACTCTTGTAGGGGGGTTATAACTTGCTGGGTGTCTGTCTTTAGTTGGGCCTCTGTTTTTGCAAAAACCATTAGGTCGTCCAGGTAAGGGATTAGAGCTATCCCTTGATCGTGTAACCAAGCCACTGCTTCCGCTAGGATCTTGGTAAAGATTCTTGGACTGGAGGTTAGTCCAAATGGTAGTGCCCTGAACTGCCAGTGAGAGGTTCCTTTCTCTGTCACTATTGCAAACCTCAGAAACGGCTGATGATCCTGGTGAATAGGAACATACAAGTACGCATCTTTTAGGTCCAGGGTGATAATGAACACATCTTTCAGTAGGTTTTTTCTTACTGAGTAGATGGTCTCCATAGTGAATTTTTTGTATAGAAGGAACTTGTTGAGGTTTCTCAAGTTTATTATCATCCGATGTTTCCCTGAGGGTTTTGGGACCACAAACACGTGGGAGTAAAACCCTTGGAAAAACTGTTCCTTTGGTACTGGGATGATTACCAGTTGTTCCGCCAGTTCCTGAATCTCTAATAGTAGGGCTTGGCCTTTTTGAGTTCCCTTGGGGACATGTGTAAGGGTTACTGTTGGGAGGTGGTATTGATGCAAATTCAAGTCTGTAGCCTTTTATGGTGCTGCAGATATATGGGCAGACTGTTATCTCTTCCCAGCCGGAAAGAAATTGACTCAGTCTGCCCCCTACTTTGACTTTTAAGTCATTTTTAATCCTTTACAGCTGAGGTGGAAGGAAAGGACGCACTGTTTCTTGATCTTTCCTTCCGAAAATTCCGAAAAAAATTCCCGTTAGCCTCTCTAGGTTTTGTGTGAAATTTCTTCCTTTTTTCTGAAGATCTGGAAAGGACATCGTCCAAACCTGAACCAAACAAAAGGGTCCCCTCAAATGGAAGACCACAAAGCTTGGTCTTGGATGTGAGGTTACCTTCCCACTCCTTAAGCCAAATAGCTCTTCTGGCTGAGTTCAGGAGAGCTCCTGTTTTGGCAGATGCTTCTGATTCTAGTGCGGCGTCTGCCAGGTAGGCCAATGCCTTACTCATCACCGACAGGGAGTCCTGGATTTCTTGGGTTTTTGTCTGAGACAGACTTTTACTGAGTCTATCCACCCAGGAAAAGGCATTTCTGACCACACAGGAGGCTGTTAGACCTGAAGCCATAGTAGCTGCATTGGCATCCCAAGCTTTTCCCAGTAAAGTTTCTGCTTTTCGGCTCATGGCATTCTTGATGCTACCAGCGTCTAGAAAGGAGAGATCTCATTTTCTAGAAACTTGTGCCAGGGGAGCATCCAGTTTTGGTATTTTTAGGAATTTTACTTGTATCCTCCTCAAAGGGGAATCTCCTCTTCCAGGAGCTCCCTTTATTTAACCTGTTCTCAGGTAATTGCCATTGCTGAAGAATCAAAGTCTTCAGTGAATGGTGAACATGAAAAACTCTAGAGGGACTCTTCCCTGTCCCTTTGTAGAGTTTATCCTGTGCCGTGGTTTCTCTAGGCAAACCAGGTATCTCTTCTGAGGCATAGATGGCCTGAAGGAGAACCTGCATATTTTCTAACCCAAAAAGGTTTTTTGCTGACTCTGCCTCGTCTGGGGCATCTGAGTCCTTATTCCCTTCAGCATCTGAGCAGGATGGTGAATCTGAGCGGCTCTCCTCTGGAGATAAACCTTCTGTCCTGACTCGAGTTGGGGGAAGGTTTTCTGTAGTTTGGAGTAATACCTGACTGTCCTGCTCTTGATAGAGCTCTTCCTTTAGAAGAAGTCCCTTCCATTGAAGAGGGATCTATAGGGTCCACTCTATTAGCTCCTAGAGTGGACCTAACTGTCATCATAGTGGACAGCATTTCCTCCTGCATTGTCTTAAAAAAGTCTTTCATCATTCC
The DNA here is from genome assembly GCF_965119305.1 of Pelophylax lessonae. Taxonomy (NCBI): domain Eukaryota; kingdom Metazoa; phylum Chordata; class Amphibia; order Anura; family Ranidae; genus Pelophylax; species Pelophylax lessonae. The sequence goes on from NC_138778.1 coordinate 109,314,860, forward strand.
TGAAGTTTCCATTGCTGTCATTCTATAAAGGCATTTATAGCAAAAGGCCTTAGTGTGGGAGCTGGGCAACTTATCTGAGCAATTACCACACTTCCTATGAACAATGTGCCCTGACAATGCTGGTGTAGAGACAGAGGTTTCTTGTGGACCGCTCAAGGACTCTGGAAGACAGGATACAAGATAGTATACAGTAAGTATCACCCTTCCTATAATAAATTATGACATGAGGACCATCTGTTTTTGAATCATTTCACTGCATCCGATTAGAAATTTGCTATCCTAGGAACCTAACAGGAAGCTGCACCCTATTTATAACTCCTACTATCTAGGTCCAGCTACTTTTCCCCATTTTTATACCCTCCTCTGTTTAGACAATGATTACATTACACTATGATTTCATAAACACTATGCTATTTTTCCAGGTGTATGATTCAACTACTCAATTCAAGAATTGCATACGCTTGAATCTCTACTCCTCAGGTATATCCGCACCAATTAACTCCATATATAGATGAAGACATGATTAACAGTGATATATAACAACATATGTTCCTATTTCAGTACCTATCCTTGGACCACCCTATCCCTACACACGTTGTTTATTTGGGGGAACACTGGACCCCCATAACGCTTCTTTTTGGAGGACCCAATCACCCCATCATTCACCCACTGACATACCAAGGTACGATGTAACACAGATCCTACAACTTAAAATTATGTTACCCCTAGACCAGCTCTCATATAAGGATATATACATCGCAGGAAGGTGATTCCGGTTGGAAACATACTCTCTCCTGCACTCGGACCCGCTTAATACAGGATCTCGCCTCCATAGACGTACTAATGTTTCCACAAGGTATACCTCCTCTCTTACCATAGTATATATTTCACCTATAACTCGCAGGATATTTCCAAATAAAGTAACTACTCTACATATCCCCCTATATATACCAACACAGACGCCATTGCGACCTTCCACTGGGTATCCTCGCTGGGACCACATGCGGGAGGATCGGTACCCCTAGGACCCCCTCTTGGTGCACTGTTGGCACCCTATGCAGCGGACCTCTCCCTTCTCTGCTTTTATCAGCTGTGACTCTCGTCACATTCGGATCACTCTACTGGTATGCATTTCTGTACATCAAATGATATTCACACATGTAATGATTAACTACTCTGTTATATCTGTATATGAACATATATTTAACATACCACAACCTGTGTAACTAACAAAACTACTATATGCTATGTTATGTAGGAAATCAAAATCTCTCCGCATCCAGACCCCTGAAGAAAGGCCTGCGTGCCTGAAACGCGTCGGGTTGGAGGATTTCCTTCAAAGCAAACATATGCCACTGAGTATATGTACCACTATCATCTTTATTGTCCTGGTTTTACATCCATACACACTCTCTGTATATATTGTAATATGTCTACATTCTAGATCTTTTACAGATCGATTTTAATATGTTTTTGTTAATAAAATGATTTAAATTTTACTTTCTTGTGGAAGTGTATCACCGCTAAAATCCCGCAACCCAGGGGGACCCCTTGTCCACTTGAGGACCATAGAAAGAACATGGTGGGTTCCAATAAGTTCAAGGAAATGATACAACTTCCAGGTATTTTTTATGTCGGTAACCAGCAGTCTTAAAAAATGCATAGACCCAATAAGGGTTACATGTTCAGCACTTACCCTGCTCAGGCCTGGGTTTGGCTGCCGACACCTGGAGCTGCCTCTCCTCTTCCTTCCCCGGAGGATGAGTCGTGGAGGGCTTAATTTCCACAGCAGACATCCGAGCTCCGATAGACTTGGATTCTGCTTTGCCGCTCGTAAGTGGCTCCGGCATCTCCTCCACATTCTTCCGCTTTCCCGTGTCGGGCGTGTATGACGTTGCGCCGGAAGTTCCGGTTTTGAAGATGAGGCTTGAAGTGCCCGTCCGGCGGGAAATTCAAAAACCTTCGGTGGAGGAGAGCTGCTGGCGCCGGATCGCATGACCTGGAAACATCCCGCAGGTGACCGAGGGCTTGCACCACATTGGGCGACCTGGGAGAAGCCTGGATGGGGCAGCAGGTAAAGCTCCGCTCGTGGGGTCCCCCAGGGGGAACCCATGGCCTTCCGCTGAACCTGGCTCACAGGGTTCCCTTTTGACTCCATAAGTCTGAAGGTTAGTAATAACGCACGTATCTTGTAGGAAGAAACGCAATCTAAACTGAGGGCCTGAGGGAAGGGTGGGGCCTTTTAACTAATCTTAATTGATTGTGTTTTCGGTAGGAGGAGCCTCTCATCTCTCACTGCTGGGCCGTCCTGGAAGACGGGGAGAGAAAAACGTTTTTAAAGGGACAGTGTAAAAAAATACAAGAAGAAAAAATAAGAAAAAGAAAAAAAAAAGCACCTCGTCCCTCTGTGCTTGCGCGCAAATGCGAACACATACTCAAGTTGCGCCCACATATTTATATGGTTTTCAAACCACACGTGAGGTATCGCCACGATTGTTCAAGCGAGAGCAATAATTCTAGCACTAGACCTCCTCTGAAACGCTAAACTGGTAACCTGTAGAAATGTTTAAAGCAACGCCTATGGACATTTAAGTACCAAACTTTGTTACCATTCCACGAGCGTGTGCAATTTTGAAGCATGACATGTTAGGTATCAATTTACTTGGCGTAACATTCTCTTTCACATTAGAGAAAAAAATTGGGCCAACTACTGTTTTCATATTTTTTTTTATTCACATAACTGTATTTTTTCCAAAAAAATTGCATTTGTAAGACCGCTGTGCAAATACGGTGTGACAAATATTGCAACAATCTCCATTTTATTCTCTAGGGTCTCTGCTAAAATAAAAAAAAAAAAACAAATATAATGTTTTGTGGGTTCTAACTTAATTTTCTAGCAAAAAATATTGATTTTAATTTGTAAACAAGTGTCAGAAATAGACCTGGTCCTTAAGTGGTTAAGATTGAACTAGACAATAATGTCAATACTAAAAGGGCAGCACTTTTTTTTCATAACTAATGGCATCCATACCTGACTGTATTCTGTGATATTAGACATGTATTATTGTATGCACTTATAGGTAATACTTTGGTGGGGGGCTCCCATGGAAGAGGAAAAGAGACTAAGATAAGGAGGCAGCCAGCATCACACAGATGTTTTCATCTTTCACAGTGCTGGAGCCTTGAGACGCTTAAGGGAGGAGGTGGGTGGAGCCAACACCCACTAGGCGTGCGGTGGAAGAGGAAGGTGGCGGCTCCACTCAGTTTGGACTTGGTACTGGGAGTAATACTTTTTTGAGGGGCAATTGCCCAGTTGCGCGCCCCCCCCCCCCCCCACCCTGGTTCCGCAGGAACCAGCCAAGTGTCGACCCATGTAAGGGTGGGCTGGTTGTACAATAGCCTATTTGAAAAAGTCTGCACGATCAACACTGAAGTGACATCCGGCAGTGCTGATCAGTGTATTCTGACAGCAGGGAACTTTCCCCACCATCAGAATACAATACCTCAGCAGGAATTACAATACCTCAGCTGGAACTACGATCCAGGTTAGAAACACCGAGAAAAAATGGGAAGACATAACTAAGGTTCAAAAATCAGGTCAACGTTTATTTTTTTGGTATATTCAATGACTCCATGTTATAAAGAATGGTAGAGGACAGTCCTTCAAGTCATCAGAAAGGGGCTACATCTTCATGCACATTACAGAACAAAATTGCGAAGCAAGTCGGGCAAATTGATGAAGATGACATCTTATCGTTGATTGCAGTTCACCTCGACCTTGCTGACGAGCACTGCTAGTCCAGTTAGGCAGACTCGTTGAAATGAAGGCAGGAGCTAAAAAAGAGGAGAGGTATAGGGTTAGAGACAAAACATTTGTAAAGCAGTCCTTAAAGCATATTTCCACTTTTGGAGCCAAAGTGGAATGTAACATGTACTTTATATTGTTAGATGCTCCTATTAACATAGCATTATTTCAAACTTTAAAAAAATTGCCTTTTTACATGCATTTTATTTGCTTAAAATAGTTACATGCTCTTGGCTGGAGACAGGCACCCTGATGGGCTGGAGACAGGTGGTATCAGTGAAAGTAAAAAAATCCCAAAGTTTGGGTTGTCCCCATAAAAGAAATAGAGGGGAAATATTCCAATGGGGACACTAGTTCTGGTGACCTGGCGGTTCCCAAGGAAATCCCTCAATCTGCAGGGATTTCTTCTAACTTCCTGTTTGGCTATGGGACACAAAGTGAAGGAAAACATCAGCAATGGGACAGATGGTGAAAAAATATCTGACTGAGGATATAACCCCCCCCCCCCCTTACTCTATACAAAAAGAAAGTTTTACTTGTAGTTATACTTCAAGTGGCTTTTTCAAGCAAGGGCACTTCCTTTTAATCAGGTAATCTCTATTTGTTTTAACCTTAAACAATAACACAGGGAAACAAATAAAATCCCATTTTAAGTGGGCTCCAGCAAGAATTGGCCCACACCCACCATGTGACCACCCAAGCTCCCCATGCAAGGTCAAACAACCGCAAACAGAGGAGAGAGGAAGGAACTCCAAGAACCTTCACCAATGCAGAGCAACCCCCAAGCTGTAGCGCACTTCAGCAGCAGGCTTCCTTTACCCTGACACCCAGAGAGGAAGGCACAATTTCACACACAGAAAAGCTCAATAGTAAGGATAACCAAAAGGCACCACTGTACCCCGCTTACCTGGGCCTGGCTAGTGCATGAGATGAGGCACCTGCTTACGCTGTAGCAGCCAGCAGTTTCTGCTTTCTCCATGTTGCACAGTGCAGCGGAAAACTGAGAATGCGGAGTGACTAGGACCTGGAGCTCACATGTGGCAAGCCTCCACCACTATAGTGGCTTCCCTGCACTGCAGCAACCACCTTGTAAGTCCTGGGCTGCATGACACCAGCTCACATAACTTCACACAGCTTCGGGCACACAGGCACAGACAACCCAGCTGGCCACTGGTCCCCTGGGCTGGTGGAGGAAAAAAGGCACTGCAACACCCCCATCATCCAACAGGAGGGGGTGCTGGGATGGTCAGAAAATCAGAAACAACCCTGTGTAAGGCCACCACTACCCCCCCCACCCCCTCCAGTGAGAGCATAGCCCCCACTACAACAGTTGCCTGCAGTGCCTCCATAGTGGAGGAAACACCATAACCGAGGGCATGGTGGAAGGGGTAGAACAAAAAGGCTTGCTATAGTGTTTCCTGGGAATTTGGGTGGAGCAACTCTCTCTCCAGGTGCAGTCGAGAAAGATGATTGGGAAAAGTGTAAAGGGTTAATTATACCCGATGCTGGATGAAAACAAAGGAGAGCTAAGTGCAAAATTTGGTTCAATGCTTCTAAGTCCTTACACACACCACTTCCAACCATAGGAGGTCCATGGATGAACTGCAGAAACCTATTAAAGAGCTGAATGGAGGAAAAGACCACATGGACCAGAAGCTTGAATCCAATAGACCCCCAGCTTTTTAAGAGCATTATTTAAGGCAGTGGTGGTCAACCTTCTTGACACAGGGGGTTTCAAGTGCAGACCCACACCACCAAAGGGACGCACATACAATTAAAAGCAAAGTTTACCCTTGAGGGTGGAAAAAAAAAAATTGTAAAATGCACATATTATTGCAGGAAAAAAAAAAAAGTGTGTACCCTTTCCTTATATCCCATGATCCTCCTAGATTTTCCTCTAAATATAAAAAACAACATAGGTTGCATATTCCAACGACTAAATTGTATGCTTACCAATTTACCAAACTAACCCAAACAGCAAAGTCTTGCCAGAGCCCAACCATGCTGCTCATTCTGATCCGCAAAGAGATTTAGAAAAGAGGCTGGGCATAAATCAGCAGGGAAGGGGAATTACTGGCATTGTATACAAACAATGCTAGAGAGGGCTTGATTACACAACATATCATTTGCATTTCAGATGAATGAAACACTGCTCTAGTAAAGCAGCCAATCACTATATGCATTGCCTATGAACTCTGCTTTGTTGGGACCACAAAGAGCATATGCGAAAGGGGAAATCATTTGCAATGCATTCTACACTGCTCCAGGGTGGGCATATAAATGAGCAACAATTAATGGCATAATAATGGCATAATAAAAATATGTTAAGCTTTGGGTCCACAAAACTGAGTGGCTAAACCCAAGCAACGAGTTAGAATGAAAGCTCATAGCTCATTTCATCTCCTTCCTTACTCAGCATAACAAAACATTAAATATTTTTCGGTCCACAAAATTGAGAGGCTAACCTAAGCCATGAGTTACATTGATACCCACCATCCGCCAATGCCGCAGGAGCGGGATTTCATCTTGCTTGGAGTGTTCATGGCTTCCCATTTTGCTTGGAGTGTTCATGGCTTCTCACTTTGCTGTTCATTGCTTCCACCTATTAATGGAAAAGATAAAATTTACAACGGCATCATGCCTATGTTTTCAGAGATAATGAAATATGAGATTTGGGTTAAAAACACAAAATGTAAACCATGTCATGAGAAAGACTTTCGCCTTGAACCTAAAATGCTGGCTGCATGGCTGTTATAATAAATCTGGCTTCCCTGCTGTGGCATTGTATTCTGACAGCGAGGAGACTCCCCTGCTGTCAAAATATACAGATCAGCTCTGCAGCCTACTGCACTGATCGAGCGGGAATATACTGACTTCTGTAAACCACATTGGCCACACATGGATCGAAATTCAGCTGGGCCCTGCTGAACCAGCCACATTTTAATCCATGTATGGCCAGCTTAAGGAAGTTACAACTCTTTCTGAATACATGTCACAGTTTAGTTACTTTAAGGCTGGCCATACATGGAACTGTTTAAATGAACAGATTTCTCCATCCACACAAGCTGGAAAGAGATGTCCTTCCAATTTTGTTAATGAATTTTAGACTGCTCCGCTGTCAGAATACACTGATCATCACTTATGGAAGGGAACAACAAGCTGGCTCGAGAGAAGTCCTATCATTAGATCTACATTTCTGGAATAGGAACAGCCATAGATTAACTGAAAATGCAGCCCAGTCGCTGCTGAACTGGTTGAATTGTGATCCATCTATAGCAAGTTTTAGTTTTTCAAGAGAATCAGCAGTCTCCAGTTGAATAAACCCATGAGGGAAGCCTCCATGTTTTCTTATGTTACTTCTATCAAAACCGCAAGATGCCTTGACACATGAAATTCTAGCCAACCAAAAAAGAACATGTATTGCTTTGTTTGCATTTAAACATTTTCATGCACTGCAAGACAGCATTTTAGTCTCAGATGGTAAAGTTACAGAAGTAATATTGAACAAGCAACTCTTATTTAACCACTTCAATAAAAGGGCACTTTCACCCCCTGCCCAGGCCAATCTTCAGTTTTCAGCTCTCTCACACTTTGAATGACAATTACTCAGTCATGCAACGCTGTACCCAAATTTTTTATCCTTTTTACACAAATAGCGCTTTGTTTTGGTGGTATTTAATCAAATTTTATTTGCGAAAAAAGTGAAATAAGAGCGAAAATGTAGAAAAAAAACACATTTTTATTTAGTTTCCATTATAACATTTTGCAAATAAGTAATTTTTTTTTTCTCATAAATTTGAACTGCTACATATCTTTGGTAAAAATAACCCAACATTACTGGGTATTATTATGTGTGACAGTTAGGGTTCTTTTACACTAGGATTCCGTCAAACGGACTCCGTTTATCTCAGCGGGGGATCGATCCGTCGATCCCCCGCTGAGCAGCCGGATGACAGCTGTTCTCTGCACTGTGTGCGGAGATACAGCTGTCAGGTCCCCATGCATCTTCTATGGGGGAATTGGATGGGAACGGACCGTCGGTCCATTCTCATTCGATCCCATCCGATCGACGGATGGAAAATAGGGTTTCCATCCATCCAGATTTGATGGATCGGATGGGATGTCAGCGGACATGTCTCCGCCGACACCCGATGCCCCATAGATATGCATGGGGTGTCCGTTCAAATCCACAAAAAAAACTGACAGGCGGATCTGAACGGTCCGTCTGTGTGAAAAGGGCCTTATAGAGTCTATGGTGCCAATCATTAAAAATTGATCACACCTAATCACATCAGATGTACCGACGGGCCCATCTAATTTCTTGAGGCCCTGAAATGTTAGGACAGTACAAATGACCCCTTTTTGGAAAGTAGACATTGCAGGGTATTTAGTAAGAGGTGTAGCGGGGTTAAATATGCCTAAAGACATTGTTTGATATGTGGGAAGGAACTAGGCTCCCTCTAGTGGTAGCTGCATGGAATTTCCCGGGCTGTGACTTCCTTTTGGCAAGATGAAGAAACTACATCTCCCATGCTGCTTTGCAAGATCCAGGGTGCACGGCTGCACCGCACGGCACTATGGGGGAAGTTATTTAAAGGAAGAGAGAGGCTAAGCCGGGGGGTGCCTTTCTGCGCTGGACTCTGAGGAACCAGCGAGCGAGAGTGAAGGAGTGATACTGGATATTGGGCCAAAGCCTCTTAGCCTGGAGGGACGACGTGGAACCGTCCCATCTCAAGCACGAGGCACATTCCTGGAGGTCATACTGCTGTTTGCAGAGACCGGAAGTCATCCGCCAGAAGGACCTCGCGCGGTGGGCACATAGCCAAAGGACTGAGACCGCAGTGGAAGCGCGCGAAGGAGAAACTTCTGTTGGTGAGAGGGCACATGCCCAATAACTGACTATCTGCCAAAGAGATCGTTTTATCTACAGATAGCGGTAGCGCAACAGGAGGTGATAAAACCCCGGGGTTTATCAGCATACTCTCTCAGGAGACTCATAGACAAACAATAAGGTCTGTAAAGGAGTCGCCAGAGGCTTATCTCTCTCGCAGAAGTTATTGCTCAGTTACGCAGACACCCTGTGGTGACAACTAACAGCTCGTTGTTTTTCTCTCTCTTGATCTTCATTCCTAATTTGGATTACAAATGAGCTCTGTTCAATAACCTTGCTAGCGAAGATTAACAAGAAAGAAGAGAACTCTGGGGGAGGGACTCAGATAGGCCTACCTATCTGGTACTGTGTCTAGCCTTAATGCAGGAGGAGTGTGGGGGTATTCTTTTACCTTTTTTAAAGCGGTTTTAAATAACCTTTTATGGACTTGTATTGTATTGTATTGTATCTCCCCTATTCAATTTGATATATAGTAAACTAAGTTTGGTTAATTATAATCCTGTGTGCTGTTCCATTGTGTCACCCAGAAGGACTACTATTCAAGAAGGTAACAAGGTATTGTTGCATAGTGAAGTATTGTATTCCAATCTGTGTATCCATTTGATAGTCCAGTCCTATTCTGGGTTAGTTGTGCCTGAGGAGGGATCGAGCCAATTTGATTGGGTTGTTAGGCAGGGTGTAGACCCAATAATATAATCAGCAGCTCCTGTGGGGGTGGTGCTACAGAGGCATAGTGAGATTTTTGCAGTTGTAATTCTTTCCCACAATTCTTGAGGAAATAAATATTTTATTTTTTACACAAAATTGTAATAACAAGTTATTTCTCACACACAGTATAGGCATACTTGCAATTACATCCCAAAATACATTCTGCTACTCCTCCTGAATATGGCAATACCACGTGTGAGACTTTTACACAGCCTAGCCACATACAGAGGCCCAACATGCAAAGAGCACCGTCAGGTGTTCTAGGAGCATAAATTACACGCAATTTCATAACGACCCAACACACTTTTGAAGGCCCTGGAGCACCAGGACAATCGAATTACAAACAAAAGGACCCCATTTGAAAAACACCCCAATGTATATTCTATGAGGCATTATGAGTCTTTTCTCCATGTCTTTTTTCCACAAATTTTTAGAAACTGTGGAAAGAAAAATAAACATTTTTTATTTATTTTATCTACACAAAGCTGTCAATTTTAAAGATATTCCTAACACATAGCATGTACACAGCAAAAATTACACCCCAAAATACATTCTGCTACTCCTCCGGAGTAAGGCGATACCAGGTGTGAGAGGCCCAACATCTAAGTAGCACCTTCAGGCGTTCTAGGAGAATTGCACATCTAATTTCATTACAACCAATCACACTTTGAAGGCCCTGGAGGACCAGGACAATGGAAACACCCACAAAATGACCCCATTTTGGAAAGCAAAACACCCTAACACAATCTTTGAGGCATGGGCTGCAGACAGGCACCCGGCGCCCTCTGGCAGGCTGGACACAGGCACCGGGCGCCCTCTGGCGGGCTGGACACAGGCACCCGGAAGCCCTCTGGCGGGCTGGACACAGGCAACCGGAAGCCCTCTGGCGGGCTGGACACAGGCAACCGGACGCCCTCTGGCGGGCTGGACACAGGCAACCGGACGCCCTCTGGCGGGCTGGACACAGGCAACCGGACGCCCTCTGGCGGGCTGGACACAGGCAACCGGACGCCCTCTGGCGGGCAGGATACAGGCACCCAAAGATGAAGGCACAATAAACCACACACAAAAAATCCCAATAGCAAGGATAACCGAAAGGAACACTGTACCCCCCTTACCTGGGCCTGGCTAGTGAATGAGATGAGGCACCTGCTTCTGCCGTAGCTGCCAACAGTTTCTGCTTTCTACATGTTGCACAGTGCCGTGGAATGCTGAGAATGTGGTGTGGCCAGGTCCCGGAGCTCACATGTGGCAAGCCTCCACCACTACAGCGGCTTCCCTGCACTGCAGGAACCACCTTGTAAGTCCTGGGCTGCATGACAAGCCCATATAACTCCGAACAGCGTTGGGCAAACAGGCACAGACAACTCTGCTGGCCACTGCTCCCCTGGGCTGGTGGAGGAAAAAAGGCACTGCAACACCTTCATCATCCAACAGGAGGGGGGTGCTGGGATGAACAGAAAAAAACATGGGTAAAAAAACACTCCCCCCCTCCCCCTTCAGTGAGAGCATAGCCCCCACTACAAAAGTTGCCTGCAGTGCCTCCATAGTGGAGGAAACACCATAACCGAGGGCATGGTGGAAGACGTAGAACTTAAAGGCTTGCTGTGGTGTTTCCTGGGAATTTGGGTGCAGCAACTCACTCTCCAGGTGCAGTCCTGATAGACGAATGGGGAAGTGTAAAAGGTTAATTATACCCAATGCTGGATGAAAACAAAGAAGAGAGCTCAATGCGAATATTTGTTCAATGCTTCCAAGTCCATGCACACACCACTTCCAGCCATGGTCCATGGATGAACTGCAGAAACCTATTAAAGAGCTGAATGGAAGAAGAGACCACATGAATCAGAAGCTTGAATCCAATAGACCCCCAGCTCTTTAAGAGCATTATTTAAGGCAGTGGTGGTCAATCTTTTTGACACATGGGGCTTTAAGTGCAGACCCACACCAAAGGCACCTGGGCCCTTCTGGCGGGCTGGGGACAGGCACCCGGGCACACTGCAAGGGCTGGGGACAGGCACCCGGGCACACTGCAAGGGCTGGGGACAGGCACCCGGGCACTCCTGATAGGCTGGACACGGTCACCCCTGATGGGCTTACTCTATACAAAAATAAGGTTTTGCTTGTAGTTCTACTATAAGTGGCTTTTTTCTTCACTTCCTTTTATCAGGAGAGCTCTATTTGCTTAAACCTTAAACAATAACAAAGGGAAAAGAAAACAATCCCATTTTAAGTGGGCTCCAGCAACAATTGACCCACACCCGCCATGTGACCACCAAAGCTCCCCATGCAAGGTCAAACCACAAATAGACGAGAGAGGAAGGAGCTCCGAGAACTTTCACCAATGCAAAGCAGCCCCCAAGCTGTAGCGCACTTCAGCAGCAGGCTTTCTTTACCCTGACACCTAGAGAGGAAGGCACAATAAACCACACACAAATAATCCCAATAGTAAGGATAACCAAAAGGCACCACTGTACCCCCCTTACCTGGGCCTGGCTAGTGCATGAGATGAGGCACCTGCTTCTCCTGTAGCAGCCAGCAGTTTCTGCTTACTCCATGTTGAACAGTGCAGCAGAATTCTGAGAATGCGGAGTGGCCAGGACCCACAGCTCACATGTTGCAAGCCTCTACCACTGCAGCGGCTTCCATGAACTGCAGGAACCACCTTGTAAGTCCTGGGCTGCATGACACAAGCCCATATAACTCCAAACAGCATGGGGCACACAGGCACAGACAACCCTGCTGGCCACTGCTCCCCTGGGCTGGAGGAGGAAAAAAGGCACTGCAACACCCCCATCATCCGACAGGAGGGAGGGTGCAGGGATGGTCAGAAGGCCCTCTGGTGGGCTTGGAGACACGCAATCGGGGCCCTCTGGAAGGGCTTGGAGAAAGGCAACCAGGGCCCTCTGGAAGGGCTTGGAGACAGGCAGACGGGGCCCTCTGGAAGGGCTTGGAGACAGGCAGCCGGGGCCCTCTGGAAGGGCTTGGAGACAGGCAGCCGGGGCCCTCTGGAAGGGCTTGGAGACAGGCAGCCGGGGCCCTCTGGAAGGGCTTGGAGACAGGCAGCCGGGGCCCTCTGGAAGGGCTTGGAGACAGGCAGCCGGGGCCCTCTGGAAGGGCTTGGAGACAGGCAGCCGGGGCCCTCTGGAAGGGCTTGGAGACAGGCAACCGGGGCCCTCTGGAAGGGCTTGGAGACAGGCAACCGGGGCCCTCTGGAAGGGCTTGGAGACAGGCAACCGGGGCCCTCTGGAAGGGCTTGGAGACAGGCAGCCGGGGCCCTCTGGAAGGGCTTGGAGACAGGCAACCGGGGCCCTCTGGAAGGGCTTGGAGACAGGCAACCGGGGCCCTCTGGAAGGGCTTGGAGACAGGCAACTGGGGCCCTCTGGAAGGGCTTGGAGACACGCAACCGGGGCCCTCTGGAAGGGCTTGGAGACACGCAACCGGGCCCTCTGGAAGGGCTTGGAGACACGCAACCGGGGCCCTCTGGAAGGGCTTGGAGACACGCAACCGGGGCCCTCTGGAAGGGCTTGGAGACACGCAACCGGGGCCCTCTGGAAGGGCTTGGAGACACGCAACCGGGGCCCTCTGGAAAGGCTTGGAGACGGGCAACCGGGGCCCTCTGGAAAGGCTTGGAGACGGGCAACCGGGGCCCTCTGGAAGGGCTTGGAGACGGGCAACCGGGGCCCTCTGGAAGGGCTTGGAGACGGGCACCCGGGCACTCTGGAAGGGCATGGAGACGGGCACCCGGGAAGGGCATGGAGATGGGCACCCGGGCACTCTGGAAGGGCATGGAGACGGGCACCCAAGCACTCCTGATAGGCAGGACACGGGCACCCCTGATGGGCTTACTCTATACAAAAAGAAGGTTTTGCTTGTAGTTCTACTATAAGTGGCTTTTTTCTTCACTTCCTTTTATCAGGAGAGCTCTATTTGCTTTAATCTTAAACAATAGCAAAGGGAAACAAATACAATCCCATTTTAAGTGGGCTCCAGCAACAATTGACCCACACCCGCCATGTGACCACCCAAGCTCCCCATGCAAGGTCATTCAACCGCAAATAGACGAGAGAGGAAGGAGCTCCGAGAACTTTCACCAATGCAAAGCTGCCCCCAAGCTGTAGCGCACTTCAGCAGCAGGCCTACTTTACCCTGACACCTAGAGAGGAAGGCACAATAAACCACACACAAGTAATCCCAATAGTAAGGATAACCAAAAGGCACCACTGTGCCCCCCCTTAGCTGGGCCTGGCTAGTGCATGAGATGAGGCACCTGCTTCTGCTGTAGCAGCCAACAGTTTCTGCTTTCTCCATGTTGTACAGTGCAGCAGAATTCTGAGAATGCGGAGTGGCCAGGACCCGCAGCTCACATGTGGCAAGCCTCCACCACTGCAGCGGCTTCCCTGCACTGCAGGAACCACCTTGCAAGTCCTGCGCTGCATGATACAAGCCCATATAGCTCCAAACAGCATCGGGCACACAGGCATAGACAACCCTGCTGGCCACTGCTCCCCTGGGCTGGAGGAGGAAAAAAAGGCACTGCAACACCCCCATCATCCAACAGGAGGGAGGCTGCAGGGATGGTCAGAAGGCCCTCTGGAAGGGCTTGGAGACAGGCAACAGGGGCCCTCTGGAAGGGCTTGGAGACAGGCAACCGGGGCCCTCTGGAAGGGCTGACACGGGCAACCGGGGCCCTCTGGAAGGGCTGACACGGGCACCCGGGCTCTCTGGAAGGGCTGACAAGGGCACCCGGGCACTCTGGAAGGGCTGACACGGGCACCCGGGCACTCTGGAAGGGCTGACACGGGCACCCGGGCACTCTGGAAGGGCTGACACGGGCACCCGGGCACTCTGGAAGGGCTGACACGGGCACCCGGGCACTCTGGAAGGGCTGACACGGGCACCCGGGCACTCTGGAAGGGCTGACACGGGCACCCGGGCACTCTGGAAGGGCTGACACGGGCACCCGGGCACTCTGGAATGGCTGACACGGGCACCGGGGAACTCTGGAAGGGCTGACACGGGCACCCGGGCACTCTGGAAGGGCTGACACGGGCACCCGGGCACTCTGGAAGGGCTGACACGGGCAGCAGGGCACTCTGGAAAGGCTGACACGGGCAGCAGGGCACTCTGGAAAGGCTGACACTGGCACCCGGGCACTCTGGAAGGGCTGACACAGGCAGCCGGGCACACCTGATAGGCTGGACACGGGCACCCCTGATGGGCTTACTCTATACAAAAAGAAGGTTTTGCTTGTAGTTCTACTATAAGTGGCTTTTGTCACTTCCTTTTATCAGGAGGGCTTTATTTGCTTTAACCTTAAACAATAACAAAGGGAAACAAATACAATCCCATTTTAAGTAGGCTCCAGCAAAAATTGACCCACACCCGCCATGTGACCACCCAAGCTCCACATGCAAGGTCAATCAACCGCAAATAGACGAGAGAGGAAGGAGCTCCGAGAACTTTCACCAATGCAAAGCTGCCCCCAAGCTGTAGCGCACTTCAGCAGCAGGCTTCCTTTACCCTGACACCTAGAGAGGAAGGCACAATAAACCACACACAAGTAATCCCAATAGTAAGGATAACCAAAAGGCACCACTGTGCCCCCCTTACCTGGGCCTGGCTAGTGCATGAGATGAGGCACCTGCTTCTGCTGTAGCAGCCAACAGTTTCTTCTTTCTCCATGTTGCACAGTGCAGCAGAATTCTGAGAATGCGGAGTGGCCAGGACCCGCAGCTCACATGTGGCAAGCCTCCATCACTGCAGCGGCTTCCCTGCACTGCAGGAACCACCTTGCAAGTCCTGCGCTGCATGACACAAGCCCATATAGCTCCAAACAGCATCGGGCACACAGGCACAGACAACCCTGCTGGCCACTGCTCCCCTGGGCTGGAGGAGGAAAAAAAGGCACTGGAACACCCCCATCATCTGACAGGAGGGAGGGTGCAGGGATGGTCAGAAGGCCCTCTGGAAGGGCTTGGAGACACGCAACCGGGGCCCTCTGGAAGGGCTTGGAGACACGCAACCGGGGCCCTCTGGGAGGGCTTGGAGACGGGCAACCGGGGCCCTCTGGAAGGGCTTGGATACGGGCAACCGGGGCCCTCTGGAAGGGCTTGGATACGGGTAACTGGGGCCCTCTGGAAGGGCTTGGAGACGGGCAACCGGGGCCCTCTGGAAGGGCTTGGAGACGGGCAACCGGGGCCCTCTGGAAGGGCTTGGAGACGGGCAACCGGGGCCCCCTGGAAGGGCTTGGAGACGGGCAACTGGGGCCCTCTGGAAGGGCATGGAGACGGGCATCCTGGAAGGGCATGGAGACGGGCACCCAGGCACTCTGGAAGGGCATGGAGACGGGCACCCGGGCACTCTGGAAGGGCTGACACGGGCACTCGGGCACTCCTGATAGGCTGGACACGGGCACCCCTGATGGGCTTACTCTATACAAAAAGAAGGTTTTGCTTGTAGTTCTACTATAAGTGGCTTTTTTCTTCACTTCCTTTTATCAGGAGAGCTCGATTTGCATTAACCTTAAAAAATAAAGGGAAACAAATACAATCTCATTTTAAGTGGGCTCCAGCAACAATTGACATACACCCGCCATGTGACCACCCAAGCTCCCCATGCAAGGTCAATCAACCGCAAATAGACGAGAGAGGAAGGAGCTCCGAGAACTTTCACCAATGCAAAGCTGCCCCCAAGCTGTAGCGCACTTCAGCAGCAGGCTTTCTTTACCCTGACACCTAGAGAGGAAGGCACAAAAAACCACACACAAGTAATCCCAATAGTAAGGATAACCAAAAGGCACCACTGTGCCCCCCTTACCTGGGCCTGGCTAGTGCATGAGATGAGGCACCTGCTTCTGCTGTAGCAGCCAACAGTTTCTGCTTTTTCCATGTTGCACAGTGCAGCAGAATTCTGAGAATGTGGAGTGGCCAGGACCCGCAGCTCACATGTGGCAAGCCTCCATCACTGCAGCGGCTTCCCTGCACTGCAGGAACCACCTTGCAAGTCCTGGGCTGCATGACACAAGCCCATATAACTCCAAACAGCATCGGGCACACAGGCACAGACAACCCTGCTGGCCACTGCTCCCCTGGGCTGGAGGAGGAAAAAAAGGCACTGCAACACCCCCATCATCCGACAGGAGGGAGGGTGACGGGATGGTCAGAAGGCCCTCTGGAAGGGCTTGGAGACGGGCAACCGAGGCCCTCTGGAAGGGCTTGGAGACGGGCAACCGGGGCCCTCTGGAAAGGCTTGGAGAAACGCAACCGGGGCCCTCTGGAAAGGCTTGGAGACACGCAATCGGGGCCCTCTGGAAAGGCTTGGAGACACGCAACCGGGGCCCCTCTGGAAAGGCTTGGAGACACGCAACGGGGGCCCCTCTGGAAAGGCTTGGAGACACGCAACCGGGGCCCTCTGGAAGGACTTGGAGACACGCAACCGGGGCCCTCTGGAAGGGCTTGGAGACACGCAAACGGGGCCCTCTGGAAGGGCTTGGAGACACGCAACCGGGGCCCTCTGGAAGGGCTTGGAGACACGCAACCGGGGCCCTCTTTAAAGGCTTGGAGACACGCAACCGGGGCCCTCTTTAAAGGCTTGGAGACACGCAACCGGGGCCCTCTTTAAAGGCTTGGAGACACGCAACCGGGGCCCTCTTTAAAGGCTTGGAGACACGCAACCGGGGCCCTCTTTAAGGGCTTGGAGACACGCAACCGGGGCCCTCTGGAAGGGCTTGGAGACACGCAACCGGGGCCCTCTGGAAGGGCTTGGAGACACGCAACCGGGGCCCTCTGGAAGGGCTTGGAGACACGCAACCGGGGCCCTCTGGAAGGGCTTGGAGACACGCAACCGGGGCCCTCTGGAAGGGCTTGGAGACACGCAACCGGGGCCCTCTGGAAGGGCTTGGAGACACGCAACCGGGGCCCTCTGGAAGGGCTTGGAGACACGCAACCGGGGCCCTCTGGAAGGGCTTGGAGACACGCAACCGGGGCCCTCTGGAAGGGCTTGGAGACACGCAACCGGGGCCCTCTGGAAGGGCTTGGAGACACGCAACCGGGGCCCTCTGGAAGGGCTTGGAGACACGCAGCCGGGGCCCTCTGGAAGGGCTTGGAGACACGCAACCGGGGCCCTCTGGAAGGGCTTGGAGACACGCAACCAGGGCCCTCTGGAAAGGCTTGGAGACACGCAACCGGGGCCCTCTTTAAAGGCTTGGAGACACGCAACCGGGGCCCTCTTTAAAGGCTTGGAGACACACAACCGGGGCCCTCTTTAAAGGCTTGGAGACACGCAACCGGGGCCCTCTTTAAAGGCTTGGAGACACACAACCGGGGCCCTCTGGAAGGGCTTGGAGACACGCAACCGGGGCCCTCTGGAAGGGCTTGGAGACACGCAACCGGGGCCCTCTGGAAGGGCTTGGAGACACGCAACCGGGGCCCTCTGGAAGGGCTTGGAGACACGCAACCGGGGCCCTCTGGAAGGGCTTGGAGACACGCAACCGGGGCCCTCTGGAAGGGCTTGGAGACACGCAACCGGGGCCCTCTGGAAGGGCTTGGAGACACGCAACCGGGGCCCTCTGGAAGGGCTTGGAGACACGCAACCGGGGGCCCTCTGGAAGGGCTTGGAGACAGGCACTCGTGCCCTATGGCGGGCTTGGAGACAGGCACTCGGGCCCTCTGGCGGGCTTGGAGACACGCAACCGGGGGCCCTCTGGAAGGGCTTGGAGACAGGCACTCGTGCCCTATGGCGGGCTTGGAGACAGGCACTCGGGCCCTCTGGCGGGCTTGGAGACAGGCACCCGGGCCCTCTGGCGGGCTTGGAGACAGGTGGTATCATTGAAAGTAAAAAAAATCCTAAAGTTTGGGTTGTCCCCATAAAAGAAATAAACGGGAAATATTACAGTAGGGACACTAGTTCTGGTGACCTGGCAGTCCCCAGGGAAACCCCTCAATCTGCAGGGATTTCTTCTCACTAAGTTTGGCTACGGGACAGGAAGTTTAGGAAAATCTTGGCAAATGGACAGATGGCAAATAAATATCTGACTGAGGTTATAAACCCCCCCCCTTACTCTATACATAAAGAAAGTTTTGCTTGTAGTTCTACTTTATTTGGCTTTTTCCAGGAAGAGCACTTCCTTTTATCAGGAGAGTTCTATTTGCTTTAACCTTAATAACAAAGGGAAACAAATACAATCCCATATTAAGTGGGCTCCAGCAAGACAAGAATTGACTCACACCCGCCATGTGACCACCCAAGCTCCCCATGCAAGGTCAAACAACCGCAAATAGAGGAGAGAAGAAGGAGCTCGAAAACCTTCACCAATGCAGAGCAGCCCCCCAGCTGTAGCACACTTCAGCAGCAGGCTTCCATCACCCCGACACCTAAAGAAGAAAGCACAATAAACCACACACAAAAAATACCAATAGTAAGGACCACTGTACCCCCCTTACCTGGGCCTGGCTAGTGCATGAGATGAGGCACCTGATTCCGCCGCAGCAGTCAGTTTCTGCTTTCTCCATGCTGCACAGTGCAGCGGAATACTGAGAATGTGAAGTGGCCAGGACCCGGCAAGCTTCCACTACCACAGCGGCTTCCCTGCACTGCAGTAATCACCTTGTAAGTCCTGGGGTGCATGAAATGCCCATATAACTCTGAACAGCGTAGAGCACACAGGCACAGACAACCACGCTGGCCACTGCTCCCCTTGGCTGGTGGAGAAAAAAAAAGGCACTGCAACACCCCCATCATCTGACAGGAGGGAGGGTGCAGAGATGGTCAGAAAAAACCCTGGGTAAGGCCACCACTACCACCCCCCCTCCAGTGAGAGCATAGCCCCCACTACAAAAGTTGCCTGTAGTGCCTCCATAGTGGAGGAAACACCATAACCGAGGGCATGGTGGAAGAGTGGAAGACGTAGAACTTCAAGGCTTGCTGTGGTGTTTCCTGGGAATTTGTGTGCAGCAACTCTCTCTCCAGGTGCAGTACTGATAGACGAATGGGGAAGTGTAAAAGGTTAATGATACCCGATGCTGGATGAAAACAAAGAGCTCAATGCCAATATTTGTTCAATGCTTCTTAAGTCCATGCACACACACCTTCCAGCCATGGTCCATGGATGAACTGCAGAAACCTATTAAAGAGCTGAATGGAAGAAGAGACAACATGAACCAGAAGCTTGAATCCGATAGACCCCCAGCTTTTTAAGAGCATTATTTAAGGCAGTGGTGGTCAACCTTCTTGACACAGGGGGCTTCAAGTGCACACCCACACCACAGGCAACCGGGCACTGTGGAAGGGCATGGAAACGGGCAGCCGGGCAGTCTGGAAGGGCTGACACGGGCAGCCGGGCAGTCTGGAAGGGCTGACACGGGCAGCCGGGCAGTCTGGAAGGGCTGACACGGGCAGCCGGGCACTCTGGAAGGGCTGACACGGGCAGCCGGGCAGTCTGGAAGGGCTGACACGGGCAGCCGGGCAGTCTGGAAGGGCTGACACGGGCAGCCGGGCAGTCTGGAAGGGCTGACACGGGCAGCCGGGCAGTCTGGAAGGGCTGACACGGGCAGCCGGGCACTCTGGAAGGGCTGACACGGGCAGCCGGGCACTCTGGAAGGGCTGACACGGGCAGCCGGGCACTCTGGAAGGGCTGACACGGGCAGCCGGGCACTCTGGAAGGGCTGACACGGGCAGCCGGGCACTCTGGAAGGGCTGACACGGGCAGCCGGGCACTCTGGAAGGGCTGACACGGGCAGCCAGGCACTCTGGAAGGGCTGACACGGGCAGCCGGGCACTCTGGAAGGGCTGACACGGGCAGCCGGGCACTCTGGAAGGGCTGACACGGGCAGCCGGGCACTCTGGAAGGGCTGACACGGGCAGCCGGGCACTCTGGAAGGGCTGACACGGGCAGCCGGGCACTCTGGAAGGGCTGACACGGGCAGCCGGGCACTCTGGAAGGGCTGACACGGGCAGCCGGGCACTCTGGAAGGGCTGACACGGGCAGCCGGGCACTCTGGAAGGGCTGACACGGGCAGCCGGGCACTCTGGAAGGGCTGACACGGGCAGCCGGGCACTCTGGAAGGGCTGGACACGGGCAGCCGGGCACTCTGGAAGGGCTGGACACGGGCACCCGGGCACTCTGGAAGGGCTGGACACGGGCACCCGGGCACTCTGGAAGGGCTGGACACGGGCACCCGGGCACTCTGGAAGGGCTGGACACGGGCACCCGGGCACTCTGGAAGGGCTGGACACGGGCACCCGGGCACTCTGGAAGGGCTGGACACGGGCACCCGGGCACTCCTGATAGGCTGGACACGGGCACCCGGGCACTCCTGATAGGCTGGACACGGGCACCCGGGCACTCCTGATAGGCTGGACACGGGCATCCCTGATGGGCTTACGCTATACAAAAAGAAGGTTTTGTTTGTAGTTCTACTATAAGTGGCTTTTTTCACTTCCTTTTATCAGGAGAGCTTTATTTGCTTTAACCTTAAACAATAACAAAGGGAAACAAATACAATCCCTTTTTAAGTGGGCTCCAGCAACAATTGACCCACACCTGCCATGTGACCACCCAAGCTCCCCATGCAAGGTCAATCAACCGCAAATAGAAGGAGCTCCGACCGCAAATAGAAGGAGCTCCGAGAACTTTCACCAATGCAAAGCTGCCCCCAAGCTGTAGCGCACTTCAGCAGCAGGCTTCCTTTACCCTGACACCTAGAGAGGAAGGCACAATAAACCACACACAAGTAATCCCAATAGTAAGGATAACCAAAATGCACCACTGTGCCCCCCTTACCTGGGCCTGGCTAGTGCATGAGATTAGGCACCTGCTTCTGCTGTAGCAGCCAACAGTTTCTGCTTTTCACGCAACCGGGGCCCTCTGGAAGGGCTTGGAGACACGCAACCGGGGCCCTCTGGAAGGGCTTGGAGACACGCAACCGGGGCCCTCTGGAAGGGCTTGGAGACACGCAACCGGGGCCCTCTGGAAGGGCTTGGAGACACGCAACCGGGGCCCTCTGGAAGGGCTTGGAGACACGCAACCGGGGCCCTCTGGAAGGGCTTGGAGACACGCAACCGGGGCCCTCTGGAAGGGCTTGGAGACACGCAACCGGGGCCCTCTGGAAGGGCTTGGAGACACGCAACCGAGGCCCTCTGGAAGGGCTTGGAGACACGCAACCGAGGCCCTCTGGAAGGGCTTGGAGACACGCAACCGGGGCCCTCTGGAAGGGCTTGGAGACACGCAACCGGGGCCCTCTGGAAGGGCTTGGAGACACGCAACCGGGGCCCTCTGGAAGGGCTTGGAGACACGCAACCGGGGCCCTCTGGAAGGGCTTGGAGACACGCAACCGGGGCCCTCTGGAAGGGCTTGGAGACACGCAACCGGGGCCCTCTGGAAGGGCTTGGAGACACGCAACCGGGGCCCTCTGGAAGGGCTTGGAGACACGCAACCGGGGCCCTCTGGAAGGGCTTGGAGACACGCAACCGGGGCCCTCTGGAAGGGCTTGGAGACACGCAGCCGGGGCCCTCTGGAAGGGCTTGGAGACAAGCAGCCGGGGCCCTCTGGAAGGGCTTGGAGACACGCAGCCGGGGCCCTCTGGAAGGGCTTGGAGACACGCAGCCGGGGCCCTCTGGAAGGGCTTGGAGACACGCAGCCGGGGCCCTCTGGAAAGGCTTGGAGACACGCAACCGGGGCCCTCTTTAAAGGCTTGGAGACACGCAACCGGGGCCCTCTTTAAAGGCTTGGAGACACGCAACCGGGGCCCTCTTTAAAGGCTTGGAGACACGCAACCGGGGCCCTCTTTAAAGGCTTGGAGACACGCAACCGGGGCCCTCTTTAAAGGCTTGGAGACACGCAACAGGGGCCCTCTGGAAGGGCTTGGAGACACGCAACCGGGGCCCTCTGGAAGGGCTTGGAGACACGCAACCGGGGCCCTCTGGAAGGGCTTGGAGACACGCAACCGGGGCCCTCTGGAAGGGCTTGGAGACACGCAACCGGGGCCCTCTGGAAGGGCTTGGAGACACGCAACCGGGGCCCTCTGGAAGGGCTTGGAGACACGCAACCGGGGCCCTCTGGAAGGGCTTGGAGACACGCAACCGGGGCCCTCTGGAAGGGCTTGGAGACACACAACCGGGGCCCTCTTTAAAGGCTTGGAGACACGCAACCGGGGCCCTCTTTAAAGGCTTGGAGACACGCAACCGGGGCCCTCTGGAAGGGCTTGGAGACACGCAACCGGGGCCCTCTGGAAGGGCTTGGAGACACGCAACCGGGGCCCTCTGGAAGGGCTTGGAGACACGCAACCGGGGCCCTCTGGAAGGGCTTGGAGACACGCAACCGGGGCCCTCTGGAAGGGCTTGGAGACACGCAACCGGGGCCCTCTGGAAGGGCTTGGAGACACGCAACCGGGGCCCTCTGGAAGGGCTTGGAGACACGCAACCGGGGCCCTCTGGAAGGGCTTGGAGACACGCAACCGGGGCCCTCTGGAAGGGCTTGGAGACACGCAACCGGGGCCCTCTGGAAGGGCTTGGAGACACGCAACCGGGGCCCTCTGGAAGGGCTTGGAGACACGCAACCGGGGCCCTCTGGAAGGGCTTGGAGACACGCAACCGGGGGCCTCTGGAAGGGCTTGGAGACACGCAACCGGGGCCCTCTGGAAGGGCTTGGAGACACGCAACCGGGGCCCTCTGGAAGGGCTTGGAGACACGCAACCGGGGCCCTCTGGAAGGGCTTGGAGACACGCAACCGGGGCCCTCTGGAAGGGCTTGGAGACAGGCACTCGTGCCCTATGGCGGGCTTGGAGACAGGCACTCGGGCCCTCTGGCGGGCTTGGAGACAGGCACCCGGGCCCTATGGCGGGCTTGGAGACAGGTGGTAGCATTGAAAGTAAAAAAATCCTAAAGTTTGGGTTGTCCCCATAAAAGAAATAAACGGGAAATATTACAGTAGGGACACTAGTTCTGGTGACCTGGCAGTCCCCAGGGAAACCCCTCAATCTGCAGGGATTTCTTCTCACTAAGTTTGGCTACGGGACAGGAAGTTTAGGAAAATCTTGGCAAATGGACAGATGGCAAATAAATATCTGACTGAGGTTATAAACCCCCCCTTACTCTATACATAAAGAAAGTTTTGCTTGTAGTTCTACTTTAATTGGCTTTTTCCAGGAAGAGCACTTCCTTTTATCAGGAGAGTTCTATTTGCTTTAACCTTAATAACAAAGGGAAACAAATACAATCCCATATTAAGTGGGCTCCAGCAAGACAAGAATTGACTCACACCCGCCATGTGACCACCCAAGCTCCCCATGCAAGGTCAAACAACCGCAAATAGAGGAGAGAAGAAGGAGCTCCGAAAACCTTCACCAATGCAGAGCAGCCCCCCAGCTGTAGCACACTTCAGCAGCAGGCTTCCATCACCCCGACACCTAAAGAAGAAAGCACAATAAACCACACACAAAAAATACCAATAGTAAGGACCACTGTACCCCCCTTACCTGGGCCTGGCTAGTGCATGAGATGAGGCACCTGATTCCGCCGCAGCAGTCAGTTTCTGCTTTCTCCATGCTGCACAGTGCAGCGGAATACTGAGAATGTGAAGTGGCCAGGACCCGGCAAGCTTCCACTACCACAGCGGCTTCCCTGCACTGCAGGAATCACCTTGTAAGTCCTGGGGTGCATGAAATGCCCATATAACTCTGAACAGCGTAGAGCACACAGGCACAGACAACCACGCTGGCCACTGCTCCCCTTGGCTGGTGGAGAAAAAAAAAGGCACTGCAACACCCCCATCATCTGACAGGAGGGAGGGTGCAGAGATGGTCAGAAAAAACCCTGGGTAAGGCCACCACTACCACCCCCCCTCCAGTGAGAGCATAGCCCCCACTACAAAAGTTGCCTGTAGTGCCTCCATAGTGGAGGAAACACCATAACCGAGGGCATGGTGGAAGAGTGGAAGACGTAGAACTTCAAGGCTTGCTGTGGTGTTTCCTGGGAATTTGTGTGCAGCAACTCTCTCTCCAGGTGCAGTACTGATAGACGAATGGGGAAGTGTAAAAGGTTAATGATACCCGATGCTGGATGAAAACAAAGAGCTCAATGCCAATATTTGTTCAATGCTTCTTAAGTCCATGCACACACACCTTCCAGCCATGGTCCATGGATGAACTGCAGAAACCTATTAAAGAGCTGAATGGAAGAAGAGACAACATGAACCAGAAGCTTGAATCCGATAGACCCCCAGCTTTTTAAGAGCATTATTTAAGGCAGTGGTGGTCAACCTTCTTGACACAGGGGGCTTCAAGTGCACACCCACACCACAGGCAACCGGGCACTGTGGAAGGGCATGGAAACGGGCAGCCGGGCAGTCTGGAAGGGCTGACACGGGCAGCCGGGCAGTCTGGAAGGGCTGACACGGGCAGCCGGGCAGTCTGGAAGGGCTGACACGGGCAGCCGGGCAGTCTGGAAGGGCTGACACGGGCAGCCGGGCAGTCTGGAAGGGCTGACACGGGCAGCCGGGCACTCTGGAAGGGCTGACACGGGCAGCCGGGCACTCTGGAAGGGCTGACACGGGCAGCCGGGCACTCTGGAAGGGCTGACACGGGCAGCCGGGCACTCTGGAAGGGCTGACACGGGCAGCCGGGCACTCTGGAAGGGCTGACACGGGCAGCCGGGCACTCTGGAAGGGCTGACACGGGCAGCCGGGCACTCTGGAAGGGCTGACACGGGCAGCCGGGCACTCTGGAAGGGCTGACACGGGCAGCCGGGCACTCTGGAAGGGCTGACACGGGCAGCCGGGCACTCTGGAAGGGCTGACACGGGCAGCCGGGCACTCTGGAAGGGCTGACACGGGCAGCCGGGCACTCTGGAAGGGCTGACACGGGCAGCCGGGCACTCTGGAAGGGCTGACACGGGCAGCCGGGCACTCTGGAAGGGCTGACACGGGCAGCCGGGCACTCTGGAAGGGCTGACACGGGCAGCCGGGCACTCTGGAAGGGCTGACACGGGCAGCCGGGCACTCTGGAAGGGCTGACACGGGCAGCCGGGCACTCTGGAAGGGCTGACACGGGCAGCCGGGCACTCTGGAAGGGCTGACACGGGCAGCCGGGAACTCTGGAAGGGCTGACACGGGCAGCCGGGAACTCTGGAAGGGCTGACACGGGCAGCCGGGAACTCTGGAAGGGCTGACACGGGCAGCCGGGCACTCTGGAAGGGCTGACACGGGCAGCCGGGCACTCTGGAAGGGCTGACACGGGCAGCCGGGCACTCTGGAAGGGCTGACACGGGCAGCCGGGCACTCTGGAAGGGCTGACACGGGCAGCCGGGCACTCTGGAAGGGCTGACACGGGCAGCCGGGCACTCTGGAAGGGCTGACACGGGCAGCCGGGCACTCTGGAAGGGCTGACACGGGCAGCCGGGCACTCTGGAAGGGCTGACACGGGCAGCCGGGCACTCTGGAAAAGCTGACACGGGCAGCCGGGCACTCTGGAAGGGCTGACACGGGCAGCCGGGCACTCTGGAAGGGCTGACACGGGCAGCCGGGCACTCTGGAAGGGCTGACACGGGCAGCCGGGCACTCTGGAAGGGCTGACACGGGCAGCCGGGCACTCTGGAAGGGCTGACACGGGCAGCCGGGCACTCTGGAAGGGCTGACACGGGCAGCCGGGCACTCTGGAAGGGCTGACACGGGCAGCCGGGCACTCTGGAAGGGCTGACACGGGCAGCCGGGCACTCTGGAAGGGCTGACACGGGCAGCCGGGCACTCTGGAAGGGCTGACACGGGCAGCCGGGCACTCTGGAAGGGCTGACACGGGCAGCCGGGCACTCTGGAAGGGCTGACACGGGCAGCCGGGCACTCTGGAAGGGCTGACACGGGCAGCCGGGCACTCTGGAAGGGCTGACACGGGCAGCCGGGCACTCTGGAAGGGCTGACACGGGCAGCCGGGCACTCTGGAAGGGCTGACACGGGCAGCCGGGCACTCTGGAAGGGCTGACACGGGCAGCCGGGCACTCTGGAAGGGCTGGACACGGGCAGCCGGGCACTCTGGAAGGGCTGGACACGGGCAGCCGGGCACTCTGGAAGGGCTGGACACGGGCAGCCGGGCACTCTGGAAGGGCTGGACACGGGCAGCCGGGCACTCTGGAAGGGCTGGACACGGGCAGCCGGGCACTCTGGAAGGGCTGGACACGGGCACCCGGGCACTCTGGAAGGGCTGGACACGGGCACCCGGGCACTCTGGAAGGGCTGGACACGGGCACCCGGGCACTCTGGAAGGGCTGGACACGGGCACCCGGGCACTCTGGAAGGGCTGGACACGGGCACCCGGGCACTCTGGAAGGGCTGGACACGGGCACCCGGGCACTCTGGAAGGGCTGGACACGGGCACCCGGGCACTCCTGATAGGCTGGACACGGGCACCTGGGCACTCCTGATAGGCTGGACACGGGCACCCGGGCACTCCTGATAGGCTGGACACGGGCATCCCTGATGGGCTTACGCTATAGAAAAAGAAGGTTTTGTTTGTAGTTCTACTATAAGTGGCTTTTTTCACTTCCTTTTATCAGGAGAGCTTTATTTGCTTTAACCTTAAACAATAACAAAGGGAAACAAATACAATCCCTTTTTAAGTGGGCTCCAGCAACAATTGACCCACACCTGCCATGTGACCACCCAAGCTCCCCATGCAAGGTCAATCAACCGCAAATAGAAGGAGCTCCGACCGCAAATAGAAGGAGCTCCGAGAACTTTCACCAATGCAAAGCTGCCCCCAAGCTGTAGCGCACTTCAGCAGCAGGCTTCCTTTACCCTGACACCTAGAGAGGAAGGCACAATAAACCACACACAAGTAATCCCAATAGTAAGGATAACCAAAATGCACCACTGTGCCCCCTTTACCTGGGCCTGGCTAGTGCATGAGATTAGGCACCTGCTTCTGCTGTAGCAGCCAACAGTTTCTGCTTTTCACGCAACCGGGGCCCTCTGGAAGGGCTTGGAGACACGCAACCGGGGCCCTCTGGAAGGGCTTGGAGACACGCAACCGGGGCCCTCTGGAAGGGCTTGGAGACACGCAACCGGGGCCCTCTGGAAGGGCTTGGAGACACGCAACCGGGGCCCTCTGGAAGGGCTTGGAGACACGCAACCGGGGCCCTCTGGAAGGGCTTGGAGACACGCAACCGGGGCCCTCTGGAAGGGCTTGGAGACACGCAACCGAGGCCCTCTGGAAGGGCTTGGAGACACGCAACCGAGGCCCTCTGGAAGGGCTTGGAGACACGCAACCGGGGCCCTCTGGAAGGGCTTGGAGACACGCAACCGGGGCCCTCTGGAAGGGCTTGGAGACACGCAACCGGGGCCCTCTGGAAGGGCTTGGAGACACGCAACCGGGGCCCTCTGGAAGGGCTTGGAGACACGCAACCGGGGCCCTCTGGAAGGGCATGGAGACACGCAACCGGGGCCCTCTGGAAGGGCTTGGAGACACGCAACCGGGGCCCTCTGGAAGGGCTTGGAGACACGCAACCGGGGCCCTCTGGAAGGGCTTGGAGACACGCAACCGGGGCCCTCTGGAAGGGCTTGGAGACACGCAACCGGGGCCCTCTGGAAGGGCTTGGAGACACGCAACCGGGGCCCTCTGGAAGGGCTTGGAGACACGCAACCGGGGCCCTCTTTAAAGGCTTGGAGACACGCAACCGGGGCCCTCTGGAAAGGCTTGGAGACACGCAACCGGGGCCCTCTTTAAAGGCTTGGAGACACGCAACCGGGGCCCTCTTTAAAGGCTTGGAGACACGCAACCGGGGCCCTCTTTAAAGGCTTGGAGACACACAACCGGGGCCCTCTTTAAAGGCTTGGAGACACACAACCGGGGCCCTCTTAAAAGGCTTGGAGACACGCAACCGGGGCCCTCTTTAAAGGCTTGGAGACACACAACCGGGGCCCTCTGGAAGGGCTTGGAGACACGCAACCGGGGCCCTCTGGAAGGGCTTGGAGACACGCAACCGGGGCCCTCTGGAAGGGCTTGGAGACACGCAACCGGGGCCCTCTGGAAGGGCTTGGAGACACGCAACCGGGGCCCTCTGGAAGGGCTTGGAGACACGCAACCGGGGCCCTCTGGAAGGGCTTGGAGACACGCAACCGGGGCCCTCTGGAAGGGCTTGGAGACACGCAACCGAGGCCCTCTTTAAAGGCTTGGAGACACGCAACCGGGGCCCTGTGGAAAGGCTTGGAGACACGCAACCGGGGCCCTCTTTAAAGGCTTGGAGACACGCAACCGGGGCCCTCTTTAAAGGCTTGGAGACACACAACCGGGGCCCTCTTTAAAGGCTTGGAGACACACAACCGGGGCCCTCTTTAAAGGCTTGGAGACACGCAACCGGGGCCCTCTTTAAAGGCTTGGAGACACGCAACCGGGGCCCTCTTTAAAGGCTTGGAGACACACAACCGGGGCCCTCTGGAAGGGCTTGGAGACACGCAACCGGGGCCCTCTGGAAGGGCTTGGAGACACGCAACCGGGGCCCTCTGGAAGGGCTTGGAGACACGCAACCGGGGCCCTCTGGAAGGGCTTGGAGACACGCAACCGGGGGCCCTCTGGAAGGGCTTGGAGACAGGCACTCGTGCCCTATGGCGGGCTTGGAGACAGGCACTCGGGCCCTCTGGCGGGCTTGGAGACAGGCACCCGGGCCCTCTGGCGGGCTTGGAGACAGGTGGTATCATTGAAAGTAAAAAAATCCTAAAGTTTGGGTTGTCCCTATAAAAGAAATAAACGGGAAATATTACAGTAGGGACACTAGTTCTGGTGACCTGGCAGTCCCCAGGGAAACCCCTCAATCTGCAGGGATTTCTTCTCACTAAGTTTGGCTACGGGACAGGAAGTTTAGGAAAATCTTGGCAAATGGACAGATGGCAAATAAATATCTGACTGAGGTTATAAACCCCCCCTTACTCTATACATAAAGAAAGTTTTGCTTGTAGTTCTACTTTAATTGGCTTTTTCCAGGAAGAGCACTTCCTTTTATCAGGAGAGTTCTATTTGCTTTAACCTTAATAACAAAGGGAAACAAATACAATCCCATATTAAGTGGGCTCCAGCAAGACAAGAATTGACTCACACCCGCCATGTGACCACCCAAGCTCCCCATGCAAGGTCAAACAACCGCAAATAGAGGAGAGAAGAAGGAGCTCCGAAAACCTTCACCAATGCAGAGCAGCCCCCCAGCTGTAGCACACTTCAGCAGCAGGCTTCCATCACCCCGACACCTAAAGAAGAAAGCACAATAAACCACACACAAAAAATACCAATAGTAAGGACCACTGTACCCCCCTTACCTGGGCCTGGCTAGTGCATGAGATGAGGCACCTGATTCCGCCGCAGCAGTCAGTTTCTGCTTTCTCCATGCTGCACAGTGCAGCGGAATACTGAGAATGTGAAGTGGCCAGGACCCGGCAAGCTTCCACTACCACAGCGGCTTCCCTGCACTGCAGGAATCACCTTGTAAGTCCTGGGGTGCATGAAATGCCCATATAACTCTGAACAGCGTAGAGCACACAGGCACAGACAACCACGCTGGCCACTGCTCCCCTTGGCTGGTGGAGAAAAAAAAAGGCACTGCAACACCCCCATCATCTGACAGGAGGGAGGGTGCAGAGATGGTCAGAAAAAACCCTGGGTAAGGCCACCACTACCACCCCCCCTCCAGTGAGAGCATAGCCCCCACTACAAAAGTTGCCTGTAGTGCCTCCATAGTGGAGGAAACACCATAACCGAGGGCATGGTGGAAGAGTGGAAGACGTAGAACTTCAAGGCTTGCTGTGGTGTTTCCTGGGAATTTGTGTGCAGCAACTCTCTCTCCAGGTGCAGTACTGATAGACGAATGGGGAAGTGTAAAAGGTTAATGATACCCGATGCTGGATGAAAACAAAGAGCTCAATGCCAATATTTGTTCAATGCTTCTTAAGTCCATGCACACACACCTTCCAGCCATGGTCCATGGATGAACTGCAGAAACCTATTAAAGAGCTGAATGGAAGAAGAGACAACATGAACCAGAAGCTTGAATCTGATAGACCCCCAGCTTTTTAAGAGCATTATTTAAGGCAGTGGTGGTCAACCTTCTTGACACAGGGGGCTTCAAGTGCACACCCACACCACAGGCAACCGGGCACTGTGGAAGGGCATGGAAACGGGCAGCCGGGCACTGTGGAAGGGCAGACACGGGCAGCCGGGCACTGTGGAAGGGCAGACACGGGCAGCCGGGCACTGTGGAAGGGCAGACACGGGCAGCCGGGCACTGTGGAAGGGCAGACACGGGCAGCCGGGCACTGTGGAAGGGCAGACACGGGCAGCCGGGCACTGTGGAAGGGCAGACACGGGCAGCCGGGCACTCTGGAAGGGCAGACACGGGCAGCCGGGCACTCTGGAACGGCTGACACGGGCAGCCGGGCACTCTGGAACGGCTGACACGGGCAGCCGGGCACTCTGGAACGGCTGACACGGGCAGCCGGGCACTCTGGAACGGCTGACACGGGCAGCCGGGCACTCTGGAACGGCTGACACGGGCAGCCGGGCACTCTGGAACGGCTGACACGGGCAGCCGGGCACTCTGGAACGGCTGACACGGGCAGCCGGGCACTCTGGAACGGCTGACACGGGCAGCCGGGCACTCTGGAACGGCTGACACGGGCAGCCGGGCACTCTGGAACGGCTGACACGGGCAGCCGGGCACTCTGGAACGGCTGACACGGGCAGCCGGGCACTCTGGAAGGGCTGACACGGGCAGCCGGGCACTCTGGAAGGGCTGACACGGGCAGCCGGGCACTCTGGAAGGGCTGACACGGGCAGCCGGGCACTCTGGAAGGGCTGACACGGGCAGCCGGGCACTCTGGAAGGGCTGACACGGGCAGCCGGGCACTCTGGAAGGGCTGACACGGGCAGCCGGGCACTCTGGAAGGGCTGACACGGGCAGCCGGGCACTCTGGAAGGGCTGACACGGGCAGCCGGGCACTCTGGAAGGGCTGACACGGGCAGCCGGGCACTCTGGAAGGGCTGACACGGGCAGCCGGGCACTCTGGAAGGGCTGACACGGGCAGCCGGGCACTCTGGAAGGGCTGACACGGGCAGCCGGGCACTCTGGAAGGGCTGACACGGGCAGCCGGGCACTCTGGAAGGGCTGACACGGGCAGCCGGGCACTCTGGAAGGGCTGACACGGGCAGCCGGGCACTCTGGAAGGGCTGACACGGGCAGCCGGGCACTCTGGAAGGGCTGACACGGGCAGCCGGGCACTCTGGAAGGGCTGACACGGGCAGCCGGGCACTCTGGAAGGGCTGACACGGGCAGCCGGGCACTCTGGAAGGGCTGACACGGGCAGCCGGGCACTCCGGAAGGGCTGACACGGGCAGCCGGGCACTCCGGAAGGGCTGACACGGGCAGCCGGGCACTCCGGAAGGGCTGACACGGGCAGCCGGGCACTCCGGAAGGGCTGACACGGGCAGCCGGGCACTCCGGAAGGGCTGACACGGGCAGCCGGGCACTCCGGAAGGGCTGACACGGGCAGCCGGGCACTCCGGAAGGGCTGACACGGGCAGCCGGGCACTCCGGAAGGGCTGGACACGGGCACCCGGGCACTCTGGAAGGGCTGGACACGGGCACCCGGGCACTCTGGAAGGGCTGGACACGGGCACCCGGGCACTCTGGAAGGGCTGGACACGGGCACCCGGGCACTCCTGATAGGCTGGACACTGGCACCTGGGCACTCCTGATAGGCTGGACACGGGCACCCGGGCACTCCTGATAGGCTGGACACGGGCATCCCTGATGGGCTTACGGTATACAAAAAGAACGTTTTGTTTGTAGTTCTACTATAAGTGGCTTTTTTCACTTCCTTTTATCAGGAGAGCTTTATTTGCTTTAACCTTAAACAATAACAAAGGGAAACAAATACAATCCCTTTTTAAGTGGGCTCCAGCAACAATTGACCCACACCTGCCATGTGACCACCCAAGCTCCCCATGCAAGGTCAATCAACCGCAAATAGAAGGAGCTCCGACCGCAAATAGAAGGAGCTCCGAGAACTTTCACCAATGCAAAGCTGCCCCCAAGCTGTAGCGCACTTCAGCAGCAGGCTTCCTTTACCCTGACACCTAGAGAGGAAGGCACAATAAACCACACACAAGTAATCCCAATAGTAAGGATAACCAAAATGCACCACTGTGCCCCCCTTACCTGGGCCTGGCTAGTGCATGAGATTAGGCACCTGCTTCTGCTGTAGCAGCCAACAGTTTCTGCTTTTCACGCAACCGGGGCCCTCTGGAAGGGCTTGGAGACACGCAACCGGGGCCCTCTGGAAGGGCTTGGAGACACGCAACCGGGGCCCTCTGGAAGGGCTTGGAGACACGCAACCGGGGCCCTCTGGAAGGGCTTGGAGACACGCAACCGAGGCCCTCTGGAAGGGCTTGGAGACACGCAACCGGGGCCCTCTGGAAGGGCTTGGAGACACGCAACCGGGGCCCTCTGGAAGGGCTTGGAAACACGCAACCGGGGCCCTCTGGAAGGGCTTGGAGACACGCAACCGGGGCCCTCTGGAAGGGCTTGGAGACACGCAACCGGGGCCCTCTGGAAGGGCTTGGAGACACGCAACCGGGGCCCTCTGGAAGGGCTTGGAGACACGCAACCGGGGCCCTCTTTAAAGGCTTGGAGACACGCAACCGGGGCCCTCTTTAAAGGCTTGGAGACACGCAACCGGGGCCCTCTTTAAAGGCTTGGAGACACGCAACCGGGGCCCTCTTTAAAGGCTTGGAGACACGCAACCGGGGCCCTCTTTAAAGGCTTGGAGACACGCAACCGGGGCCCTCTGGAAGGGCTTGGAGACACGCAACCGGGGCCCTCTGGAAGGGCTTGGAGACACGCAACCGGGGCCCTCTGGAAGGGCTTGGAGACACGCAACCGGGGCCCTCTGGAAGGGCTTGGAGACACGCAACCGGGGCCCTCTGGAAGGGCTTGGAGACACGCAACCGGGGCCCTCTGGAAGGGCTTGGAGACACGCAACCGGGGCCCTCTGGAAGGGCTTGGAGACACGCAACCGGGGCCCTCTGGAAGGGCTTGGAGACACGCAACCGGGGCCCTCTGGAAGGGCTTGGAGACACGCAACCGGGGCCCTCTGGAAGGGCTTGGAGACACGCAACCGGGGCCCTCTGGAAGGGCTTGGAGACACGCAACCGGGGCCCTCTTTAAAGGTTTGGAGACACGCAACCGGGGCCCTCTTTAAAGGCTTGGAGACACACAACCGGGGCCCTCTTTAAAGGCTTGGAGACACGCAACCGGGGCCCTCTTTAAAGGCTTGGAGACACACAACCGGGGCCCTCTGGAAGGGCTTGGAGACACGCAACCGGGGCCCTCTGGAAGGGCTTGGAGACACGCAACCGGGGCCCTCTGGAAGGGCTTGGAGACACGCAACCGGGGCCCTCTGGAAGGGCTTGGAGACACGCAACCGGGGCCCTCTGGAAGGGCTTGGAGACACGCAACCGGGGCCCTCTGGAAGGGCTTGGAGACACGCAACCGGGGCCCTCTGGAAGGGCTTGGAGACACGCAACCGGGGCCCTCTGGAAGGGCTTGGAGACACGCAACCGGGGCCCTCTGGAAGGGCTTGGAGACACGCAACCGGGGCCCTCTGGAAGGGCTTGGAGACACGCAACCGGGGGCCCTCTGGAAGGGCTTGGAGACAGGCACTCGTGCCCTATGGCGGGCTTGGAGACAGGCACTCGGGCCCTCTGGCGGGCTTGGAGACAGGCACTCGGGCCCTCTGGCGGGCTTGGAGACAGGTGGTATCATTGAAAGTAAAAAAATCCTAAAGTTTGGGTTGTCCCCATAAAAGAAATAAACGGGAAATATTACAGTAGGGACACTAGTTCTGGTGACCTGGCAGTCCCCAGGGAAACCCCTCAATCTGCAGGGATTTCTTACTAAGTTTGGCTACGGGACAGGAAGTTTAGGAAAATCTTGGCAAATGGACAGATGGCAAATAAATATCTGACTGAGGTTATAAACCCCCCCTTACTCTATACATAAAGAAAGTTTTGCTTGTAGTTCTACTTTAATTGGCTTTTTCCAGGAAGAGCACTTCCTTTTATCAGGAGAGTTCTATTTGCTTTAACCTTAATAACAAAGGGAAACAAATACAATCCCATATTAAGTGGGCTCCAGCAAGACAAGAATTGACTCACACCCGCCATGTGACCACCCAAGCTCCCCATGCAAGGTCAAACAACCGCAAATAGAGGAGAGAAGAAGGAGCTCCGAAAACCTTCACCAATGCAGAGCAGCCCCCCAGCTGTAGCACACTTCAGCAGCAGGCTTCCATCACCCCGACACCTAAAGAAGAAAGCACAATAAACCACACACAAAAAATACAAATAGTAAGGACCACTGTACCCCCCTTACCTGGGCCTGGCTAGTGCATGAGATGAGGCACCTGATTCCGCCGCAGCAGTCAGTTTCTGCTTTCTCCATGCTGCACAGTGCAGCGGAATACTGAGAATGTGAAGTGGCCAGGACCCGGCAAGCTTCCACTACCACAGCGGCTTCCCTGCACTGCAGGAATCACCTTCTAAGTCCTGGGGTGCATGAAATGCCCATATAACTCTGAACAGCGTAGAGCACACAGGCACAGACAACCACGCTGGCCACTGCTCCCCTTGGCTGGTGGAGAAAAAAAAAGGCACTGCAACACCCCCATCATCTGACAGGAGGGAGGGTGCAGAGATGGTCAGAAAAAACCCTGGGTAAGGCCACCACTACCACCCCCCCTCCAGTGAGAGCATAGCCCCCACTACAAAAGTTGCCTGTAGTGCCTCCATAGTGGAGGAAACACCATAACCGAGGGCATGGTGGAAGAGTGGAAGACGTAGAACTTCAAGGCTTGCTGTGGTGTTTCCTGGGAATTTGTGTGCAGCAACTCTCTCTCCAGGTGCAGTACTGATAGACGAATGGGGAAGTGTAAAAGGTTAATGATACCCGATGCTGGATGAAAACAAAGAGCTCAATGCCAATATTTGTTCAATGCTTCTTAAGTCCATGCACACACACCTTCCAGCCATGGTCCATGGATGAACTGCAGAAACCTATTAAAGAGCTGAATGGAAGAAGAGACAACATGAACCAGAAGCTTGAATCCGATAGACCCCCAGCTTTTTAAGAGCATTATTTAAGGCAGTGGTGGTCAACCTTCTTGACACAGGGGGCTTCAAGTGCACACCCACACCACAGGCAACCGGGCACTGTGGAAGGGCATGGAAACGGGCAGCCGGGCACTGTGGAAGGGCTGACACGGGCAGCCGGGCACTGTGGAAGGGCTGACACGGGCAGCCCTGCACTGTGGAAGGGCTGACACGGGCAGCCGGGCACTGTGGAAGGGCTGACACGGGCACTCTGGAAGGGCTGGACACGGGCACCCGGGCACTCTGGAAGGGCTGGACACGGGCACCCGGGCACTCTGGAAGGGCTGGACACGGGCACCCGGGCACTCTGGAAGGGCTGGACACGGGCACCCGGGCACTCTGGAAGGGCTGGACACGGGCACCCGGGCACTCTGGAAGGGCTGGACACGGGCACCCGGGCACTCTGGAAGGGCTGGACACGGGCACCCGGGCACTCCTGATAGGCTGGACACGGGCACCTGGGCACTCCTGATAGGCTGGACACGGGCACCCGGGCACTCCTGATAGGCTGGACACGGGCATCCCAGAGGGCCACCACTACCACCCCCCCTCCAGTGAGAGCATAGCCCCCACTACAAAAGTTGCCTGTAGTGCCTCCATAGTGGAGGAAACACCATAACCGAGGGCATGGTGGAAGAGTGGAAGACGTAGAACTTCAAGGCTTGCTGTGGTGTTTCCTGGGAATTTGTGTGCAGCAACTCTCTCTCCAGGTGCAGTACTGATAGACGAATGGGGAAGTGTAAAAGGTTAATGATACCCGATGCTGGATGAAAACAAAGAGCTCAATGCCAATATTTGTTCAATGCTTCTTTTTTTTTTTTTTAAAGGTTTTTTATTAAACAAACAAAACACAGTACACCAAAAGAAAAATGGCAGTGCAACATAAAAGAGAGGATACAGAACATACAAAGCATCCTCTCCAATCATCTAACAAAATAAAACCACAGTACAGAAAATACCCAGTAATCGTGGTAAAGGGGGGGTAACACATTATTACAAGCAATATATAACGACACATGCGGAGCAAAAGAAGGCACTGTAGACATCGCCTAGGAGGCGTCAGACACCGAGGAGGCAGTAAGATCAGAGTCTACCCAGAAGGACCAGATTTTATTGAATTTCTTCGGACATCCTCTGGCCTCATACGTCAGTTTATACAGAGGCAGAGCCTGATTAACAATAGAGACCCAAAATGGAACGTCAGGGGGTGTGGAAGATTTCCAACGGAGAGCAATAGCTTTCCTAGCATAAAAAAAGAGCAAACGCAGAAATAGTTTCGTGCGAGCCGGAGCATCCTCATCATCCACATATCCTAGGAGACAACGAAGGGGGTTACAGACATTGGATAATTGAGAGATATCAGTTATAAAGGCCGTCACCCCTGACCAAAAGGCACGGACAGGGGGACATTCCCAGAACATGTGAAAGAAGGATCCCACACCATCAGAGCACTTAGAGCAGAGAGGGGAGGATAATGTACCAATTTTATGAAGGAACAGGGGAGTGTAGTAAGCCCTATACAGGAATTTTAATTGTATGACTCTATCCCTGGAGGAAATTACAACCGGGATTTGTTCAGGAAGGACGTCATGCCAAACCTCCTCCGTCAAGTCCGGGACGTTTTCACGCCACTGGGACTCAACCACCGCCAAGCGCTTAGACTTAGAATGCAAAAGCCTACGATAATACGTGGAGACCAGTTTCTCATGTGAAGAGTCAGAGAGGAGATATTCCAAGGGGGATGGCTCCAGCGAGACATCCCGGAGGCCGAACTGCGCAGCCGCCGCATGTCTCAGCTGGAGGTAGCGAAAATGAGCCGTAGATGGTACAGCAAAAGTGGACTGCATGTCCGCAAAGGACCGGAAGGTTCCCCGGACATACAGGTGA
Organism: Pelophylax lessonae; assembly: GCF_965119305.1. Taxonomy (NCBI): domain Eukaryota; kingdom Metazoa; phylum Chordata; class Amphibia; order Anura; family Ranidae; genus Pelophylax; species Pelophylax lessonae. The sequence goes on from NC_138778.1 coordinate 109,352,328, forward strand.
TCAACAGACTTCACCCCAAGACGGGCCCAAAAAATACCGTCGTCCCGACCGAAAAACTCCCGAAACCGAGGATTGTGCCAAAGGGGGGCATTAGGGGAGTACGACCCCGGAGGGTCGGCCTCACCCAATGCGGTAGCCGCAAAAACCCGTAGAGTGACCGAGATAAGCGCAGTGTTCGGCCTGCCCATAGTAGATCTACGGTGCAGCAAATTTTGCAGAGATTCATAGGACGTGAAAATAGCCGCCTCCAAGGCCGCCGCAGCATGATTGTCCTCGGGATGGAACCACCAATGTGCGTGTGCCAACTGGGAGGCAAAATAATAAAGGCGTAGGTTGGGCGCTGCCAGTCCCCCCGCCAATACAGGTAACTGTAACGCATCTCTGGCCACACGTGCCGGCCGACCCCCCCAGATAAATGAAGTGAAGAGCGAATCGATGACCTGGAAACGACGTTTGGTAACATATATCGGGGAGTGACTCAACACATACAGAAATCGGGGAAGGAACATCATTTTAAAAATATTGATCCTACCCAAAACCGTGAGAGGAAGCTGGGACCAGAGCTGCAAAGAAGATTTAAGTCGGGCAACCAAGGGATCTAAATTATTGGGGAGGAAACGAGACAAGGGAAGTTGAATGTCAACCCCCAAGTATCGAAACCGATCTACCACCTGGAGAGGGCATAATGCGAGAGAAGGGGGCAGAACCTGGGGATCCAGGGGGAACAGAGTAGATTTACTCCAGTTCACCCGGAAACCCGAGAAGTGACCGAAGCGATCAATAATGGACAATAGAGTGGGGAGGGATTGATGTGGATCCGCTAGATATATCAACATATCATCCGCATACAAGGAAACCTTTTCCTCCAACCCATTGATCACAAAGCCCGCAACAGCCGCACACTGGCGGATCTGCGCAGCCAAAGGCTCAATGGCCAGGGCGAAAAGCAACGGGGACAACGGGCACCCCTGCCTAGTACCCCGAAAGATGGGAAAGGAGTCAGACACGGAATTATTGACCCTGATACGGGCACGAGGGAGATAATATAGAAGTTGTACCCATTTTATGAACCCCGGTCCGAATCCAAATTTCGCCAATACCTCCAAGAGATAAGGCCACTCCACTGAATCAAAAGCCTTGTGAGTGTCCAGGGCCACCACAACCCTGGCTCCCACAGAATCATGAGTCGTCTGAAGGTTGGTAAAAAGTCTACGCAAGTTGATCGAGGTAGACCGGCCAGGAATAAACCCCGACTGGTCCGCCCCGACCAAGTCCGTGACAACCGTATTCAGCCTCCTCGCGAGGACCTTGGCCAAAATCTTCACATCTGTATTAATAAGTGAGATCGGACGGTACGATTCACAGAGAAGAGGGTCCTTGCGCGGCTTCGGGATGAGTACTATAAGGGCTTCCGTCATGGAGGGTGGCAGACGTCCTTCCTTCAGAGCACAAGTAAACACTTTCAACAAATGGGGGACCAGCAATTCCCTATAGTGAAGATACCATTCAATGGGGAAACCATCCAAGCCAGGTGTCTTATTATGTGCAAACGTAGTTATGGCCTTGTCAATCTCCTCTGTGGTCAAAGGGGAGTCCAAGAAGCGAGACTGGTCGACCGACAATGCGGGCAACTCAACACCATACAAAAAATCATCAAGTTCGATAATAGTGTAATGGGCCTGGGTGCGGTATAAAGAGGAATAAAATTCAACAAAACTATGAAGAATATCAGGAGTTTGTTCTACAATGACACCGGCCTGGTTGGTGACCCGGGGAATGATACAAGGTTGAAAATCCGGCCTAGCCAAGTAGGCCAACAAGCGACTGTTTTTGTCCCCCAGTTCAAAAATTCTTTGATTCTGATATAACAGTTTTTTCTGGGTGCGCTCAATAAGGACGAGATCCAAATCACGGGCTCTGGCCCGCCAAGCGGCGTGATTCTGAGGGGAGGGGTCGTCAGAGTATTGCCGTTCAGCCGTATGCAATGCCCGTTCGGCGTCAACCAACTTGGTCTGACGCGCCTTCCGAGCATGGCCTATGGCAGACGAGAAGGTGCCCCGCATAGTGGCCTTGAAGGCGTCCCAGGTCAGCAGTGCCGACCCCTCCCGTCCATTGAGCGCCCAGAAAGAATTCAATTCCGTGAGCCCCTGATCAGTCACCGCAGGGTCCGCCAGCCACAGAGGGCTTAGTCGCCACAATTTATAATTAGGTGGGGACCCCAAAGCAAGGTCCACCAGCAAAGGGGAGTGGTCAGATACCGCCCGAGGGAGGTACCTGATCCCCGAGAGCGGACCCAGCAGTTCCCGAGAGAGCAAACAGAGGTCAATCCTAGATAGAGTGTGGTGTGAGCTCGAATAACAAGAAAACTCAGTAATCCCCCCATGTTTCCACCTCCAGGCGTCCGTGAGGTCCAATTTGTCTAAGTAGGAGCGCAGGGGGGTATGTTGGGAAGAAGCAGCCCCAGAGCGGTCCAAAGCATTGTCGAGGACCGTGTTAAAGTCACCCGCCATAATAAGAGGGCCCTCCGCCATTTCCAAAACCAAACCCAAAACACGGTCAAAGAATGACTTAGTAAACGGCGGGGGGACATAAACATTCACCAGGGTATAAGGTTTGCCTAAATATTCAATAACAAGGATAACAAAGCACCCCGAGGGGTCCGTCTTTAAATGTTTAATAGTGACTGGAGCGGATTTGGCAATCAAAATGGACGTGCCTCGGGCATAGGAAGAGTATGTAGAGTGTAGCGCATACGCCACGTGTGCCCGCTTAAGGGCCATAACCCTGGACCCCTGGAGGTGTGTCTCCTGTAACAAAACAACGTGAGGACTATGGCGTTTTAAATAGTCAAACATCAGAGACCGTTTCACTTTAGAATTTAGCCCCCTGACGTTCCATGAGATTATACGTAGAGTAGACATAGGAATATACCAACAATCAGCGTTAGCGCCCCGTAGGTCAGCCCAAAAACAGGCAAACCCCGAAGGGCCAAGGCACAACCAGCATCTGAGAGGAGCCCAGAAAAAGGAGTACACATAAGACATAAAAAAAGTGACCACAGTAACATAGTAAACAAAATCAACTGCATCGCATAAGGAGAGAGCATGACCCCAGAAACAAAAAAAGGAAAAACTGTACCGACCCTGTGGATCAAAATGGTGCAAACAAACAAACCAAAAAGAAAAAACCCGCCTAGACCCGCAGGTTGCAGATGGCAATAGTAACAAACACCCCCTCCCCCCACCCTAGCCCACCCGGCCCTCAAACCCCAACAATTGAGAGCTTTGTAGCCCATAACAACAAAAGGAAGTCAAATGCAGGGAAACGTGGATCTGCTCGTCCTGTAGTAGACAAACGAGAAAAAACAATAAAAAGGAAAGAGATGAGGGGGGAGCCCCCCCACCCCAAAAATGCCCATCAGAAAAAACAGAAAAATAGGAACCCCGACCCCCAGAAAAAGGGAATAGCCATCTGTCCCAAAAAATCAATCAGGCGAGAGAGGGTCCATGAGGAGCACCAGGACGAGCCCAGAGCCCAACCATACTATCAGCAGACAAACAGTCTTTCATCTAGGAGGAGACCGCCGGTCCTGGCGGCCAGGAGAGCCACGGCCCAAGGAGTCCACCCAGTGCGCAGCCTCCCGAGGATCCTGGAAAAAATGAGCCTTGCCTTGAGAGATGATCCGGAGACGGGCAGGATAAAGCATACTATATGGTAACTGGAGATCACGCAGCCGCCTCTTAACTGCCATAAAGGAGGCCCGCTGCTTTTGGGTGGCTGCAGAGAAGTCAGGAAAGATGGAGATAGCATTATTATTGTAGGAGACACGGCCCTTCTCCCTGGAGGCCCGCAGCACAGCCTCCCTGTCCCGGAAATGCAGAAGTTTAATGAGAAGAGGACGAGGTGGCGCCCCCGGTGGCAGGGGGCGCAGCGGCACCCTGTGCGCCCGTTCAATGGCGAATAATGGAGAAAAAACATTCTTCCCAAAGGTGTCAAGGAGCCACTTTTCCATAAATGATTCGGGGGTCTTTCCCTCCGCCCCCTCAGGGAATCCCAGAAAGCGGAGGTTATTACGTCGGAGGCGATCCTCCATGTCAGTGATCTTATCAATGGTGGCCGTGTGACCCCTCTGTAAATCAGACACAGTGGCCTGCAAGGGGCGGTGGGCATCCTCCAGGTCGCCAATACGTTGCTCCGCGTTGCCCACCCTATGGCGGAGATTATGGACATCCTGCTTCAGGAATGACATCTCCATCCTCACAGACTCAATTTGAGTAGTGAGAGAGGCCTGACAATGGCGGATGGCATCCATGATGGCAGCAAGGGATGGCTCAGGCCTATCTACCCCCACCCCGGCCTCAGCAGTGGGGTCTACGGGGGATGAAAGAAGAAGGTCACTCACAGTCTCATGCCGGTGCAGGGAGGAAGAGTCGTCAGGCTCCGAACCACCTCCGTGGGAGAGAGAGGCGGATGACTGCAAGGATCGTGCAGCAGCAGCTGGCTGGCTCGAGCTCCGTGGCGGGCCGGCGCCATCTTGGGACCGCTCGAGGAGGGAGGCCGACGGCCGGGATCCAGGCGCCTCCGGACCAGGGGGACCGATCTTCACCATCTCCGCTGATGCACCGAGGGATCAGGAGTACACGGGCGTCGGAATCAGGTGAGTAGCGGCTCGGGGTTCCACAGGATCACTGAAGGATCAGGGCAAGCAGGAGAGAGCTCCGGGACCGCGCTGCTCTCACATCAGTAGCCGGCCACGCCCCCCCGTTCAATGCTTCTTAAGTCCATGCACACACACCTTCCAGCCATGGTCCATGGATGAACTGCAGAAACCTATTAAAGAGCTGAATGGAAGAAGAGACAACATGAACCAGAAGCTTGAATCCGATAGACCCCCAGCTTTTTAAGAGCATTATTTAAGGCAGTGGTGGTCAACCTTCTTGACACAGGGGGCTTCAAGTGCACACCCACACCACAGGCAACCGGGCACTGTGGAAGGGCATGGAAACGGGCAGCCGGGCACTGTGGAAGGGCTGACACGGGCAGCCGGGCACTGTGGAAGGGCTGACACGGGCAGCCGGGCACTGTGGAAGGGCTGACACGGGCAGCCGGGCACTGTGGAAGGGCTGACACGGGCAGCCGGGCACTGTGGAAGGGCTGACACGGGCAGCCGGGCACTGTGGAAGGGCTGACACGGGCAGCCGGGCACTGTGGAAGGGCTGACACGGGCAGCCGGGCACTGTGGAAGGGCTGACACGGGCAGCCGGGCACTGTGGAAGGGCTGACACGGGCAGCCGGGCACTGTGGAAGGGCTGACACGGGCAGCCGGGCACTGTGGAAGGGCTGACACGGGCAGCCGGGCACTCTGGAAGGGCTGACACGGGCAGCCGGGCACTCTGGAAGGGCTGACACGGGCAGCCGGGCACTCTGGAAGGGCTGACACGGGCAGCCGGGCACTCTGGAAGGGCTGACACGGGCAGCCGGGCACTCTGGAAGGGCTGACACGGGCAGCCGGGCACTCTGGAAGGGCTGACACGGGCAGCCGGGCACTCTGGAAGGGCTGACACGGGCAGCCGGGCACTCTGGAAGGGCTGACACGGGCAGCCGGGCACTCTGGAAGGGCTGACACGGGCAGCCGGGCACTCTGGAAGGGCTGACACGGGCAGCCGGGCACTCTGGAAGGGCTGACACGGGCAGCCGGGCACTCTGGAAGGGCTGACACGGGCAGCCGGGCACTCTGGAAGGGCTGACACGGGCAGCCGGGCACTCTGGAAGGGCTGACACGGGCAGCCGGGCACTCTGGAAGGGCTGACACGGGCAGCCGGGCACTCTGGAAGGGCTGACACGGGCAGCCGGGCACTCTGGAAGGGCTGACACGGGCAGCCGGGCACTCTGGAAGGGCTGACACGGGCAGCCGGGCACTCTGGAAGGGCTGACACGGGCAGCCGGGCACTCTGGAAGGGCTGACACGGGCAGCCGGGCACTCTGGAAGGGCTGACACGGGCAGCCGGGCACTCTGGAAGGGCTGACACGGGCAGCCGGGCACTCTGGAAGGGCTGACACGGGCAGCCGGGCACTCTGGAAGGGCTGACACGGGCAGCCGGGCACTCTGGAAGGGCTGACACGGGCAGCCGGGCACTCTGGAAGGGCTGACACGGGCAGCCGGGCACTCTGGAAGGGCTGACACGGGCAGCCGGGCACTCTGGAAGGGCTGACACGGGCAGCCGGGCACTCTGGAAGGGCTGACACGGGCAGCCGGGCACTCTGGAAGGGCTGACACGGGCAGCCGGGCACTCTGGAAGGGCTGACACGGGCAGCCGGGCACTCTGGAAGGGCTGACACGGGCAGCCGGGCACTCTGGAAGGGCTGACACGGGCAGCCGGGCACTCTGGAAGGGCTGACACGGGCAGCCGGGCACTCTGGAAGGGCTGACACGGGCAGCCGGGCACTCTGGAAGGGCTGACACGGGCAGCCGGGCACTCTGGAAGGGCTGACACGGGCAGCCGGGCACTCTGGAAGGGCTGACACGGGCAGCCGGGCACTCTGGAAGGGCTGACACGGGCAGCCGGGCACTCTGGAAGGGCTGACACGGGCAGCCGGGCACTCTGGAAGGGCTGACACGGGCAGCCGGGCACTCTGGAAGGGCTGACACGGGCAGCCGGGCACTCTGGAAGGGCTGACACGGGCAGCCGGGCACTCTGGAAGGGCTGACACTGGCAGCCGGGCACTCTGGAAGGGCTGACACTGGCAGCCGGGCACTCTGGAAGGGCTGACACGGGCAGCCGGGCACTCTGGAAGGGCTGACACGGGCAGCCGGGCACTCTGGAAGGGCTGACACGGGCAGCCGGGCACTCTGGAAGGGCTGACACGGGCAGCCGGGCACTCTGGAAGGGCTGACACGGGCAGCCGGGCACTCTGGAAGGGCTGACACGGGCAGCCGGGCACTCTGGAAGGGCTGACACGGGCAGCCGGGCACTCTGGAAGGGCTGACACGGGCAGCCGGGCACTCTGGAAGGGCTGACACGGGCAGCCGGGCACTCTGGAAGGGCTGACACGGGCAGCCGGGCACTCTGGAAGGGCTGACACGGGCAGCCGGGCACTCTGGAAGGGCTGGACACGGGCACCCGGGCACTCTGGAAGGGCTGGACACGGGCACCCGGGCACTCTGGAAGGGCTGGACACGGGCACCCGGGCACTCTGGAAGGGCTGGACACGGGCACCCGGGCACTCTGGAAGGGCTGGACACGGGCACCCGGGCACTCTGGAAGGGCTGGACACGGGCACCCGGGCACTCTGGAAGGGCTGGACACGGGCACCCGGGCACTCTGGAAGGGCTGGACACGGGCACCCGGGCACTCTGGAAGGGCTGGACACGGGCACCCGGGCACTCCTGATAGGCTGGACACGGGCACCCGGGCACTCCTGATAGGCTGGACACGGGCATCCCTGATGGGCTTACGCTATACAAAAAGAAGGTTTTGTTTGTAGTTCTACTATAAGTGGCTTTTTTCACTTCCTTTTATCAGGAGAGCTTTATTTGCTTTAACCTTTAACAATAACAAAGGGAAACAAATACAATCCCATTTTAAGTGGGCTCCAGCAACAATTGACCCACACCCGCCATGTGACCACCCAAGCTCCCCATGCAAGGTCAATCAACCGCAAATAGAAGGAGCTCCGACCGCAAATAGAAGGAGCTCCGAGAACTTTCACCAATGCAAAGCTGCCCCCAAGCTGTAGCGCACTTCAGCAGCAGGCTTCCTTTACAATGACACCTAGAGAGGAAGGCACAATAAACCACACACAAGTAATCCCAATAGTAAGGATAACCAAAATGCACCACTGTGCCCCCCTTACCTGGGCCTGGCTAGTGCATGAGATTAGGCACCTGCTTCTGCTGTAGCAGCCAACAGTTTCTGCTTTTCACGCAACCGGGGCCCTCTGGAAGGGCTTGGAGACACGCAACGGGGGCCCTCTGGAAGGGCTTGGAGACACGCAACGGGGGCCCTCTGGAAGGGCTTGGAGACACGCAACGGGGGCCCTCTGGAAGGGCTTGGAGACACGCAACCGGGGCCCTCTGGAAGGGCTTGGAGACACGCAACCGGGGCCCTCTGGAAGGGCTTGGAGACACGCAACCGGGGCCCTCTGGAAGGGCTTGGAGACACGCAACCGGGGCCCTCTGGAAGGGCTTGGAGACACGCAACCGGGGCCCTCTGGAAGGGCTTGGAGACACGCAACCGGGGCCCTCTGGAAGGGCTTGGAGACACGCAACCGGGGCCCTCTGGAAGGGCTTGGAGACACGCAACGGGGGCCCTCTGGAAGGGCTTGGAGACACGCAACGGGGGCCCTCTGGAAGGGCTTGGAGACACGCAACGGGGGCCCTCTGGAAGGGCTTGGAGACACGCAACCGGGGCCCTCTGGAAGGGCTTGGAGACACGCAACCGGGGCCCTCTGGAAGGGCTTGGAGACACGCAGCCGGGGCCCTCTGGAAGGGCTTGGAGACACGCAACCGGAGCCCTCTGGAAAGGCTTGGAGACACGCAACCGGGGCCCTCTTTAAAGGCTTGGAGACACGCAACCGGGGCCCTCTTTAAAGGCTTGGAGACACGCAACCGGGGCCCTCTTTAAAGGCTTGGAGACACACAACCGGGGCCATCTTTAAAGGCTTGGAGACACACAACCGGGGCCCTCTGGAAGGGCTTGGAGACACGCCACGGGGCCCTCTGGAAGGGCTTGGAGACACGCCACGGGGCCCTCTGGAAGGGCTTGGAGACACGCAACCGGGGCCCTCTGGAAGGGCTTGGAGACACGCAACCGGGGCCCTCTGGAAGGGCTTGGAGACACGCAACCGGGGCCCTCTGGAAGGGCTTGGAGACACGCAACCGGGGCCCTCTGGAAGGGCTTGGAGACACGCAACCGGGGCCCTCTGGAAGGGCTTGGAGACACGCAACCGGGGCCCTCTGGAAGGGCTTGGAGACACGCAACCGGGGCCCTCTGGAAGGGCTTGGAGACACGCAACCGGGGCCCTCTGGAAGGGCTTGGAGACACGCAACCGGGGCCCTCTGGAAGGGCTTGGAGACACGCAACCGGGGCCCTCTGGAAGGGCTTGGAGACACGCAACCGGGGCCCTCTTTAAAGGCTTGGAGACACGCAACCGGGGCCCTCTTTAAAGGCTTGGAGACACACAACCGGGGCCCTCTTTAAAGGCTTGGAGACACACAACCGGGGCCCTTTGGAAGGGCTTGGAGACACGCAACCGGGGCCCTCTGGAAGGGCTTGGAGACACGCAACCGGGGCCCTCTGGAAGGGCTTGGAGACACGCAACCGGGGCCCTCTGGAAGGGCTTGGAGACACGCAACCGGGGCCCTCTGGAAGGGCTTGGAGACACGCAACCGGGGCCCTCTGGAAGGGCTTGGAGACACGCAACCGGGGCCCTCTGGAAGGGCTTGGAGACACGCAACCGGGGCCCTCTGGAAGGGCTTGGAGACACGCAACCGGGGCCCTCTGGAAGGGCTTGGAGACACGCAACCGGGGCCCTCTGGAAGGGCTTGGAGACACGCAACCGGGGCCCTCTGGAAGGGCTTGGAGACACGCAACCGGGGCCCTCTGGAAGGGCTTGGAGACACGCAACCGGGGCCCTCTGGAAGGGCTTGGAGACACGCAACCGGGGCCCTCTGGAAGGGCTTGGAGACACGCAACCGGGGCCCTCTGGAAGGGCTTGGAGACACGCAACCGGGGCCCTCTGGAAGGGCTTGGAGACACGCAACCGGGGGCCCTCTGGAAGGGCTTGGAGACAGGCACTCGTGCCCTATGGCGGGCTTGGAGACAGGCACTCGGGCCCTCTGGCGGGCTTGGAGACAGGCACCCGGGCCCTCTGGCGGGCTTGGAGACAGGCACCCGGGCCCTCTGGCGGGCTTGGAGACAGGCACCCGGGCCCTCTGGCGGGCTTGGAGACAGGTGGTATCATTGAAAGTAAAAAAATCCTAAAGTTTGGGTTGTCCCCATAAAAGAAATAAACGGGAAATATTACAGTAGGGACACTAGTTCTGGTGACCTGGCAGTCCCCAGGGAAACCCCTCAATCTGCAGGGATTTCTTCTCACTAAGTTTGGCTACGGGACAGGAAGTTTAGGAAAATCTTGGCAAATGGACAGATGGCAAATAAATATCTGACTGAGGTTATAAACCCCCCCTTACTCTATACATAAAGAAAGTTTTGCTTGTAGTTCTACTTTAATTGGCTTTTTCCAGGAAGAGCACTTCCTTTTATCAGGAGAGTTCTATTTGCTTTAACCTTAATAACAAAGGGAAACAAATACAATCCCATATTAAGTGGGCTCCAGCAAGACAAGAATTTACTCACACCCGCCATGTGACCACCCAAGCTCCCCATGCAAGGTCAAACAACCGCAAATAGAGGAGAGAAGAAGGAGCTCCGAAAACCTTCACCAATGCAGAGCAGCCCCCCAGCTGTAGCACACTTCAGCAGCAGGCTTCCATCACCCCGACACCTAAAGAAGAAAGCACAATAAACCACACACAAAAAATACCAATAGTAAGGACCACTGTACCCCCCTTACCTGGGCCTGGCTAGTGCATGAGATGAGGCACCTGATTCCGCCGCAGCAGTCAGTTTCTGCTTTCTCCATGCTGCACAGTGCAGCGGAATACTGAGAATGTGAAGTGGCCAGGACCCGGCAAGCTTCCACTACCACAGCGGCTTCCCTGCACTGCAGGAATCACCTTGTAAGTCCTGGGGTGCATGAAATGCCCATATAACTCTGAACAGCGTAGAGCACACAGGCACAGACAACCACGCTGGCCACTGCTCCCCTTGGCTGGTGGAGAAAAAAAAAGGCACTGCAACACCCCCATCATCTGACAGGAGGGAGGGTGCAGAGATGGTCAGAAAAAACCCTGGGTAAGGCCACCACTACCACCCCCCCCTCCAGTGAGAGCATAGCCCCCACTACAAAAGTTGCCTGTAGTGCCTCCATAGTGGAGGAAACACCATAACCGAGGGCATGGTGGAAGAGTGGAAGACGTAGAACTTCAAGGCTTGCTGTGGTGTTTCCTGGGAATTTGTGTGCAGCAACTCTCTCTCCAGGTGCAGTACTGATAGACGAATGGGGAAGTGTAAAAGGTTAATGATACCCGATGCTGGATGAAAACAAAGAGCTCAATGCCAATATTTGTTCAATGCTTCTTAAGTCCATGCACACACACCTTCCAGCCATGGTCCATGGATGAACTGCAGAAACCTATTAAAGAGCTGAATGGAAGAAGAGACAACATGAACCAGAAGCTTGAATCCGATAGACCCCCAGCTTTTTAAGAGCATTATTTAAGGCAGTGGTGGTCAACCTTCTTGACACAGGGGGCTTCAAGTGCACACCCACACCACAGGCAACCGGGCACTCTGGAAGGGCATGGAAACGGGCAGCCGGGCAGTCTGGAAGGGCTGACACGGGCAGCCGGGCAGTCTGGAAGGGCTGACACGGGCAGCCGGGCAGTCTGGAAGGGCTGACACGGGCAGCCGGGCAGTCTGGAAGGGCTGACACGGGCAGCCGGGCAGTCTGGAAGGGCTGACACGGGCAGCCGGGCAGTCTGGAAGGGCTGACACGGGCAGCCGGGCACTCTGGAAGGGCTGACACGGGCAGCCGGGCACTCTGGAAGGGCTGACACGGGCAGCCGGGCACTCTGGAAGGGCTGACACGGGCAGCCGGGCACTCTGGAAGGGCTGACACGGGCAGCCGGGCACTCTGGAAGGGCTGACACGGGCAGCCGGGCACTCTGGAAGGGCTGACACGGGCAGCCGGGCACTCTGGAAGGGCTGACACGGGCAGCCGGGCACTCTGGAAGGGCTGACACGGGCAGCCGGGCACTCTGGAAGGGCTGACACGGGCAGCCGGGCACTCTGGAAGGGCTGACACGGGCAGCCGGGCACTCTGGAAGGGCTGACACGGGCAGCCGGGCACTCTGGAAGGGCTGACACGGGCAGCCGGGCACTCTGGAAGGGCTGACACGGGCAGCCGGGCACTCTGGAAGGGCTGACACGGGCAGCCGGGCACTCTGGAAGGGCTGACACGGGCAGCCGGGCACTCTGGAAGGGCTGACACGGGCAGCCGGGCACTCTGGAAGGGCTGACACGGGCAGCCGGGCACTCTGGAAGGGCTGACACGGGCAGCCGGGCACTCTGGAAGGGCTGACACGGGCAGCCGGGCACTCTGGAAGGGCTGACACGGGCAGCCGGGCACTCTGGAAGGGCTGACACGGGCAGCCGGGCACTCTGGAAGGGCTGACACGGGCAGCCGGGCACTCTGGAAGGGCTGACACGGGCAGCCGGGCACTCTGGAAGGGCTGACACGGGCAGCCGGGCACTCTGGAAGGGCTGACACGGGCAGCCGGGCACTCTGGAAGGGCTGACACGGGCAGCCGGGCACTCTGGAAGGGCTGACACGGGCAGCCGGGCACTCTGGAAGGGCTGACACGGGCAGCCGGGCACTCTGGAAGGGCTGGACACGGGCACCCGGGCACTCTGGAAGGGCTGGACACGGGCACCCGGGCACTCTGGAAGGGCTGGACACGGGCACCCGGGCACTCTGGAAGGGCTGGACACGGGCACCCGGGCACTCCTGATCGGCTGGACACGGGCACCCGGGCACTCCTGATAGGCTGGACACGGGCACCCGGGCACTCCTGATAGGCTGGACACGGGCATCCCTGATGGGCTTACGCTATACAAAAAGAAGGTTTTGTTTGTAGTTCTACGATAAGTGGCTTTTTTCACTTCCTTTTATCAGGAGAGCTTTATTTGCTTTAACCTTAAACAATAACAAAGGGAAACAAATACAATCCCTTTTTAAGTGGGCTCCAGCAACAATTGACCCACACCTGCCATGTGACCACCCAAGCTCCCCATGCAAGGTCAATCAACCGCAAATAGAAGGAGCTCCGACCGCAAATAGAAGGAGCTCCGAGAACTTTCACCAATGCAAAGCTGCCCCCAAGCTGTAGCGCACTTCAGCAGCAGGCTTCCTTTACCCTGACACCTAGAGAGGAAGGCACAATAAACCACACACAAGTAATCCCAATAGTAAGGATAACCAAAATGCACCACTGTGCCCCCCTTACCTGGGCCTGGCTAGTGCATGAGATTAGGCACCTGCTTCTGCTGTAGCAGCCAACAGTTTCTGCTTTTCACGCAACCGGGGCCCTCTGGAAGGGCTTGGAGACACGCAACCGGGGCCCTCTGGAAGGGCTTGGAGACACGCAACCGGGGCCCTCTGGAAGGGCTTGGAGACACGCAACCGGGGCCCTCTGGAAGGGCTTGGAGACACGCAACCGGGGCCCTCTGGAAGGGCTTGGAGACACGCAACCGGGGCCCTCTGGAAGGGCTTGGAGACACGCAACCGGGGCCCTCTGGAAGGGCTTGGAGACACGCAACCGGGGCCCTCTGGAAGGGCTTGGAGACACGCAACCGGGGCCCTCTGGAAGGGCTTGGAGACACGCAACCGGGGCCCTCTGGAAGGGCTTGGAGACACGCAACCGGGGCCCTCTGGAAGGGCTTGGAGACACGCAGCCGGGGCCCTCTGGAAGGGCTTGGAGACACGCAGCCGGGGCCCTCTGGAAGGGCTTGGAGACACGCAACCGGGGCCCTCTGGAAGGGCTTGGAGACACGCAACCGGGGCCCTCTTTAAAGGCTTGGAGACACGCAACCGGGGCCCTCTTTAAAGGCTTGGAGACACGCAACCGGGGCCCTCTTTAAAGGCTTGGAGACACACAACCGGGGCCCTCTTTAAAGGCTTGGAGACACGCAACCGGGGCCCTCTTTAAAGGCTTGGAGACACGCAACCGGGGCCCTCTGGAAGGGCTTGGAGACACGCAACCGGGGCCCTCTGGAAGGGCTTGGAGACACGCAACCGGGGCCCTCTGGAAGGGCTTGGAGACACGCAACCGGGGCCCTCTGGAAGGGCTTGGAGACACGCAACCGGGGCCCTCTGGAAGGGCTTGGAGACACGCAACCGGGGCCCTCTGGAAGGGCTTGGAGACACGCAACCGGGGCCCTCTGGAAGGGCTTGGAGACACACAACCGGGGCCCTCTTTAAAGGCTTGGAGACACACAACCGGGGCCCTCTGGAAGGGCTTGGAGACACGCAGCCGGGGCCCTCTGGAAGGGCTTGGAGACACGCAACCGGGGCCCTCTGGAAAGGCTTGGAGACACGCAACCGGGGCCCTCTTTAAAGGCTTGGAGACACGCAACCGGGGCCCTCTTTAAAGGCTTGGAGACACACAACCGGGGCCCTCTGGAAGGGCTTGGAGACACGCCACGGGGCCCTCTGGAAGGGCTTGGAGACACGCAACCGGGGCCCTCTGGAAGGGCTTGGAGACACGCAACCGGGGCCCTCTGGAAGGGCTTGGAGACACGCAACCGGGGCCCTCTGGAAGGGCTTGGAGACACGCAACCGGGGCCCTCTGGAAGGGCTTGGAGACACGCAACCGGGGCCCTCTGGAAGGGCTTGGAGACACGCAACCGGGGCCCTCTGGAAGGGCTTGGAGACACGCAGCTGGGGCCCTCTGGAAGGGCTTGGAGACACGCAGCCGGGGCCCTCTGGAAGGGCTTGGAGACACGCAACCGGGGCCCTCTGGAAAGGCTTGGAGACACGCAACCGGGGCCCTCTTTAAAGGCTTGGAGACACGCAACCGGGGCCCTCTTTAAAGGCTTGGAGACACACAACCGGGGCCCTCTGGAAGGGCTTGGAGACACGCCACGGGGCCCTCTGGAAGGGCTTGGAGACACGCCACGGGGCCCTCTGGAAGGGCTTGGAGACACGCCACGGGGCCCTCTGGAAGGGCTTGGAGACACGCAACCGGGGACCTCTGGAAGGGCTTGGAGACACGCAACCGGGGCCCTCTGGAAGGGCTTGGAGACACGCAACCGGGGCCCTCTGGAAGGGCTTGGAGACACGCAACCGGGGCCCTCTGGAAGGGCTTGGAGACACGCAACCGGGGCCCTCTGGAAGGGCTTGGAGACACGCAACCGGGGCCCTCTGGAAAGGCTTGGAGACACGCAACCGGGGCCCTCTGGAAAGGCTTGGAGACACGCAACCGGGGCCCTCTGGAAGGGCTTGGAGACACGCAACCGGGGCCCTCTGGAAGGGCTTGGAGACACGCAACCGGGGGCCCTCTGGAAGGGCTTGGAGACAGGCACTCGTGCCCTATGGCGGGCTTGGAGACAGGCACTCGGGCCCTCTGGCGGGCTTGGAGACAGGCACCCGGGCCCCTCTGGCGGGCTTGGAGACAGGTGGTATCATTGAAAGTAAAAAAATCCTAAAGTTTGGGTTGTCCCCATAAAAGAAATAAACGGGAAATATTACAGTAGGGACACTAGTTCTGGTGACCTGGCAGTCCCCAGGGAAACCCCTCAATCTGCAGGGATTTCTTCTCACTAAGTTTGGCTACGGGACAGGAAGTTTAGGAAAATCTTGGCAAATGGACAGATGGCAAATAAATATCTGACTGAGGTTATAAACCCCCCCTTACTCTATACATAAAGAAAGTTTTGCTTGTATTTCTACTTTAATTGGCTTTTTCCAGGAAGAGCACTTCCTTTTATCAGGAGAGTTCTATTTGCTTTAACCTTAATAACAAAGGGAAACAAATACAATCCCATATTAAGTGGGCTCCAGCAAGACAAGAATTGACTCACACCCGCCATGTGACCACCCAAGCTCCCAATGCAAGGTCAAACAACCGCAAATAGAGGAGAGAAGAAGGAGCTCCGAAAACCTTCACCAATGCAGAGCAGCCCCCCAGCTGTAGCACACTTCAGCAGCAGGCTTCCATCACCCCGACACCTAAAGAAGAAAGCACAATAAACCACACACAAAAAATACCAATAGTAAGGACCACTGTACCCCCCTTACCTGGGCCTGGCTAGTGCATGAGATGAGGCACCTGATTCTGCCGCAGCAGTCAGTTTCTGCTTTCTCCATGCTGCACAGTGCAGCGGAATACTGAGAATGTGAAGTGGCCAGGACCCGGCAAGCTTCCACTACCACAGCGGCTTCCCTGCACTGCAGGAATCACCTTGTAAGTCCTGGGGTGCATGAAATGCCCATATAACTCCGAACAGCGTAGAGCACACAGGCACAGACAACCACGCTGGCCACTGCTCCCCTTGGCTGGTGGAGAAAAAAAAAGGCACTGCAACACCCCCATCATCTGACAGGAGGGAGGGTGCAGAGATGGTCAGAAAAAACCCTGGGTAAGGCCACCACCCCCCCCTCCAGTGAGAGCATAGCCCCCACTACAAAAGTTGCCTGTAGTGCCTCCATAGTGGAGGAAACACCATAACCGAGGGCATGGTGGAAGAGTGGAAGACGTAGAACTTCAAGGCTTGCTGTGGTGTTTCCTGGGAATTTGTGTGCAGCAACTCTCTCTCCAGGTGCAGTACTGATAGACGAATGGGGAAGTGTAAAAGGTTAATGATACCCGATGCTGGATGAAAACAAAGAGCTCAATGCCAATATTTGTTCAATGCTTCTCAAGTCCATGCACACACACCTTCCAGCCATGGTCCATGGATGAACTGCAGAAACCTATTAAAGAGCTGAATGGAAGAAGAGACAACATGAACCAGAAGCTTGAATCCGATAGACCCCCAGCTTTTTAAGAGCATTATTTAAGGCAGTGGTGGTCAACCTTCTTGACACAGGGGGCTTCAAGTGCACACCCACACCACAGGCAACCGGGCACTCTGGAAGGGCATGGAAACGGGCAGCCGGGCAGTCTGGAAGGGCTGACACGGGCAGCCGGGCAGTCTGGAAGGGCTGACACGGGCAGCCGGGCAGTCTGGAAGGGCTGACACGGGCAGCCGGGCAGTCTGGAAGGGCTGACACGGGCAGCCGGGCAGTCTGGAAGGGCTGACACGGGCAGCCGGGCACTCTGGAAGGGCTGACACGGGCAGCCGGGCACTCTGGAAGGGCTGACACGGGCAGCCGGGCACTCTGGAAGGGCTGACACGGGCAGCCGGGCACTCTGGAAGGGCTGACACGGGCAGCCGGGCACTCTGGAAGGGCTGACACGGGCAGCCGGGCACTCTGGAAGGGCTGACACGGGCAGCCGGGCACTCTGGAAGGGCTGACACGGGCAGCCGGGCACTCTGGAAGGGCTGACACGGGCAGCCGGGCACTCTGGAAGGGCTGACACGGGCAGCCGGGCACTCTGGAAGGGCTGACACGGGCAGCCGGGCACTCTGGAAGGGCTGACACGGGCAGCCGGGCACTCTGGAAGGGCTGACACGGGCAGCCGGGCACTCTGGAAGGGCTGACACGGGCAGCCGGGCACTCTGGAAGGGCTGACACGGGCAGCCGGGCACTCTGGAAGGGCTGACACGGGCAGCCGGGCACTCTGGAAGGGCTGACACGGGCAGCCGGGCACTCTGGAAGGGCTGACACGGGCAGCCGGGCACTCTGGAAGGGCTGACACGGGCAGCCGGGCACTCTGGAAGGGCTGACACGGGCAGCCGGGCACTCTGGAAGGGCTGACACGGGCAGCCGGGCACTCTGGAAGGGCTGACACGGGCAGCCGGGCACTCTGGAAGGGCTGACACGGGCAGCCGGGCACTCTGGAAGGGCTGACACGGGCAGCCGGGCACTCTGGAAGGGCTGACACGGGCAGCCGGGCACTCTGGAAGGGCTGACACGGGCAGCCGGGCACTCTGGAAGGGCTGACACGGGCAGCCGGGCACTCTGGAAGGGCTGACACGGGCAGCCGGGCACTCTGGAAGGGCTGACACGGGCAGCCGGGCACTCTGGAAGGGCTGACACGGGCAGCCGGGCACTCTGGAAGGGCTGACACGGGCAGCCGGGCACTCTGGAAGGGCCGACACGGGCAGCCGGGCACTCTGGAAGGGCCGACACGGGCAGCCGGGCACTCTGGAAGGGCCGACACGGGCAGCCGGGCACTCTGGAAGGGCCGACACGGGCAGCCGGGCACTCTGGAAGGGCCGACACGGGCAGCCGGGCACTCTGGAAGGGCCGACACGGGCAGCCGGGCACTCTGGAAGGGCCGACACGGGCAGCCGGGCACTCTGGAAGGGCTGACACGGGCAGCCGGGCACTCTGGAAGGGCTGACACGGGCAGCCGGGCACTCTGGAAGGGCTGACACGGGCAGCCGGGCACTCTGGAAGGGCTGACACGGGCAGCCGGGCACTCTGGAAGGGCTGACACGGGCAGCCGGGCACTCTGGAAGGGCTGACACGGGCAGCCGGGCACTCTGGAAGGGCTGACACGGGCAGCCGGGCACTCTGGAAGGGCTGACACGGGCAGCCGGGCACTCTGGAAGGGCTGACACGGGCAGCCGGGCACTCTGGAAGGGCTGACACGGGCAGCCGGGCACTCTGGAAGGGCTGACACGGGCACCCGGGCACTCCTGATAGGCTGGACACGGGCACCTGGGCACTCCTGATAGGCTGGACACGGGCACCCGGGCACTCCTGATAGGCTGGACACGGGCATCCCTGATGGGCTTACGCTATACAAAAAGAAGGTTTTGTTTGTAGTTCTACTATAAGTGGCTTTTTTCACTTCCTTTTATCAGGAGAGCTTTATTTGCTTTAACCTTAAACAATAACAAAGGGAAACAAATACAATCCCTTTTTAAGTGGGCTCCAGCAACAATTGACCCACACCTGCCATGTGACCACCCAAGCTCCCCATGCAAGGTCAATCAACCGCAAATAGAAGGAGCTCCGACCGCAAATAGAAGGAGCTCCGAGAACTTTCACCAATGCAAAGCTGCCCCCAAGCTGTAGCGCACTTCAGCAGCAGGCTTCCTTTACCCTGACACCTAGAGAGGAAGGCACAATAAACCACACACAAGTAATCCCAATAGTAAGGATAACCAAAATGCACCACTGTGCCCCCCTTACCTGGGCCTGGCTAGTGCATGAGATTAGGCACCTGCTTCTGCTGTAGCAGCCAACAGTTTCTGCTTTTCACGCAACCGGGGCCCTCTGGAAGGGCTTGGAGACACGCAACCGGGGCCCTCTGGAAGGGCTTGGAGACACGCAACCGGGGCCCTCTGGAAGGGCTTGGAGACACGCAACCGGGGCCCTCTGGAAGGGCTTGGAGACACGCAACCGGGGCCCTCTGGAAGGGCTTGGAGACACGCAACCGGGGCCCTCTGGAAGGGCTTGGAGACACGCAACCGGGGCCCTCTGGAAGGGCTTGGAGACACGCAACCGGGGCCCTCTGGAAGGGCTTGGAGACACGCAACCGGGGCCCTCTGGAAGGGCTTGGAGACACGCAACCGGGGCCCTCTGGAAGGGCTTGGAGACACGCAACCGGGGCCCTCTGGAAGGGCTTGGAGACACGCAACCGGGGCCCTCTGGAAGGGCTTGGAGACACGCAACCGGGGCCCTCTGGAAGGGCTTGGAGACACGCAACCGGGGCCCTCTGGAAGGGCTTGGAGACACGCAACCGGGGCCCTCTGGAAGGGCTTGGAGACACGCAACCGGGGCCCTCTGGAAGGGCTTGGAGACACGCAACCGGGGCCCTCTGGAAGGGCTTGGAGACACTCAACCGGGGCCCTCTGGAAGGGCTTGGAGACACTCAACCGGGGCCCTCTGGAAGGGCTTGGAGACACGCAGCCGGGGCCCTCTGGAAGGGCTTGGAGACACGCAGCCGGGGCCCTCTGGAAGGGCTTGGAGACACGCAGCCGGGGCCCTCTGGAAGGGCTTGGAGACACGCAACCGGGGCCCTCTGGAAAGGCTTGGAGACACGCAACCGGGGCCCTCTTTAAAGGCTTGGAGACACGCAACCGGGGCCCTCTTTAAAGGCTTGGAGACACACAACCGGGGCCCTCTTTAAAGGCTTGGAGACACGCAACCGGGGCCCTCTTTAAAGGCTTGGAGACACACAACCGGGGCCCTCTGGAAGGGCTTGGAGACACGCAACCGGGGCCCTCTGGAAGGGCTTGGAGACACGCAACCGGGGCCCTCTGGAAGGGCTTGGAGACACGCAACCGGGGCCCTCTGGAAGGGCTTGGAGACACGCAACCGGGGCCCTCTGGAAGGGCTTGGAGACACGCAACCGGGGCCCTCTGGAAGGGCTTGGAGACACGCAACCGGGGCCCTCTGGAAGGGCTTGGAGACACGCAACCGGGGCCCTCTGGAAGGGCTTGGAGACACGCAACCGGGGCCCTCTGGAAAGGCTTGGAGACACGCAACCGGGGCCCTCTGGAAAGGCTTGGAGACACGCAACCGGGGCCCTCTGGAAGGGCTTGGAGACACGCAACCGGGGCCCTCTGGAAGGGCTTGGAGACACGCAACCGGGGGCCCTCTGGAAGGGCTTGGAGACAGGCACTCGTGCCCTATGGCGGGCTTGGAGACAGGCACTCTGGCCCTCTGGCGGGCTTGGAGACAGGCACCCGGGCCCTCTGGCGGGCTTGGAGACAGGTGGTATCATTGAAAGTAAAAAAATCCTAAAGTTTGGGTTGTCCCCATAAAAGAAATAAACGGGAAATATTACAGTAGGGACACTAGTTCTGGTGACCTGGCAGTCCCCAGGGAAAACCCTCAATCTGCAGGGATTTCTTCTCACTAAGTTTGGCTACGGGACAGGAAGTTTAGGAAAATCTTGGCAAATGGACAGATGGCAAATAAATATCTGACTGAGGTTATAAACCCCCCCTTACTCTATACATAAAGAAAGTTTTGCTTGTAGTTCTACTTTAATTGGCTTTTTCCAGGAAGAGCACTTCCTTTTATCAGGAGAGTTCTATTTGCTTTAACCTTAATAACAAAGGGAAACAAATACAATCCCATATTAAGTGGGCTCCAGCAAGACAAGAATTGACTCACACCCGCCATGTGACCACCCAAGCTCCCAATGCAAGGTCAAACAACCGCAAATAGAGGAGAGAAGAAGGAGCTCCGAAAACCTTCACCAATGCAGAGCAGCCCCCCAGCTGTAGCACACTTCAGCAGCAGGCTTCCATCACCCCGACACCTAAAGAAGAAAGCACAATAAACCACACACAAAAAATACCAATAGTAAGGACCACTGTACCCCCCTTACCTGGGCCTGGCTAGTGCATGAGATGAGGCACCTGATTCTGCCGCAGCAGTCAGTTTCTGCTTTCTCCATGCTGCACAGTGCAGCGGAATACTGAGAATGTGAAGTGGCCAGGACCCGGCAAGCTTCCACTACCACAGCGGCTTCCCTGCACTGCAGGAATCACCTTGTAAGTCCTGGGGTGCATGAAATGCCCATATAACTCCGAACAGCGTAGAGCACACAGGCACAGACAACCACGCTGGCCACTGCTCCCCTTGGCTGGTGGAGAAAAAAAAAGGCACTGCAACACCCCCATCATCTGACAGGAGGGAGGGTGCAGAGATGGTCAGAAAAAACCCTGGGTAAGGCCACCACCCCCCCCTCCAGTGAGAGCATAGCCCCCACTACAAAAGTTGCCTGTAGTGCCTCCATAGTGGAGGAAACACCATAACCGAGGGCATGGTGGAAGAGTGGAAGACGTAGAACTTCAAGGCTTGCTGTGGTGTTTCCTGGGAATTTGTGTGCAGCAACTCTCTCTCCAGGTGCAGTACTGATAGACGAATGGGGAAGTGTAAAAGGTTAATGATACCCGATGCTGGATGAAAACAAAGAGCTCAATGCCAATATTTGTTCAATGCTTCTCAAGTCCATGCACACACACCTTCCAGCCATGGTCCATGGATGAACTGCAGAAACCTATTAAAGAGCTGAATGGAAGAAGAGACAACATGAACCAGAAGCTTGAATCCGATAGACCCCCAGCTTTTTAAGAGCATTATTTAAGGCAGTGGTGGTCAACCTTCTTGACACAGGGGGCTTCAAGTGCACACCCACACCACAGGCAACCGGGCACTCTGGAAGGGCTGACACGGGCAGCCGGGCACTCTGGAAGGGCTGACACGGGCAGCCGGGCACTCTGGAAGGGCTGACACGGGCAGCCGGGCACTCTGGAAGGGCTGACACGGGCAGCCGGGCACTCTGGAAGGGCTGACACGGGCAGCCGGGCACTCTGGAAGGGCTGACACGGGCAGCCGGGCACTCTGGAAGGGCTGACACGGGCAGCCGGGCACTCTGGAAGGGCTGACACGGGCAGCCGGGCACTCTGGAAGGGCTGACACGGGCAGCCGGGCACTCTGGAAGGGCTGACACGGGCAGCCGGGCACTCTGGAAGGGCTGACACGGGCAGCCGGGCACTCTGGAAGGGCTGACACGGGCAGCCGGGCACTCTGGAAGGGCTGACACGGGCAGCCGGGCACTCTGGAAGGGCTGACACGGGCAGCCGGGCACTCTGGAAGAGCTGACACGGGCAGCCGGGCACTCTGGAAGGGCTGACACGGGCAGCCGGGCACTCTGGAAGGGCTGACACGGGCAGCCGGGCACTCTGGAAGGGCTGACACGGGCAGCCGGGCACTCTGGAAGGGCTGACACGGGCAGCCGGGCACTCTGGAAGGGCTGACACGGGCAGCCGGGCACTCTGGAAGGGCTGACACGGGCAGCCGGGCACTCTGGAAGGGCTGGACACGGGCAGCCGGGCACTCTGGAAGGGCTGGACACGGGCAGCCGGGCACTCTGGAAGGGCTGGACACGGGCAGCCGGGCACTCTGGAAGGGCTGGACACGGGCAGCCGGGCACTCTGGAAGGGCTGGACACGGGCAGCCGGGCACTCTGGAAGGGCTGGACACGGGCACCCGGGCACTCTGGAAGGGCTGGACACGGGCACCCGGGCACTCTGGAAGGGCTGGACACGGGCACCCGGGCACTCTGGAAGGGCTGGACACGGGCACCCGGGCACTCTGGAAGGGCTGGACACGGGCACCCGGGCACTCTGGAAGGGCTGGACACGGGCACCCGGGCACTCTGGAAGGGCTGGACACGGGCACCCGGGCACTCTGGAAGGGCTGGACACGGGCACCCGGGCACTCTGGAAGGGCTGGACACGGGCACCCGGGCACTCTGGAAGGGCTGGACACGGGCACCCGGGCACTCTGGAAAGGCTGGACACGGGCACCCGGGCACTCTGGAAGGGCTGGACACGGGCACCCGGGCACTCTGGAAGGGCTGGACACGGGCACCCGGGCACTCTGGAAGGGCTGGACACGGGCACCCGGGCACTCTGAAGGGCTGGACACGGGCACCCGGGCACTCTGGAAGGGCTGGACACGGGCACACGGGCACTCCTGATAGGCTGGACACGGGCACCTGGGCACTCCTGATAGGCTGGACACGGGCACCCGGGCACTCCTGATAGGCTGGACACGGGCATCCCTGATGGGCTTACGCTATACAAAAAGAAGGTTTTGTTTGTAGTTCTACTATAAGTGGCTTTTTTCACTTCCTTTTATCAGGAGAGCTTTATTTGCTTTAACCTTTAACAATAACAAAGGGAAACAAATACAATCCCATTTTAAGTGGGCTCCAGCAACAATTGACCCACACCCGCCATGTGACCACCCAAGCTCCCCATGCAAGGTCAATCAACCGCAAATAGAAGGAGCTCCGACCGCAAATAGAAGGAGCTCCGAGAACTTTCACCAATGCAAAGCTGCCCCCAAGCTGTAGCGCACTTCAGCAGCAGGCTTCCTTTACCCTGACACCTAGAGAGGAAGGCACAATAAACCACACACAAGTAATCCCAATAGTAAGGATAACCAAAATGCACCACTGTGCCCCCCTTACCTGGGCCTGGCTAGTGCATGAGATTAGGCACCTGCTTCTGCTGTAGCAGCCAACAGTTTCTGCTTTTCACGCAACCGGGGCCCTCTGGAAGGGCTTGGAGACACGCAACCGGGGCCCTCTGGAAGGGCTTGGAGACACGCAACCGGGGCCCTCTGGAAGGGCTTGGAGACACGCAACCGGGGCCCTCTGGAAGGGCTTGGAGACACGCAACCGGGGCCCTCTGGAAGGGCTTGGAGACACGCAACCGGGGCCCTCTGGAAGGGCTTGGAGACACGCAACCGGGGCCCTCTGGAAGGGCTTGGAGACACGCAACCGGGGCCCTCTGGAAGGGCTTGGAGACACGCAACCGGGGCCCTCTGGAAGGGCTTGGAGACACGCAACCGGGGCCCTCTGGAAGGGCTTGGAGACACGCAACCGGGGCCCTCTGGAAGGGCTTGGAGACACGCAACGGGGGCCCTCTGGAAGGGCTTGGAGACACGCAACCGGGGCCCTCTGGAAGGGCTTGGAGACACGCAACCGGGGCCCTCTGGAAGGGCTTGGAGACACGCAACAGGGGCCCTCTGGAAGGGCTTGGAGACACGCAACAGGGGCCCTCTGGAAGGGCTTGGAGACACGCAGCCGGGGCCCTCTGGAAGGGCTTGGAGACACGCAGCCGGGGCCCTCTGGAAGGGCTTGGAGACACGCAACCGGGGCCCTCTGGAAAGGCTTGGAGACACGCAACCGGGGCCCTCTTCAAAGGCTTGGAGACACACAACCGGGGCCCTCTTTAAAGGCTTGGAGACACACAACCGGGGCCCTCTTTAAAGGCTTGGAGACACACAACCGGGGCCCTCTGGAAGGGCTTGGAGACACGCCACGGGGCCCTCTGGAAGGGCTTGGAGACACGCCACGGGGCCCTCTGGAAGGGCTTGGAGACACGCCACGGGGCCCTCTGGAAGGGCTTGGAGACACGCCACGGGGCCCTCTGGAAGGGCTTGGAGACACGCCACGGGGCCCTCTGGAAGGGCTTGGAGACACGCAACCGGGGCCCTCTGGAAGGGCTTGGAGACACGCAACCGGGGCCCTCTGGAAGGGCTTGGAGACACGCACCCGGGCACTCTGGAAGGGCTGGACACGGGCACCCGGGCACTCTGAAGGGCTGGACACGGGCACCCGGGCACTCTGGAAGGGCTGGACACGGGCACACGGGCACTCCTGATAGGCTGGACACGGGCACCTGGGCACTCCTGATAGGCTGGACACGGGCACCCGGGCACTCCTGATAGGCTGGACACGGGCATCCCTGATGGGCTTACGCTATACAAAAAGAAGGTTTTGTTTGTAGTTCTACTATAAGTGGCTTTTTTCACTTCCTTTTATCAGGAGAGCTTTATTTGCTTTAACCTTTAACAATAACAAAGGGAAACAAATACAATCCCATTTTAAGTGGGCTCCAGCAACAATTGACCCACACCCGCCATGTGACCACCCAAGCTCCCCATGCAAGGTCAATCAACCGCAAATAGAAGGAGCTCCGACCGCAAATAGAAGGAGCTCCGAGAACTTTCACCAATGCAAAGCTGCCCCCAAGCTGTAGCGCACTTCAGCAGCAGGCTTCCTTTACCCTGACACCTAGAGAGGAAGGCACAATAAACCACACACAAGTAATCCCAATAGTAAGGATAACCAAAATGCACCACTGTGCCCCCCTTACCTGGGCCTGGCTAGTGCATGAGATTAGGCACCTGCTTCTGCTGTAGCAGCCAACAGTTTCTGCTTTTCACGCAACCGGGGCCCTCTGGAAGGGCTTGGAGACACGCAACGGGGGCCCTCTGGAAGGGCTTGGAGACACGCAACCGGGGCCCTCTGGAAGGGCTTGGAGACACGCAACCGGGGCCCTCTGGAAGGGCTTGGAGACACGCAACCGGGGCCCTCTGGAAGGGCTTGGAGACACGCAACCGGGGCCCTCTGGAAGGGCTTGGAGACACGCAACCGGGGCCCTCTGGAAGGGCTTGGAGACACGCAACCGGGGCCCTCTGGAAGGGCTTGGAGACACGCAACCGGGGCCCTCTGGAAGGGCTTGGAGACACGCAACCGGGGCCCTCTGGAAGGGCTTGGAGACACGCAACCGGGGCCCTCTGGAAGGGCTTGGAGACACGCAACAGGGGCCCTCTGGAAGGGCTTGGAGACACGCAACAGGGGCCCTCTGGAAGGGCTTGGAGACACGCAACAGGGGCCCTCTGGAAGGGCTTGGAGACACGCAGCCGGGGCCCTCTGGAAGGGCTTGGAGACACGCAGCCGGGGCCCTCTGGAAGGGCTTGGAGACACGCAACCGGGGCCCTCTGGAAAGGCTTGGAGACACGCAACCGGGGCCCTCTTTAAAGGCTTGGAGACACACAACCGGGGCCCTCTTTAAAGGCTTGGAGACACACAACCGGGGCCCTCTTTAAAGGCTTGGAGACACACAACCGGGGCCCTCTTTAAAGGCTTGGAGACACACAACCGGGGCCCTCTGGAAGGGCTTGGAGACACGCCACGGGGCCCTCTGGAAGGGCTTGGAGACACGCCACGGGGCCCTCTGGAAGGGCTTGGAGACACGCCACGGGGCCCTCTGGAAGGGCTTGGAGACACGCCACGGGGCCCTCTGGAAGGGCTTGGAGACACGCCACGGGGCCCTCTGGAAGGGCTTGGAGACACGCAACCGGGGCCCTCTGGAAGGGCTTGGAGACACGCAACCGGGGCCCTCTGGAAGGGCTTGGAGACACGCAACCGGGGCCCTCTGGAAGGGCTTGGAGACACGCAACCAGGGCCCTCTGGAAGGGCTTGGAGACACGCAACCGGGGCCCTCTGGAAGGGCTTGGAGACACGCAACCGGGGCCCTCTGGAAGGGCTTGGAGACACGCAACCGGGGCCCTCTGGAAGGGCTTGGAGACACGCAACCGGGGCCCTCTGGAAGGGCTTGGAGACACGCAACCGGGGCCCTCTGGAAGGGCTTGGAGACACGCAACCGGGGCCCTCTGGAAGGGCTTGGAGACACGCAACCGGGGCCCTCTTTAAAGGCTTGGAGACACACAACCGGGGCCCTCTTTAAAGGCTTGGAGACACACAACCGGGGCCCTCTGGAAGGGCTTGGAGACACGCCACGGGGCCCTCTGGAAGGGCTTGGAGACACGCCACGGGGCCCTCTGGAAGGGCTTGGAGACACGCAACCGGGGCCCTCTGGAAGGGCTTGGAGACACGCAACCGGGGCCCTCTGGAAGGGCTTGGAGACACGCAACCGGGGCCCTCTGGAAGGGCTTGGAGACACGCAACCGGGGCCCTCTGGAAGGGCTTGGAGACACGCAACCGGGGCCCTCTGGAAGGGCTTGGAGACACTCAACCGGGGCCCTCTGGAAGGGCTTGGAGACACGCAACCGGGGCCCTCTGGAAGGGCTTGGAGACACGCAACCGGGGCCCTCTGGAAGGGCTTGGAGACACGCAACCGGGGCCCTCTGGAAGGGCTTGGAGACACGCAACCGGGGCCCTCTGGAAGGGCTTGGAGACACGCAACCGGGGCCCTCTGGAAGGGCTTGGAGACACGCAACCGGGGCCCTCTGGAAGGGCTTGGAGACACGCAACCGGGGCCCTCTGGAAGGGCTTGGAGACACGCAACCGGGGCCCTCTGGAAGGGCTTGGAGACACGCAACCGGGGCCCTCTGGAAGGGCTTGGAGACACGCAACCGGGGCCCTCTGGAAGGGCTTGGAGACACGCAACCGGGGCCCTCTGGAAGGGCTTGGAGACACGCAACCGGGGCCCTCTGGAAGGGCTTGGAGACACGCAACCGGGGCCCTCTGGAAGGGCTTGGAGACACGCAACCGGGGCCCTCTGGAAGGGCTTGGAGACACACAACCGGGGCCCTCTGGAAGGGCTTGGAGACACGCAACCGGGGCCCTCTGGAAGGGCTTGGAGACACGCAACCGGGGCCCTCTGGAAGGGCTTGGAGACACGCAACCGGGGGCCCTCTGGAAGGGCTTGGAGACAGGCACTCGTGCCCTATGGCGGGCTTGGAGACAGGCACTCGGGCCCTCTGGCGGGCTTGGAGACAGGCACCCGGGCCCTCTGGCGGGCTTGGAGACAGGCACCCGGGCCCTCTGGCGGGCTTGGAGACAGGTGGTATCATTGAAAGTAAAAAAATCCTAAAGTTTGGGTTGTCCCCATAAAAGAAATAAACGGGAAATATTACAGTAGGGACACTAGTTCTGGTGACCTGGCAGTCCCCAGGGAAACCCCTCAATCTGCAGGGATTTCTTCTCACTAAGTTTGGCTACGGGACAGGAAGTTTAGGAAAATCTTGGCAAATGGACAGATGGCAAATAAATATCTGACTGAGGTTATAAACCCCCCCTTACTCTATACATAAAGAAAGTTTTGCTTGTAGTTCTACTTTAATTGGCTTTTTCCAGGAAGAGCACTTCCTTTTATCAGGAGAGTTCTATTTGCTTTAACCTTAATAACAAAGGGAAACAAATACAATCCCATATTAAGTGGGCTCCAGCAAGACAAGAATTGACTCACACCCGCCATGTGACCACCCAAGCTCCCCATGCAAGGTCAAACAACCGCAAATAGAGGAGAGAAGAAGGAGCTCCGAAAACCTTCACCAATGCAGAGCAGCCCCCCAGCTGTAGCACACTTCAGCAGCAGGCTTCCATCACCCCGACACCTAAAGAAGAAAGCACAATAAACCACACACAAAAAATACCAATAGTAAGGACCACTGTACCCCCCTTACCTGGGCCTGGCTAGTGCATGAGATGAGGCACCTGATTCCGCCGCAGCAGTCAGTTTCTGCTTTCTCCATGCTGCACAGTGCAGCGGAATACTGAGAATGTGAAGTGGCCAGGACCCGGCAAGCTTCCACTACCACAGCGGCTTCCCTGCACTGCAGGAATCACCTTGTAAGTCCTGGGGTGCATGAAATGCCCATATAACTCTGAACAGCGTAGAGCACACAGGCACAGACAACCACGCTGGCCACTGCTCCCCTTGGCTGGTGGAGAAAAAAAAAGGCACTGCAACACCCCCATCATCTGACAGGAGGGAGGGTGCAGAGATGGTCAGAAAAAACCCTGGGTAAGGCCACCACTACCACCCCCCCCTCCAGTGAGAGCATAGCCCCCACTACAAAAGTTGCCTGTAGTGCCTCCATAGTGGAGGAAACACCATAACCGAGGGCATGGTGGAAGAGTGGAAGACGTAGAACTTCAAGGCTTGCTGTGGTGTTTCCTGGGAATTTGTGTGCAGCAACTCTCTCTCCAGGTGCAGTACTGATAGACGAATGGGGAAGTGTAAAAGGTTAATGATACCCGATGCTGGATGAAAACAAAGAGCTCAATGCCAATATTTGTTCAATGCTTCTTAAGTCCATGCACACACACCTTCCAGCCATGGTCCATGGATGAACTGCAGAAACCTATTAAAGAGCTGAATGGAAGAAGAGACAACATGAACCAGAAGCTTGAATCCGATAGACCCCCAGCTTTTTAAGAGCATTATTTAAGGCAGTGGTGGTCAACCTTCTTGACACAGGGGGCTTCAAGTGCACACCCACACCACAGGCAACCGGGCACTCTGGAAGGGCATGGAAACGGGCAGCCGGGCAGTCTGGAAGGGCTGACACGGGCAGCCGGGCAGTCTGGAAGGGCTGACACGGGCAGCCGGGCAGTCTGGAAGGGCTGACACGGGCAGCCGGGCAGTCTGGAAGGGCTGACACGGGCAGCCGGGCAGTCTAGAAGGGCTGACACGGGCAGCCGGGCAGTCTAGAAGGGCTGACACGGGCAGTCTGGAAGGGCTGACACGGGCAGCCGGGCAGTCTGGAAGGGCTGACACGGGCAGCCGGGCAGTCTGGAAGGGCTGACACGGGCAGCCGGGCAGTCTGGAAGGGCTGACACGGGCAGCCGGGCAGTCTGGAAGGGCTGACACGGGCAGCCGGGCAGTCTGGAAGGGCTGACACGGGCAGCCGGGCAGTCTGGAAGGGCTGACACGGGCAGCCGGGCAGTCTGGAAGGGCTGACACGGGCAGCCGGGCACTCTGGAAGGGCTGACACGGGCAGCCGGGCACTCTGGAAGGGCTGACACGGGCAGCCGGGCACTCTGGAAGGGCTGACACGGGCAGCCGGGCACTCTGGAAGGGCTGACACGGGCAGCCGGGCACTCTGGAAGGGCTGACACGGGCAGCCGGGCACTCTGGAAGGGCTGACACGGGCAGCCGGGCACTCTGGAAGGGCTGACACGGGCAGCCGGGCACTCTGGAAGGGCTGACACGGGCAGCCGGGCACTCTGGAAGGGCTGACACGGGCAGCCGGGCACTCTGGAAGGGCTGACACGGGCAGCCGGGCACTCTGGAAGGGCTGACACGGGCAGCCGGGCACTCTGGAAGGGCTGGCACGGGCAGCCGGGCACTCTGGAAGGGCTGGCACGGGCAGCCGGGCACTCTGGAAGGGCTGGCACGGGCAGCCGGGCACTCTGGAAGGGCTGGCACGGGCAGCCGGGCACTCTGGAAGGGCTGGCACGGGCAGCCGGGCACTCTGGAAGGGCTGGCACGGGCAGCCGGGCACTCTGGAAGGGCTGGCACGGGCAGCCGGGCACTCTGGATGGGCTGGCACGGGCAGCCGGGCACTCTGGATGGGCTGGCACGGGCAGCCGGGCACTCTGGAAGGGCTGACACGGGCAGCCGGGCACTCTGGAAGGGCTGACACGGGCAGCCGGGCACTCTGGAAGGGCTGACACGGGCAGCCGGGCACTCTGGAAGGGCTGACACGGGCAGCCGGGCACTCTGGAAGGGCTGACACGGGCAGCCGGGCACTCTGGAAGGGCTGACACGGGCAGCCGGGCACTCTGGAAGGGCTGACACGGGCAGCCGGGCACTCTGGAAGGGCTGACACGGGCAGCCGGGCACTCTGGAAGGGCTGACACGGGCAGCCGGGCACTCTGGAAGGGCTGACACGGGCAGCCGGGCACTCTGGAAGGGCTGACACGGGCAGCCGGGCACTCTGGAAGGGCTGACACGGGCAGCCGGGCACTCTGGAAGGGCTGACACGGGCAGCCGGGCACTCTGGAAGGGCTGACACGGGCAGCCGGGCACTCTGGAAGGGCTGACACGGGCAGCCGGGCACTCTGGAAGGGCTGACACGGGCAGCCGGGCACTCTGGAAGGGCTGACACGGGCAGCCGGGCACTCTGGAAGGGCTGACACGGGCAGCCGGGCACTCTGGAAGGGCTGACACGGGCAGCCGGGCACTCTGGAAGGGCTGACACGGGCAGCCGGGCACTCTGGAAGGGCTGACACGGGCAGCCGGGCACTCTGGAAGGGCTGGACACGGGCAGCCGGGCACTCTGGAAGGGCTGGACACGGGCAGCCGGGCACTCTGGAAGGGCTGGACACGGGCAGCCGGGCACTCTGGAAGGGCTGGACACGGGCAGCCGGGCACTCTGGAAGGGCTGGACACGGGCAGCCGGGCACTCTGGAAGGGCTGGACACGGGCAGCCGGGCACTCTGGAAGGGCTGGACACGGGCAGCCGGGCACTCTGGAAAGGCTGGACACGGGCAGCCGGGCACTCTGGAAAGGCTGGACACGGGCAGCCGGGCACTCTGGAAAGGCTGGACACGGGCAGCCGGGCACTCCTGATAGGCTGGACACGGGCAGCCGGGCACTCCTGATAGGCTGGACACGGGCAGCCGGGCACTCCTGATAGGCTGGACACGGGCAGCCGGGCACTCCTGATAGGCTGGACACGGGCAGCCGGGCACTCCTGATAGGCTGGACACGGGCAGCCGGGCACTCCTGATAGGCTGGACACGGGCAGCCGGGCACTCCTGATAGGCTGGACACGGGCAGCCGGGCACTCCTGATAGGCTGGACACGGGCAGCCGGGCACTCCTGATAGGCTGGACACGGGCAGCCGGGCACTCCTGATAGGCTGGACACGGGCAGCCGGGCACTCCTGATAGGCTGGACACGGGCAGCCGGGCACTCCTGATAGGCTGGACACGGGCAGCCGGGCACTCCTGATAGGCTGGACACGGGCAGCCGGGCACTCCTGATAGGCTGGACACGGGCAGCCGGGCACTCCTGATAGGCTGGACACGGGCAGCCGGGCACTCCTGATAGGCTGGACACGGGCAGCCGGGCACTCCTGATAGGCTGGACACGGGCAGCCGGGCACTCCTGATAGGCTGGACACGGGCAGCCGGGCACTCCTGATAGGCTGGACACGGGCAGCCGGGCACTCCTGATAGGCTGGACACGGGCAGCCGGGCACTCCTGATAGGCTGGACACGGGCAGCCGGGCACTCCTGATAGGCTGGACACGGGCAGCCGGGCACTCCTGATAGGCTGGACACGGGCAGCCGGGCACTCCTGATAGGCTGGACACGGGCAGCCGGGCACTCCTGATAGGCTGGACACGGGCAGCCGGGCACTCCTGATAGGCTGGACACGGGCAGCCGGGCACTCCTGATAGGCTGGACACGGGCAGCCGGGCACTCCTGATAGGCTGGACACGGGCAGCCGGGCACTCCTGATAGGCTGGACACGGGCAGCCGGGCACTCCTGATAGGCTGGACACGGGCAGCCGGGCACTCCTGATAGGCTGGACACGGGCAGCCGGGCACTCCTGATAGGCTGGACACGGGCAGCCGGGCACTCCTGATAGGCTGGACACGGGCAGCCGGGCACTCCTGATAGGCTGGACACGGGCAGCCGGGCACTCCTGATAGGCTGGACACGGGCAGCCGGGCACTCCTGATAGGCTGGACACGGGCAGCCGGGCACTCCTGATAGGCTGGACACGGGCAGCCGGGCACTCCTGATAGGCTGGACACGGGCAGCCGGGCACTCCTGATAGGCTGGACACGGGCAGCCGGGCACTCCTGATAGGCTGGACACGGGCAGCCGGGCACTCCTGATAGGCTGGACACGGGCAGCCGGGCACTCCTGATAGGCTGGACACGGGCACCCCTGATGGGCTTACGCTATACAAAAAGAAGGTTTTGCTTGTAGTTCTACTATAAATGGCTTTTTTCACTTCCTTTTATCAGGAGAGCTTTATTTGCTTTAACCTTAAACAATAACAAAGGGAAACAAATACAATTCCATTTTAAGTGGGCTCCAGCAACAATTGACCCACACCCACCATGTGACCACCCAAGCTCCCCATGCAAGGTCAATCAACCGCAAATAGAAGGAGCTCCGACCGCAAATAGAAGGAGCTCCGAGAACTTTCACCAATGCAAAGCTGCCCCCAAGCTGTAGCGCACTTCAGCAGCAGGCTTCCTTTACCCTGACACCTAGAGAGGAAGGCACAATAAACCACACACAAGTAATCCCAATAGTAAAGATAACCAAAATGCACCACTGTGCCCCCCTTACCTGGGCCTGGCTAGTGCATGAGATTAGGCACCTGCTTCTGCTGTAGCAACCAACAGTTTCTGCTTTCTCCATGTTGCACAGTGCAGCAGAATTCTGAGAATGCGGAGTGGCCAGGACCCGCAGATCACATGTGACAAGCCTCCACCACTGCAGCGGCTTCCCTGCACTGCAGGAACCACCTTGCAAGTCCTGGGCTGCATGACACAAGCCCATATAACTCCTAACAGCATCGGGCACACAGGCACAGACAACCCTGCTGGCCACTGCTCCCCTGAGCTGGAGGAGGAAAAAAAAGGCACTGCAACACCCCCATCATCCGACAGGAGGGAGGGTGCAGGGATGGTCAGAAGGCCCTCTGGAAGGGCTTGGAGACAGGAAACCGGGGGCCTTCTGGAAGGGCTTGGAGACAGGCAACCGGGGCCCTCTGGAAGGGCTTGGAGACAGGCAACCGGGGCCCTCTGGAAGGGCTTGGAGACAGGCAACCGGGGCCCTCTGGAAGGGCTTGGAGACACGCAACCGGGGCCCTCTGGAAGGGCTTGGAGACACGCAACCGGGGCCCTCTGGAAGGGCTTGGAGACACGCAACCGGGGCCCTCTGGAAGGGCTTGGAGACACGCAACCGGGGCCCTCTGGAAGGGCTTGGAGACACGCAACCGGGGCCCTCTGGAAGGGCTTGGAGACACGCAACCGGGGCCCTCTGGAAGGGCTTGGAGACACGCAACCGGGGCCCTCTGGAAGGGCTTGGAGACACGCAACCGGGGCCCTCTGGAAGGGCTTGGAGACACGCAACCGGGGCCCTCTGGAAGGGCTTGGAGACACGCAACCGGGGCCCTCTGGAAGGGCTTGGAGACACGCAACCGGGGCCCTCTGGAAGGGCTTGGAGACACGCAACCGGGGCCCTCTGGAAGGGCTTGGAGACACGCAACCGGGGGCCCTCTGGAAGGGCTTGGAGACACGCAACCGGGGGCCCTCTGGAAGGGCTTGGAGACACGCAACCGGGGGCCCTCTGGAAGGGCTTGGAGACACGCAACCGGGGGCCCTCTGGAAGGGCTTGGAGACACGCAACCGGGGGCCCTCTGGAAGGGCTTGGAGACACGCAACCGGGGGCCCTCTGGAAGGGCTTGGAGACACGCAACCGGGGGCCCTCTGGAAGGGCTTGGAGACACGCAACCGGGGGCCCTCTGGAAGGGCTTGGAGACACGCAACCGGGGGCCCTCTGGAAGGGCTTGGAGACACGCAACCGGGGGCCCTCTGGAAGGGCTTGGAGACACGCAACCGGGGCCCTCTCGAAGGGCTTGGAGACACGCAACCGGGGCCCTCTCGAAGGGCTTGGAGACACGCAACCGGGGCCCTCTCGAAGGGCTTGGAGACACGCAACCGGGGCCCTCTCGAAGGGCTTGGAGACACGCAACCGGGGCCCTCTCGAAGGGCTTGGAGACACGCAACCGGGGCCCTCTCGAAGGGCTTGGAGACACGCAACCGGGGCCCTCTCGAAGGGCTTGGAGACACGCAACCGGGGCCCTCTCGAAGGGCTTGGAGACACGCAACCGGGGCCCTCTCGAAGGGCTTGGAGACACGCAACCGGGGCCCTCTCGAAGGGCTTGGAGACACGCAACCGGGGCCCTCTGGAAGGGCTTGGAGACAGGCACCCGCGCACTTCTGATGGGCTGGAGACAGGCACCCGCGTACTTCTGATGGGCTGGAGACAGGTACTCAGGCACTTCTGATGAGCAGAAGACAGGTGGGATCATGGGAATTAAAAATATACCAAAGTTTTGGTTGTCCCTATGAAAGAAATAGAGGAAATATTACAATGGGGACACTAGTTCTGGTGACCTGGCGGTCCCCATGGAAAACCCTTAATCTGCAGGGATTTCTTTTCAGTTCCTGTTCAGCTATGGGACAGGAAATGAAGGAAAATCTCGGCAATGGGACAGATTGCAAAAAAATATCTGAGATTATAACTCCCCCCCCCCCCCTTCTCTATACAAAAAGAAGGTTTTGCTTGTAGTTCTACTTTAAGTGGCTTTTTTCTTTACTTCACTTTTTTTATCAGGAGAGCTTTATTTGCTTTAACCTTAAACAATAAAGGGAAACAAATACAATCCCATTTTAAGTGGGCTCCAGCAAGAATTGACCCACCCCCGCCATGTGACCACCCAAGCTCCCCATGCAAGGTCAAACAACCGCAAATAGAGGAGAGAGGAAGGAGCTCCGAAAACCTTCACCAATGCAGAGCAGCACCCCAGCTTTAGCGCAGTTCAGCAGCAGACTTCCATCACCCTTTACTTATATCTCATGATCCTCCTAGATTTTCTTGTAGCTAAAAAACAACACAGGTTACATATTCTAACTACTAAATAGTATGCTTACCAATTTACCAAACTAACCCAAACAGCAAAGTCTTGCCAGAGCCCAACCATACTGATCATTCAGATGATCCGCAACAAGATTTAGATAGATTTAGATAGCTCCAGGCTGGGCATAAATCAGCAGCGAAGGGGAATTACTGGCATTGTATACAAACTACGCTAGAGAGGGTTTGATTACGCAACATATCATTTGCATTGCACATGAACGAAACACGGCTCTAGTAAAGCAGCCAATAACTATATGCATTGCCTATGAACTCTGCCTTGTTGGGACCACAAAGAGCATATGCGCAAGGGGAAATCATTTGCAATGCATTCTACACTGCTCCAGGGTGGGCATATAAATGAGCAGCAAAGGGGAATTAATGGCACTGTATTCGAACAATGCTCAACTGGACTTCAATACACATCATTTGCATTTCATCCCATCACTCCAGCACAGGAACCAGGCACTATGGGGGTAGCATACGAATGCTGTTCTGTTGGGACAACAAAGAGCCTGCAATCAATGGGAAATTATTTGCAACCGCGTACTATGCTGCTCCAAGGTGGGCATTAATGAGCAGCAATTAGGGAATTAACAGCCTTTTATACAAAGCTACATTGGGCTTTGGGAGAGGGCCATTTCCATTGTAAGCCATAATCAAACATCTAGAGTGATTGTTAGGATGCACTAGGAGCAGTTGGAGAGAAAACTGAATCTGATCTAGCCCTGACCTTCTCTTCCCCCAATCCAGCAAGGACTTTGATAGCCCCAGTCCCTCAACCCTCTACTACAGAACAGCCCAGCAACCAGTCCAGGTACCCAATTACAGCTCACAATAGAAATTTGGCAACAATTCTTGCAACAGCTAATCCTTTACTTCCAGAGAGCGGGGGCTCCCTGTACACTTTCGCAAGAGGGATCTCAGTGTGGGGATATTTAGCAAGCTATAGAATATAGTGGTGAAATATGTAGTAAAGCTTTGGGTCCACAAAACTGAGTGGCTAAACCCAAGCAATGTGTTATGATGAAAGCTCATAACTCAGTTGATCGCCTTCCTTACTCAGCATAACAAAACACTAAGTACGTTAATTTTTGGGTCCACAAAATTGAGTGGCTAAACCCAACCAATGAGTTATGATGAAAGCTCATAACTCAGTTGCTTTTCTTCCTTAGCATTGCAAAACTTATTACATTCATTTTTCGGTCCACAAAATTGAGTGGCTAACTCAAGCCATGAGTTACATTGGTACCCACCATCCGTTAATGCTGCAGGAGCAGAAAAGGGATTTCATCTTGCTTGGAGTGTTCATGGCTTCCAATTTTGCTTGGAGTGTTCATGGCTTCCCACCTTGCTGATCATTGCTTCCAACTATTAATGGAAAAGATAAAATTTACAATGGCATCATGCCTATGTTTTCAAAGATAATGAAATAGGAGATTTTAGTTAAAAACACACACAATATAAACCATGTCATGAGAAAGACTTTCACCGTGAACTAAAATGCTTGCTGCATGGTTGTTATGGTTAAATCTGGCTTCACTGTGTTCCAGGTCGCCTTCAGGAATCTTCCCTGCTGTGGCATTGTATTCTGACAGCGGGGAGACTCCCCTGCTGTTTAACCACTTGCCGACCGCCGCAAGTACATATACTGAGGCGGTCAGCCCCGGCCAGGCAAAGTGACGTACCGGTACGTCACTAGCCTTCGCCGCTCTAGCGCCTGCGGTCCCGCCGATGATTTGATTGGGTTCAGAACCGATCAGTCATCAGGTCCAGGCCAATCATTTTTGGCCTGGACCTGTTGATCAGTCCTGCCCAATCAAATGACACTCAAAGCCTGTGAAATGTAAACACAGGCTTAGAGAAGAGGTGCCCTCCCCTCCCATCGTCCTTTTTGGATCCAGCGTGAGAGGAGAGCACATCTGAGTAACTGCACAAGCACACCCACACACAGGTAGATAGGCACATTTAACCCCCGATCGCCCCCCCCCCCAATTAACCCCTACAGCCCCTGACACAACACACTGTATACAGCATATAGCATTTTCCTATATACCTGTATAAGTGTGATTTGTGGTCAGGTGTAGCGCTTGCGACCCCCCCCTTTTCCACTTAAATTACCCCCCAATAAAGATTTAACCCCCTGATCCCCCCCTGATCACCTCCAGTTAACCCCTACCCCGCTGTCACATTCAACACTAATACAAACGTAATATACAGTGTTTTTGTATTAGTGTGATTGTGATCAGAATTAGCGCAGGCGACTACGTTTCTGTCCCAAGAAGGTTTAGGGTCCCCGCCACCCCCCAATAAAGATTTAACCCTCTGATCCCCCCTACACCACCTGCCACACACACTGTATACAGTATATAGCATTTTCTATATACCCGTATAAGTGTGACTTGTGACCAGGTTTAGCGCTTGCCACTGTTTCTTTTATCTGTAGGATACCCGCCAGCTCCTCCCAATAAAGATTTAACCCCCTGATCCCCCCGATCACATCCAGTTAACCCCTTCCCCCCTGTCACATTGCACACTAATACACACATAATATACTGTTTTTACTGTATTTTGTATTAGTGCGCTTGTGACTTGAGTTTGTGCTAGCGAGTTAGTTTCTATCCCAAAGGAGATTTAGGGTCCCCGAAGACCCCTGGCGCATAGTTAGAAATAACCCCTTGATTACCACACATACGCACACATACACTTCCATTACTAGTATAGTGTTTGAACAGATCAATATCTGATCTGATCAGAACTATACTAGCGCCCCCATAGTTTGGGGTTCCCAAAACGCGGTGTTTGCACGGTCAGCACTGATTCCTGCCAGTGCCTGCGTTTAACCCTTTCACCCAGGCAAGTGTAGTAATCAATAGATTACTGTCACTTACAAAAAAACAACACACAAAACTGCTGTGTTAAGAGTCAGGCCTGATCCCTGCTAGCATTAGCAGTTTTTTTGGTAGCGCTTGAAATAGTCCTTGACAACCAGGTGCTTTTATTACCTGTGAGTCGCACCACTGTACCGGTAAATTTAGTTACCAAAATGGCCAAACGTTGGTACAGTGGTGAAGAGGTATATAATATACTGTCCGTGTCAGATGATAGCGATGGGGAAGCTACACTGGCAGAATCAGGGTCAGTATATGAACCAGATGACGGCAGCGGCTCCCTGACAGATAGCTCCGACGACAGATGGGTCCCTGTTAGACCTAGGCTTACCGGACCCCATTCTGGAGTTGTTGAGATGCAGGAATCACAGGGTGCTCGTATGGAGCAGAGTGTGGTTACTAGTGCCGCTCATCCTTCTGGTGACCTGGCAAGCGCCAGCGGCCTAGTACACCCTGGACCTAGTACAACCAGCACTGCAGTATCACCTGGTGACGTGGCGAGTCCCCTAAGTGCAGTTGAAGTTCGTGCGGTGGCTAGCACAAGTAGTGGCCCGCAGCCACCGCGTATTTGTAGACAGGCCCGTAGAGCCCATAGTGCCCTCCCTGATGCGCTGGCATATCCCAATTGGCAACCCACTGATTCTACAGCGCCAGTACTTCCCCCCATTCACTGCCCAACCTGGAATCCACGTGGAGACAGCTGGTTTTACGCCCCTGAACTTTTTTTGAGCTGTTCTTCACAGAAGATCTTTACAAATCTATTGTGGATCAATCAAATTTATATGCATGACGATTCATCGCCGCCAACCCAAATTCGCCCCTTGCCAGACCATTTGGCTGGAAAGCTAACGGTTTCCGATTTTAAAATATTTCTGGGCCTTTCCCTCCACATGGGCATTACCAAACAAGAGTGAAGTGTGGCTATATTGGTCCACTAGCCCAGTTCACCATATGCGACAATGAACTCTGTCGTCCTCGGGGAGACCCTGAATATGATCGGCTCCACAAAATTCGGCCCCTCAGACCACTTCAATCAGCGGTTTGCAGCCTTGTTCACCCCTGAACAAGTTGTCTGCTTTGACGAGTCCCTGATTAAATTTACTGGCCGCCTTGTTATGAAACAGTACCTCCCCAGCAAGCGTGCCAAGTACGGGGTCAAGCTGTATAAATTGTGTGACAGGGCCACAGGTTATACAGTTAGTTTCCGGGTCTATGAGGGAAAAGATAGCTGTGTGGAGCCCCCCAACTGCCCAGACTACATAGGGAGCAGCGGCAAGATTGTTTGGGACTTGGTGTCACCCTTATCCGGAAAGGGGTACCATTTGTACGTGGACAACTTTTACACAAGCGTGCCACTATTTAGTCATCTTTCTGAATTACAAATTGGCGCATGTGGCACCGTGCAACCTAATCGCCGGGGCTTCCCCCAACGGCTTGTAAATTCCCGTCTTAGTCGGGGGGCAAGAGCCTGCTTGAAAACGGACAAATTGCTTGCGGTGAAGCGGAAGGATACACGGGATGTTTATGTTCTGTCCTCCCTTCACGCAGACACGACGATCCAAATCCCTAGGCAACTAGCGTTATGGAGAAACCCCTCTGTGTCCACGAATATAACCTTAATATGGGAGGGATGGACCTTAACGACCAGCTTTTGGCGCCGTATTTAGTTGCCCGTAAAGCCAGACACTGGTACAAAAAAGTGTCAGTTTACCTTTTCCAATTGGCTATGCTGGACGCCTTTGTCCTATACAGGGCGTCAGGAAGAACTGGATCCTTCCGGGAATTCCAGGAAGCGATCATCCTTACCTACCTGTACCCAGGAGGCATGCCTGCCCAACTTCCCCTTCCAGATGCAGTGAGCCGGCTGCATGAGAGACATTTTCCTTATGTCCTCCCGAGTACCCCTACCCAAAGACGACCCCAAAGACGATGTCGTATCTGTAGCAGGCGCGGATGTAGGCGTGACACCCGTTATTATTGTCCCAAATGTCCTGACCAACCTGGTCTCTGCATCGGGGAATGTTTCGAGTGCTACCATACACTAGTGGAGTATTAGTGTAGGGTACAGCACAACACAGTGTAGGGCACACAAACACAGGGTCTCGAAAGATGTTGGATGTCCAACGACATTTTGAGAGACCCAAGCTTAAAGATCGCAGTCCCAAATCAAGGAACAACAGTTAGAAAGAAAAATAAAAGGATCCAAAAACTGTTGTTGTGTCAGTCATTTTATATGTTCTTCTACTCTTCCTACTGTACTTTTAATGCACTTTGTTTTTTCATTCTTTTGTGACCTGTTTCTCTTGCAGGTACTCATCGGCTGCCACGATATTGATTTTATATATTCTGACACAAACAGCGTTTGCATTCAGCATATATGGATACCTTTGCTGGCAGCAGCTGTGGTGATTTTCTGATTTCAGCACTGCAGTTAAAATCCTATTTTGGTAACGTGGATAGTGTCGTGTATACCCATCATTAAATTCAGTGGGTGGTTGTTTGGGCGGTTAATGATGAGTAATACTACGCATTATTCCTGTGCTGATTTCTGATAGGTTCTCTTTTTTTCATTCAGCCCACAGGCTGCATGAAAAAAAAAAAAACCTATATGCCAAACAAGGACCAGCAATGTACTGGTACGTTGCTGGACTTTGAGTGGTTATACCAGGATGATGCCTGCAGATTT
Organism: Pelophylax lessonae; assembly: GCF_965119305.1. Lineage (NCBI taxonomy): Eukaryota > Metazoa > Chordata > Amphibia > Anura > Ranidae > Pelophylax > Pelophylax lessonae. Next base: position 109,393,382 of record NC_138778.1, read on the forward strand.
AGGCATCATCTTGGTATCGTTTTTTACAGCCAGCGGTCGGCTCGCATGTAAAAGCAATCCTAGCAGGTAATTGGCCGCTAAACTGCTTTTACATGCAGTGGGAGGGGACCTCCACCGCCGCCTTCCGCAGCCTTCCGCAGCCTTCCGTGGTTTTTCACGGGCTCTCCTGTCCCACCGGTTAACCCGAGAGTGCAGCTGGTGGTTCAATTATCTAACCATAGATTTAATTGGAGATGAGAATGGCTCCAATCATCTCTATGGCCTAAGATACCGGAAGCTACGAGCATTTCATGACTTCTGTTTCACCAGAAATAAACAGGGCCATTGGGAAATTGGGAAAGTATTTTATCACACCAATTTTGGTGTGGTCAGATGCGTTAAGGTCAGAGGAGAGATCTAGAGTCTTATGGCACTTTTCCACTGCAAGTACCGGCTCGGTTCTACTCGGCCCTGCTTGGCCCGGTTTGCTTTTCCACTGCTGGTACCGCATGGTATAGTGTCGGAACGGTTCGGTACGGTACGGTATAGGTTTGCTTTTCCACTAAAGTAGTACTAAAGTTAAGTGGGTGGGATAACAACGGGGTGGGTGGGATTCTCTGACCAATCAGTGGCTAGTAGTGACTGCATGCAAAGGATTGTGGGATATGGTACCTGGAACCACAAACTGTTTTTTCAGAGCCGTACCGTACAGTTCGGTTCCATCCAGTGGAAAAGCAAACCTATACCGTACCGTACCAAACCGTTCCGACCCTATACCATGCGGTACCAACAGTGGAAAAGCACAAAAGCGCGCCGAACCGGTAAGGTTCCATGCAGTGGAAAAGCGCCATAAAAGACCCCAATTTTTTTTTAAAAAAAGAGTACCTGAACTGAAATAACAAAAATGATGTAAAAAAAAAAAATGAAAGGAAAGGTGTCAAAATAACATAAAAAAAAAAAAAAAAAAAAAAACCAAGCCCCCCCCTGTCCCCCCGTGCTTGCGCGCAATGGCGCACGCAAGCGTTGGTCTAGTGACAAATGTAAACCGCAATTGCAGCATGCATGTGAGGTATCACCGCAAACGCCAGGTTGAGTGCAGTAATTCTTGCAGTAGACCTCCTCTGTAAGTCTAAAGTGGTAACCTGTAAAGACTTTTAAAGGTTTCTAAAAATGTACGTACTTTGTTGCCGCTGCAGAGGCGTGTGTAATTTTTAAAGCATGTCATGTTTGGTATCTATGTACTTGGCATAAGATCATCTTTTAAATTTTACCAAACAAATTGGAATTATATAGTGTATTTGTGCAACAAATTAAAAAAAATGTATTTTTTTTCGCAGAAATTGCGTTTGGAAAATCTGTGCGCAAATACCGTGTGACAAAAAATTTTGCAACATCCACCATTTTATTCTATAGGGCCTCTGCTTTAAAGAAATATATAATGTTTGGGGGTTCAAAGTAATTTTCTAGTAAAAAAAAAATATATATTTTTTCATGTAAACAAAAAGTCACAGAAAAGGCTTGGTTTTCAAGTGGTTAGAAGAGTGGGTGATGTGTAGATAAGATTGAGCATAAAATGCCGGGACAGTTCAAACACCCCCCAAATGACCCCTTTTTGAAAAGTAGACACCCAAAGCTATTTGCCGAGAGGCATGGTGAGTCCATGGAATATTTTATATTTTGCCACAAGTGTCGGGAAAATTATAATTTCTTTTTTTTGTTGTTTTTACAGAAAGTTGTCACTAAATGATATATTGCTCACACATGCCATGGGTATATGTGAAAAGACACCCCAAAATACATTCTGCTGCTTCTCCTGAGTACAGGGATACCACGTGTGAGACTTTTTGGCAGCCTAGCTGTGTACGCGACCCCGAAAACCAATCCACATCTTCAGGTTTTCTAATGGCGTAAATTGCTGATTTTACCCCTGACTACCTGTCACAGTTTCAGAGGCCCTGAAATTTCAAGATAGCAATGAAAAGCAATGAAAAATGTACGCCCTTCGAAATTCTGATGGTGGCGACTTGTTTTCGGGCTCCCGTACACAGCTAGGCTCCCAAAAAGTCTCACATATGTGGTATCCATGTACTCAGGAGAAGCAGCAGAATATATTTTGGGGTGTAATTACACATATACCCATGGCATGTGTGAGCAATATATCATTTCAATGACCACTTGGTGTAAAAAAAAATATATATATTTTTTTAGTCATTTTTCAAACACCTGTGACAAAAAAATGAAATATTCAATGAGCTCAACATGCCTCTCAGAACATTCCTTAGGATGTCTACTTTCCAAAAAGTGGTAGTTTGGGGGGGTTTTGTACTGCCCTGCCATTTTAGCACTTCATGAAATAAGATAGGCAGTCAGAAATTAAAGCTGTGTAAATTTCAGTATTTACACCATAGTTTGTAGACGCTATAACTTTTGCGCAAACCAATAAAAATACACTCATTGAATTTTTTTTTGTCAAAGACATCGCTAAATATATTTTGGCCAAAAAAATGACATAAATTGAGTATATTGGATATTTTTTAAAAGACAAAGTTAAAAATGTCATTTTTTTGCATAATTTTCGCTCTTTTTTTATTGATATCGCAAAAAATAAAAAAACGCAGAGGTGATCAAATACCACCAAAACAAAGCTCTGTTTGTGGTAAAATAAAGGATGTAAATTTCGTTTGGGTACGACATTGCATGACCGCACAATTGTCAGTTAAAATTCACAAAGTGCCAAGTTGAAAAAAGGGGTCTGGTCAGGAAGGGGGTAAAATCTTCCGGGGCTTAAGTGGTTAACTATACACATCAGCTCTGCAGCCTACTGCACTGATCGAGCGAGAATAGGACTCCTGTAAACCGCATTGGCCACACATTGATCGAAATTCAGCTGGGCCCTGCTGAACCAGCCACATTTTGATCCATGTATGGCCAGTTTAAGGAAGTTACAAGTCTTTCTGCATACATGTCATGGTTTAAGGCTGGCCATACATGGAACTGTTAAACTGAACAGATTTCCCCATCCACACAAGCGAGGTGTGTTGTGGAAGTTTTATTAATATTTATGTGGACATTTCTTTAGGATGTATTTTTAGTTAAATTGCCATTATGTCTCCCAGTGTCAGTTTACCGGTACCTCGTAACTTTAATCACTATGCGAATATTGCTTTAAGTGGCATTGAGGAAAGACCTGTTAGTGGAACTCTTCCATTAGATGGAATTGCACAAAACTTGTAGCCTGATTTATGGCAAGGAGAAATCCATCACACAAATATATATCCGCCATCGAGAGCACCAGTATTCACTGCAGAGATTTGTTTGTGATGTGGAATTCTTATCGTTTTACCAGGATTAATGGCTGGCATCTTTCTATTATATTTGATCCATATGACTGACATAAGACTGCTGCTATTGTCTTTTGCAGATATAATGAAGTCCCATTCACTGGAACAATAGCATGATCAGTATCAAATAGGGTATATATGAACCATATTTGATAGGATCCACTAACAGGATATGATGAGTTCATGCTTGTGAATTAGTTGTGTTTCTTTGTTCACCTGGCAGTTAGTCTCTGCACTCAGTGATGTTCATACATAAACAATGACTCTTCTTTTCTATTGTACTTTGGAATGTATATATGTCTGGGGGCGTGGCCAGCGCGGGACAGTGATGGACGCCTGATCTCCCGCTCCGCAGACAGACGACTCCATCCAGGGCCATCCACAGCGACACAGACAGGATTCCGAGCCTGATTCTCACCCCAGTTGACCGCGGCAACCTGCAGCGATGTCCCACAAGCGAAAGGAGAAAGGGCCGAAGAAACTCACCGCTTGCTTCCCCGCGCCTCGGGGGAAGCAGCGGGTGCACTATACTGACCTGCCGGAGGACGCTGCCTCGGCTGAACCCCTGCTGTCAGGTACTCTCTCCTCCTTCGCATCTGCTCCCTCCAGCCCTTCCTGCACGAGCCCAGCTAAGTCAAAAATGAGGCTAGACAGCGCTGACAAGGCCCCACAGCCTGGGAGCTCCAGTAACCCTCTACTGCCCATCTCCCTGGGGACATCTCCATTTGCGGCCTTTCCCACGGTAGGCCAGCCTATCATGGACACAGCTCTCAAGGAAATGATGTATGCCCTCCATACCTCTCTCCAAGCGAACATTGTGACACTTGCTAACAAATTCTCAGCAGAAGTCCACTCCCTAGGGGACAGGGTACACACTGTAGAATACTCCATATCAGAGATTGTGACCACTGTGAATGATTTGGTAGAGGCACATGAAGAACATGTGGATGAGAGACACTGGATCAAAGCAAAAATCGCAGATCTGGAGGATCGCTCCAGAAGAAATAACCTTAAAATCCGTGGCATTCCTGAAACTGCTTCCTGCTGAGCTACACAAATTTGCCACGGACCTTTTCTTAGCTATATTGCCTGGAGCGTCTCCCCTGGAGCTGACGGTTGACCATATTCACAGGGTTCCAAAGCCCCCTTTCCTCCCTCAGCATGTTCCCCGTGACACATTGCTACGTGTGCACTTCTACCAAACTAAGGAATCCATCTTAACCAAAGCTAGATCCCTGGGCACTCTCCCTGACCCCCTACTCAGCTGTGCAAATCTTCACGGACCTCTCTAAGCATACCCTAGATATGCGCAGACAACTTTCCACCATTACCAAAGCAGTGCGCAACCACAACCTGCCGTACAAGTGGAAACACCCTTCCAAGATCTTAGTGGAGCGGAATGGAGAATCATACACAGTCACCACGCTTGAAAGGGGCATATCCCTGTTAAATTCTTGGGGCATCATCCCTGATCCGGTTCCCCCCCCGGTAGCGAAAAAATCCCAGAGCAGAGTTCCCCCTCAAATGGCATTCCCTGCCTCAATGCTCCGCAAGGGACACTTGAAGTCTGGACTCGAGCATCCTATTTTTTTTTTTTTATCTTTTTTTACCTCTTCATCATTGGGTCCTGTTCTGAATCCAGCCCATTTAGCTACTGAACTGTTCTTACCCCCATTTGGAAACGGCTACACCAGCCCATGGTTTCCACCCGATTTTATGTTCCCTTGTTGTCTTGATTTGTTTTGTGTTGTCCTCTTTTTTCCCCCTTCTGCAGGTGTAACAGATGTTGTGCTCCCAAGCAACGCTAGGTCTCCTTCCAGGACCTATTGGAATTTCCTTAAGCTCTCCAGATCCGCCAGCACACTCTACAGCCACCCTGGAGCATGCCTAGACTGTCAACAGCTCATCACTCATTCTTTAAGTTTCCAAAAGACTGCTTACGGTTCCGTGAGTAACGACTTATCGCTCTGACACTCACTTATGACAGTTAAAATCTTATCCCTTAACGCCAATGGCCTCAACCCTCTGGCCAAGTGAGCTTCGCTGTGGCGCACTGCCATCAAGCACAAAGCAGATGTAGTTTGTGCCCAAGAGACTCATTTTTTGGATCAGCATGCTCCTACCTGCTCCCATAGAGACTACCCTACAGTATTCACATCCTCCTGTTCCAAGAAGAGGAAGGGTGTCCTATTGGCCGTTCACAAAGATCTGGACTTTGATCTAATGTTGTCAGTAACAGACACCAACGGTAGATACCTCATCATTGTCTGTTCTATTAATGGCTTTACAGTGACTTTAGTTTCTGTTTATGCCCCCAACGTCCATCAAATTCGCTTTCTGAATCGAATTATGAAAAAATTTGTGCAGTTCAAAAGGGTCCCCTAGTGCTATGTGGTGACTTTAACCTACCCCCGGATAGAACCGTGGACATTTCAGCCACCACCAAATGTCATCAATCCCTGCAAGGGTTTATCCATAGAAACTACCTCTACGACATTTGGAGGTGCCACCATCCCTCTGACCGGGAATTCTCCCACCATTCAGTGGTGCATAATACTTATTCACGTATTGATGTTATTTTATCTGATATGTCGATTCTCCAGAGAGCAGTGGACTCAGAGATAGCCCCAATTACTTGGTCTGACTACGCCCCAGTGAGCGTTGTACTTTCACTGTCTTCTAAAACATCTTCGCAAAAACCTTGGAGAGCAAATACTGGAATTCTTAAGATCCCAGAAAATGTAGATTTTCTTAAACACTCCATTTCTGATTTTTTTAAAGATAACCAGGGGTCGGTATCTGAGTCCGCGACTCTCTGGAATGCCCATAAGGCATTCAGTAGAGGGGTTCTGATCCAACTGCAGCGTAGAACAAACAGAAAACGCTCGCACATTGTAGACAAACTCACCCGAGACATCACCTTTACAGAAGCTCAAAACCAAACTAGCCCCTCCGCAGACCTCAAAATCAAGCTCTTATCACTTAGGCAGGAACTTAGATCACATCTCCTTGACACGAACGAACGCAATCTCCGAAAAATTAAGGCCACTTATTATGCCACCAACAACAAGGCAGGCAAATTATTAGCCACCAGACTTAAAGGGCAATGTCTTAAACACAAAATTAAATATATCATTCACCCCCACACAAACGAGCAGCTCTATGACCCCAGAGACATGGCCAATGCCTTTAGTAGCTACTACGAATCTTTGTACAACCTTAAAGACTCCCAGTCTACGTCGCCTACTCCTGACCACATCAAAAACTTTCTAGACAGCATCTCCCTTCCTACCCTCACTCCCGCACAATCTGCACAACTTAACACCCCCTTCACGGTAGAGGAGGTTTGTGAAGCCATAGCGTCCCTACCAACTGCGAAATCCCCAGGCCCGGATGGCTTGATTAATGACTATTATAAAGCTCCCAAGCAGGGGTCTTCAAACTATGGCCCTCCAGTTGTTCAGGAACTACAATTCCCATCATGCCTAGTCATGTTTGGGCATGTCAGAGTTTTACAATGCCTCATGGGTGTGTAGTTCTGCAACAGCTGGAGGGCCGTAGTTTGAGGATCCCTGCTCTAAAGGATGTCCTAGCTCCCCACCTGTGCATGTTGTTTAACGATGCCACCACATCCTCTTCATTCCCAACGGAAATGCTTGAGGCCACTATCATCACCCTCCCCAAGCTGAGTAAGAACCAATCACTCCGCAAAATTTCCATCCCATCTCCTTACTCAATTCAGACATAAAAATCTATGCCAAAATGGTAGCTAATAGACTAATGCCCATCCTCCCACAGCTTATCCACAAGGACCAATCGGGTTTCACCTTAGGTAGACAATTCGCAGACGCAACCAGACGCCTCATTAACATTATTCACAATGCAAATGCTTCTAGAACGCCTTCTCTGCTCCTGTCACTGGATGCAGATAAGGCATTCGATAGAGTGCACTGGGGGTACCTTCAGGAGGTGCTCCGCAGATTTGGTATAAACGGCAGAATGCATGCGGCTATATTAGCGCTCTATTCTCATCCATCAGCCCGAGTACTTGTTGACGCCTCCCTTTCCTCACCTTTCCATATTACTAATGGGACGCGGCAGGGATGCCCACTCTCCCCCCTGGTCTTTAATATGGCCATAGAACCTCTGGCCCAAAAAATCAGAATGGACCCCGGCATCACGGGCATAATTATCGGCTCTCAGGAGAACCACATCAGCTTGTTCGCTTATGATATCCTGATGGTATTGAACCCCGTCACCTCACTTCCACGAAGGATATCCTTACAGCGTTCAGAGAAGTTTCACTATACAAGGTAAATTAGGCCAAATCCCATATATTTAATTTAGGTGTAGACGGAACAACCAGAAACCTTCTCAATCGGTCACTCCCGTACAAATGGGCAGATGCGGGTATTACCTATCTGGGCATTACGCTTACCAAATCCACATCCCTACTTTTTCAAGCTAATTTCTCTCCCTTCAAGAGCCAATTGGCCACGGAACTGCAATCTTTGGCAAAATTTTAACTTGCGTGGTCGGGACGCCTGGCTGCTTTTAAGATGTGCACATTGCCCAAACTTCGGTACCTATTCAGGTCGCTACCTACCCCCATCCCCAAGTCATTCCTGCGTTCACTACAGACGATGCGGTCTCGTTATCTGTGGCAAGACAAAACGGTCTTGGTGTGCTAAAGGGATCTTACTGAAATCCAGGGAACCCGGAGGTGCCTCCATGCCTGACCTGGAAGATTATTACACAGCCTCCATAATCTCCCAGTTGCGGACTTGGTTCCAGCGAACACCAGACAGCCTCTGGAGAGCACTGGAAAGAGACCAAACCCCTCAAAAGGACCTCTCATCATGGTTATGCAGTAGGAACATAGGGGACAAACTTCCGGAAAAAACATATCGCCGACCATCAGAGCATCGGTCTCGGCTTGGCTACATTTGACACACTCTAGATGGAAACACCTCACTTACCACGATCTCCCTTCCTATGTCCAGCATCCTTCAAGTGGTCCCAGATATGAACCTCAACCGATGGATACTCCATGGCTGAACCACCTTAGATGCCCTGTATAATCTCTGAGTCCTTAAACCCTTTTCACAGTTAGTGTCGGAATATCACATTCCCACAACGGAATGGTACTGTTACATCCAAATTAAGTCCTGCCTGACACAAAACCCCCAGCTCAGAGCTCCCCTCCCGAAGAAAATTTGGGATTACCTCACATCCACTTTGTCGAAAGCCAAGGTCATATCTACAATTTATCCCGTCCTCGGTGAGAAGAACGTCCTGACCAAGACTCCCCCCCCCCCCCCCCCCCTACTTAAATGGGAAGGAGATTTGGGCACAGTTTTTTCCCAGCGTCAGTGGTCCCTGGCCCTAACCTCAGGTTGTAAAGCCTCCCTGAGCGCTTCTAAAGATATCCTTGAGATGGTATCTCACACCGCATATCATAGCAAAATTCGACGACAACACCCCCCCAACATGTTGGCGAGAGTGTGGTCAGCAGGGTACCAAACATATACTGTGGGATTGCCCGCCCATACGAGCCCTATGGTCTGAAGCCTTTTTACTCTCAAAAATTACTCAAATACCCCTAGACCCCTCCCCAGAGCTAGGTCTACTTAATCTGACAATAGAAAAAATACCGCTGCAACTCCGCAAAATAGTATTGAATATACTCCTGGCAACAAGATTAAGCATCACTAGGAAATGGAACACCATCCAACCCCCATCATTGCTAGACATTGTCCGTACCACCCAATTGCACTACACATATGAACTGATTATGTCCCCCTCTAGCGAGCATTACCATAAAGAAAGAAAGAAATGGCACCCCTGGTGTCAATGGTTCAGTTCGAATTTTGATGTATAATCTAAGTTGATCACTAGATGGCGCACTTGTTTTTTCATTAGCTGTTGTGAGTGGTGAAGATGTAGGTATAATGCATTGTACTTTTCACCTGCCGATATTGTAGATGTTACGTGCTATCTGAGCTGATAAGGTCTGGAAAGATATTGATGATTGAATTCTTCACAGTTTTACCGGTTACACATGTTTTGCAAACCTGCTTGTTGTTTTCCCTTGTTGTATGACAAAAATTACAATAAAAACTATTTGAAATGAATGTATACATGTCTGTGATTGGTTGTCTTGAAGCCACTCCCTTGTAACCCCCTTCCTTTTGCTCACTTGCTGTAAATAAACCTAGCGCTGCTCTGGAGGGCTCAGAGACTTTCACACACACACTCACTCAGACACAGAGAGACCCTTCAGATGGCATCGATATGACCCAACGTGACGGTTCCTTTGTCGCCGAGTGCGCTGGGCTAACCTTATACAAAAAAGGTTTACATTGTACTTTTCAATACAAGGGATTAATGGCGTTTGGCACATAATATCCACAAGTGCGCTTTTCATTGCAGCAAATTTCAATGCTCCAATCATTTCCACAACAGGTGGAAAGAGACATCCTTCCAATTGTTGTAATGTATTTGACAGCGGGGAGACTCCTCCGCTGTCAGAATACACTAAGCAGTGCTTATTGAAAAGGAACAACAAGCTGGCTCGAGAGAAGTCTATCATCAGATCTACATTTCTGGAATGGGAACAGCCATAGATTAATTGAAAATGCGGCCCAGTCCCTGCTGAACTGCTTGAATCGTGATCCATCTATAGCCAGTTTTAGTTTCTCAAGAAAATCAGCAGTCTCCAGTACAAGAAAAAGGAAGAAGCCTTGACACATCAAATTATAGCCAACCAAAAAAAGAACATTCATTTCTTTGTTTGCATTTAAACATTTTCATGCACAATAAGACAGCATTTTAGTCTTAGATGGTCAAGTTACAGAAGTAATATTGAGCAAGCAACTCTTGGTTAACTACTTCAGTACAAGGCACTTTCACCCCCTTCCTGCCCAGACCAATTTTCAGCTTTCAGCGCTCTCACACTTTGAATGTTAATTACTCAGTCATGCAACGCTGTACCCAAATGTTTCTCTTTTTTTTCACACAAATCAAGCTTTCTTTTGGTGGTATTTAATCACCCGAGTAATTTATTTTTGCGATACAAGCGAAAATTTAAAAAAAAAAAAAAAAAACACATTTTGTTTTACTTTCTATTATAAAATTTGGCATATAAGTAATTTTTTTTTTCATAAATTTGGGCCAAATTTTATACTACTATATATCTTTGGTAAAAAAATAACCCAAATTAGTGGATATTATTTAGTGAAAGTTAGAGTCTACAAGCTATTGTGCCAATCATTGAAAATTGATCACGCCTAATCACACCTGATGTACCGTCGGCCTATCGCATTTATTGAGGCCCTGAAATGTCAGGACAGTACAAATACCCCCCAAATTACCCCTTTTTGGAAAGTAGACATTCCAGGGTATTTAGTAAGAGGCATGGTGAGTTTTTTGAAGTTGTAATATTTTCCCACAATTCTTGGGAAAATACTTTATTTTTACACAAGATTGTCATAATAACAAGTTATTTCTCACACACAGTATATGCATACTTGCAATTACACCCCGAAATACATTCTGCTACTCCTCCTGAATATGGCAATACCAAGAGTGAGGCTTTTAAACAGCCTGGCCACATACAGAGTCCTAACATGCAAGGGGCACTGTCAGGTGTTCTAGGAGCATAAATTACACACATAATTTCATAAGTTTCACACATAATATCCTAACGACCTAACACACTTTTGAAGGCCCTGGAGCACCAGGACAATCTAATTACCCACATGACCCCATTTTGAAAAGAAAACACCCCAATGTATATTCTATGAGTCTTTTGAACATGTCATTTTTTTACACAAGTTTTTGGAAAAATGTGGAAAGAAAATAAAAAAAGTAGCACCTTCAGGCGTTCTAGGAGCATTAATTACACATCTAATTTCATTGCAACCCATCACACTTTTGAAGGCCCTGGAGCACCAGTGAGTAAATAAAAAAAAACACAAAGTTTGGGTTGTCCCCATAAAAGAAATAGAGGGGAAATATTCCAATGGGGACACTAGTTCTGGGGACCTTGTCATCCCCAAGGAAATCCCTCAATCTGCAGGGATTTCTTCTCACTTCTTGTTTGGCTATCGGACAGGAAGTGATGGAAAATCTCGGCAATGGGACAGATGGCAAAAAATATCTGACTGAGTTTATAACCCCCCCCCCCTTACTCTATACAAAATAATTTTTGCTTGTAGTTCTACTTTAAGTTGCTTTTTCTAGGAAGGGCACTTCCCTTTAACAGGAGAGATCTATTTGCTTCAACCTTAAACAATAACACAGGGGAACAAATACAATCCCATTTTAAGTGGGCTCCAGCACGAATTGACCCACACCCGTCATGTGACCACCCAAGCTCCCCATACAAGGTTAAACAACTGCAAATAGAGGAGAGAGGAAGGAGCTCCGAGAACCTTCACCAGTGCAGAGCAGCCCCCCAGCTGTAGCGCACTTCAGCAGCAGGCTTCAATCACCCTGACTCCCAGAGAGGAAGTCACAATAAACCACACACAAAAAAGCCCAATAGTAAGGATAACCGAAAGGCACCAATGTACCCCCCTTACCTGGGCCTGGCTAGTGCATGAGATGAGGCACCTGCTTCCGCCGTAGCAGCCAGCAGTTTCTGCTTTTTCCATGTTGCACAGTGCAGCGGAATTCTGAGAATGTGGAGTGGCCAGGACCCGGAGTTCACATGTGGCAAGCCTCCACCACTATAGCGGCTTCCCTGCACTGAAGGAACCACCTTGTAAGTCCTGGGCTGCATGACACCAGCCCAAATAACTCCATGCAGCTTTGGGCACACAGGCACAGACAACCCGGCTGGCCATTGCTCCCCTTGGCTGGTGAGGGAAAAAAGGCACTGCAACACCCCCATCATCCAACAGGAGGGAGGTGCTGGGATGGTCAGAATATCAGAAAAAACCCTGGGTAAGACCCCCCCCACCACCACCACGGAGAGAGCATAGTCCCCACTACAAAAGTTGCCTGTAATGGCTCCATTCTGGAGGAAACAGCATAACTGAGGGCATGGTGGAAGAGGTAGAACTTTAAAGCGTACAGCAGAAACATTTTTTTTTAAATGATTATATATGTAGCAATATTTCCAGGCATTGGGCCTGATGTGGGTCTGCCATGGTTACCGTTAACACCAACAGCACATTTATGCTGATTGCTCAAGTGTGAGATCTGAGACAATGACCAGTCCGGCGTCTTTGGTTGTTTTTGTTTATTTTATATGGGGATGGGAGAAGGGAATGAGTGGGATACTCCTCTGGCTCAACTAGGTACAAATTGGGACATTTGAAGAAAACTTACCGTTAGTGTACCGGTAGCGGCCTTTCTATCAACCCTTCCAGGAAGGCCTACATATGAGAGATTGTGGCTCCACCCTACAGGAAACACAACTAATTTGCAGCTGTTAAAAAGGTCCCACCCATCTTTGAGCTTCAGTAATAGAAAAGTAACTTTCCAACCAAACTTTCAAGGGACACAGTTATTCAATAACATAGTTATATATTTATATATATATATATATATATACATACATACATACATACACACACACATGTAACTCACCACCACCTCTGGGCGGGAAGTAGGCCAGCCGTCCTGGAAGGGTTAATAGAAAGGCCGTTACCGGTACACCAACGGGAAGTTTTCTCATTTCACCCTACCAGGACGGCCTACATACGAGAGGATGATAAAGGAATCCATACTGGCCTACCTTAGGGCGGGACCACTGCCTGTAAAACCTGTCTGCCAAAGGCAAGGACTTGTTGAGACAGTACTTCCACACGATAGTGCTTTAGGAAGGTATCTTGACTGGACCAGGTGGCTGCATGGCGGATCTGTTCCTAGGATGCTCCGGCTCCTTCGGCCCAGGATGTTGCCATGCCCCTTGTGGAATGTGCCTTTAGATTTGCTGGTGTGGGGATACCTGACACCTTATAAGACATACTAATGGCTTGCTTAATCCACCTAGAGATCGAGAGTTTTGATGCTTGCAATCCCTTTCTTGGTCCAGAATGTAGAACCAACAGGTGACTAGACCTTCTAAATCCTTTGGTTCTTTCCAAATAGGTGAGAAGACACCTTTTTACATCCAGGCAATGGAATTTTCATTCCTTTGCACACCTAGGCTTTTCACAAAATGATGGCAGGACCATCTCTTGTTTTCTGTGAAAAGAGGAAACTACTTTGGGTAGGTACAGGGGATCTGGTCTAAGAATCACTCTGTCTTAGAGAATTAGCATAAAGGGCTCCTTTATGGACAAACTTTGTAAATCTCCCACTCTTCTGGCTGTGGTAATTGCCAACAGAAAAGTTAACTTAATTGACAAAATATTCAGATTAACCTTAACCAAAGGTTCAAAGGGTTCACTAGATAACGTCTCTAGTACTTGAGTTAAGTTCCATACTGGAACATTAGCCCTATTAAATAGGGGTCGCTCTTCCCCGAGCTAACAAAAATCTTTTAACGGCTCCAGACTTATCTAAGAAAACAGAAAGTGCCGCTACCTGTACTCTAAGGGTGTTAACTGCCACCCCCTTATCTACCCCATCCTGTAAAAATTCCAGGATAATGGGGATCAAGGCAGAGGAATTCTTTTGACTGCCAAGTACAGAATTTTTTCCAAATTTTGGAATACATTTTCCTAGTAACTTGTTTTCCACTTAGGAGGGTATCAATGACCTTATCTGAACAACCTTTTCCCTTTAGGATTTGGCGCTCACTACCCAGGCTGTTAACTGTGGTCTGGGGTGAATAAGAGGCCCTTGTAGTAACAGATCCGGAACCTCTGGTAGTTTCCAAGGAGCTGTCACTGATAGGGATACCAGAGTCGCGAACCACATTCTCTTTGGCCACCAAGGGGCAATCAAGATGAGACGTAGTTGCGGCCATCCACTGAGTCTCTGTAGAACTCTTGGAATCAGAGTTTGAGGAGGAAAAGCATAGGCTAGCCTGAAGTGCCATGGCTGTGCTAGAGCATCCAAGCCCAACATACCCTTTTGTTGTGTCAGGGAGAAGAACCAGCTTACTTTTTTGTTCTGCCAAGTGGCAAACATATCCACTTCCGGCTGACCAAACTTTTGAACTAGAAGTTGAAATATTCTGGGATTCAGTTCCCATTCTGTCTGCTTGATGGAATGGCGACTGAGGAAGTTCACTTCCCAGTTGTCCTTCCCTTTTATATGCACTGCCGATAGAGAAATCACTCTCTTTTCTGCCCAGCCCAGTGTCTCCTGAGCTAACTTTAACAGGGTGTTCGATCTGGTCCCCCCTTGATGATTCAAGGAAGCTACTGTTGTAGCATTGTCTGAATGGATTTGGACTTCTTTCCCTGAAATGTCCTTTTCGAATGCTCTTATTGCTTCTCCCACCGCTTTCAGCTCTCTGTAGTTGGATGAGGCCTGACTTATCTGTATATCCCAGGTGCCCTGGGCATGAGCTCATTCAAGATGAGCTCCCCACCCCTCGGAACTTGCATCCGTGGTGATCTTTCAGGGTTGCTCTTGACCCCAGAGTCGCCCTTCCCTCAGATTTTTGAGAACTGTCCACCATTTTAGGGATATTAATTGCGGGGAGAGCGTAATTTTTTTGTCTAGGGACTCTTGTTTCTTGTTCCAAGAGAGCAAGTGGAAAAATTGGAGGTGTCATGAGTGCAATTTGGCCCACTCTACAGCTGGGATACAAGCTGTCATCAGACCCAAAATCCTCATGATCTGTCTCCAGGAACACCGAGGATGAGAACAGACATTTTCCACCGCCGAGACCACTTTTTCCACCTTTTCCTCTGGGAGAAAAAGTCTCTTTACTCTGGAATCTATCTATCTATCTTGTACCCCAGATAGACTTGAACCTGTGCTGGCTCTATTGAGGATTTCTCCACATTCATCAGCCACCCTACCGTCTGTAGGACTGACATCACTTTTTGGGTGTCTGCCGTGGCCTGTTTTGCTGATCTTGCAAAGATCAACATATCGTCCAGATAAGGGATCAAACTTAGGCCCTGAAGAGGAAGATGGCCTACTACTTCTGCCAAGATCTTCGTAAAGATCCTTGGACTGGCTGCCAAGCCAAAGGGAAGAGCTCTGAACTGCCAGTGTGCAGTTCCGTCTTCCGTCACTACTGCGAATCTGAGGAATGCTTGATGTTCCGGACAAATTGGGACATGCAGGTAAGCATCCCTTAGATCCAGTGTGGTCATAAAGAGATGTTCTGAAACAGATTTTTTCTGACCGCATAAATGTTCTCCATAGAGAACTTCTTGTATATTAGAAATTTGTTTAATTTTTGAGGTTTATGACTAGCCGGAATTTTCATGAGGGCTTTGGTACCACAAATATGTGGGAGTAAAAGCCTTGGAATACCTGACTTAATGGTACAGGTGTAATCACCCTCTGTTATGCTAACTCTTGAATACCTTCTAGCAGTGCTTTCTTCTTTTGTTTTACTCTTGAGGGATATGTCATTGTTATTTCTGTCACTGGCTGAGAGGAAAACTCCAGTCGGTAACCTTCCCGGATGATCTGGAGAATATAGGGGCTGGTTGAGATGTTTTCCCATTGGGAAATGAAATGGGCTAACCTGCCCCCTACCCCGACGCTGGCGTCACTTGGTCTCTTTAGGATTGGGTCCAGGTTTAAGGAACAGCAAGTTAGCTCCTTGTTTTCCCTTTGCCAGACCACCTCTCCTGGTTTGCCCCCTGAAAGGCCTTTGTTGGTTTCTGTCTTGGAAGTTCCGAAAGGAATACCTCCCCAACTTGTCCTTCCTCTTAGTAGGGAATTTTTTCCCCTTCTCTGAGGATCTGGATAAAACATCATCCAGCCCAGAGCCAAACAAAAAAGACCCTTCAAAAGGTAATGCGCAAAGTCTCAGCTTGGAAGATATATCCCCTTCCCATGCTTTGACCCAAACTGCCCTCCTAGCAGAATTCATCAGAGCTGCTGTTCTTGCAGAGGCTAATATTGACTCTACTGCTGAGTCTGCTAAGACACCGCTTTCCCAATCACAGATAGGGAATCTAGTAAGTCTTGTGATCCCTCCATTGTAGAGATATGTTTTGACAATTCCTTGATCCACAAATCTACATTTCTGGCCATACAGGTATCTGCTAGAGCTGTAGTCATATTATTTGAGTTAGAAGCCAAAGCCTTTTTTGTAAGGATTCGATCTTGAGATCCATGACACCTTTAACGTGACCAGCATTTTCAAAGGACAAATCTGACCTCTTTGATAGCTAGGCCAGAGGAGCGTCTAGTTTAGGGCTTTTTATAAACTCCTCCAATTCCTGTTCCTCAAAAGGATACCTTCTTTTCCAGTTTTTTGGTCTGGATAAGGCATTCATAGGAAATTTCCATTCCTGGTCAATCATGTCCTTTAAAGACTGGTGGATGGGAATTGCTCTGTACTGGGCTCTTCCCAAGCCCTTGTACACTTTATCCTTAATGGAAGACTCTTTGACCGGAGCATGCACCACTTTAAGGAGACCCTCCATACACTCTAAAGGAAAGAGACTCTTGTTTCTTTTGAAACTATCCCTTTCCTTCTCATCGTCACTGTTTGACTCCTTGTCTGAACTGGACGGGGATCTAATGTGACTAGTGCCTTCCCCTGGATCCTCCTCCTCCCTAACTTGTAATGAGGGAATGGGTTGGGATCCTGACAAGAGAGAAGAGGGTCCTCTTGACCACACACTATCCTGGGAGGATAAACTATCCCTTGATATTTCCTCTGTCTGTGTTGGGGTCTGAGTGATAGCTGCTGCAGTCCTAAATGACTGAATAGTAGCCAACATCTCATCCTGAATTGATTTAAGGAAACTTCTTGCCCTGCCAATTTATTAATACATGCATGGCACAATGGCTTTAAGTAAGACCTCGACAACTTATCCCCACAGTTACCACACTTTCTAGTCATGTTAGTGCTGGTGTTAGATGGGGGTCTGGTCTGGCAGGGGCCTCCTGTGTAGCTGGAAGACCTGTGCATAGACACAAGAGGAGAAAACATTTGTTTGCAACAGACATTTAGTCTAACACTGCGGCTGCTCAATCAGGAAAGAAAAAGGCATGACTGTCTCCTATAGACAGCAGTCGGCCCCGCCACCGCTGTAGTCACTTACCCGGTTTTTCTGAGTTTCCTACAGCCACCCTGCACTGCCGCTTTCTCCTCTGTGGGAAGTGCGGTTGTTCGAGTCTCTTTGGGGTGTTTCAGCCCCTTCGTAGCCGGAGATTCTGCCATGAGTGCTCGTGGATCCGGCGTCTCCTCCCTCTCGAGCTTCCTTCCGGGTACTGCTCGCTCCTCCTCTTCTGACCGGAACTTCCGGTCTTCACAGCAAGGCTTGAGACACGCTCTTTGGCAGGAAATTTGAAATTCTTACCGTCCAGCAATAGAGGATTAATGGAAGAGACTCTTCCTGCAGAGACAACAGGTATGGAGGGACCTTCTCCTTAAGGTAACCGACTACCCGACATGTTTGGCGACCTGTAAGTTCCTGTTTCCAGGACACAGATAGGGAGGAACCTCTCATAGGCTGTCCGTACCTGTCTTACAGGGGTACCTATCAGACACTCCTTTGCCTTCAGGTCAGAGAAAAAAAACAAACGTTCCGGTGTAAGGTTGGAAACACAACTGAACTGAAGCTCAAGGATGGGTGGGACCTTTTTAACAGCTGCAAATTAGTTGTGTTTCCTGTAGGGTGGAGCCACAATCTCTCATATGTAGGCCGTCCTGAAAGGGTGAAATGAGAAAAATGCCTTTAAGGGCTGGCTTGACGCTGGCTGAATGCCGGTCAACGCCCATAGGCGCTGGAGAATCTGACTGACTGTCGGTGAACTTAAACTTGACTTCTGACACTTCCTCACAGCTCAAAAGTCCTTTAAAGCACTCCCTGTAGTCTTCACTGACCGAGGTAATCTCTTGTAATGCTGCAGCAACTCTTAACACTGTAAACACTGCACTGTACACTCTGCACTTCAGGGCCCAACCACTGGCACCCCCTTTATTTTGCTCCTGCACCAGCTAGCTCCTGGATCCTCTGACCTTCTCCACAGTGGTCCCCTCTGCTAGGCAGACCCCCAGGGGCAGTTTACAGTACTCGTGACTGGGAATGCTTTCCTGAAACTCGACCCCTCACAGCTCCACTGGTCCTCAGCACACTGGATCCTCTCCTGCAGCTCAGCCCTGTGTCCCCTCAGGCAAGCTGCCTGAGAAACCAGATTCCTCCTGATAGGAGGAGAGACACCTATCGCCTCTCTCCTGGGACTCTGCTTCCTGCCAAAGACAATCTGTCATGTGCTCCCCACAGACTTATACCCCTTCCCAGAATGCTCTGCGGCAGAATCTGCCCTTCCAGGATGGATACAAGCCCAGGTGTGTTATTGGTCAGGTTTCCTCCACTGCCCAATGAGAGCCCTCAATGGGACACAATGGGGAGACTCCCCAACACAACAGGCACACCTGGTAACACATACAAGCCTAGCTGAAAATCATGGCCCTGCTGGTAAGACTATACTTTATCTAGCACCTACCTTGGAGGGTGCTTTATATATATATTAGTGTGACAAGCGCCATGGGCTACTGGAGGAGTGTGGAGGCCAGCCTCCTGCCCACAGACTATGGCCCTGGCTTGTAGGGGAGTGCACCTCTGTGTGGGGGTATATGCTGGAGGACCATGGGAGTAGTGTTGCTTTGGACTCAAATCCATGTCACCCCAAGATACAGACTCAGACTGGGATCAATGTTACAGGCCTAAAGCGGCCTGTTGCCGCAGAGGACTTCTCCACACATTGAGAGACTAAAGAGATGCTAATGATGTCTACTGTGGGGATGTGTATTGACAGTTATAATAAGGTGTGTTGAAAATGGAGATGAGCAGTCTGAGAGCCTACGTCTTCTGCTTTCATCTGTTTAGAGGTTAAGTGTGTTCACATTTCTAGGAAAGTGTATTCAGCTATGTTTGGGCTGGTTGTTTGTGGAGTCAATTATGATAATGCTAATCCTGTCTGAGCCTGCAATGTCATTCACCTGTTTCTGTCCAGATGGCCAGGTATGTTAATTATGTTCTGTATACAATACATTTGCATGATGTAATCAAGCACCTAAAACTGTATATATTGGAAGTGAGTAGGTGAATAAAGTGTCTTGTTTTACCCTTCATTGAGCTTAGGCTAATGTTTGGGGGGAATTGAGGGGCCAGGTCACTGCATCACGTGAGAGTCTGGAGACCTAAGACCGAAATACTTGGTCCAAGTATTGGGGATCTGTTACTATATATATATATACACATACAGGTCCCTCTCAAAAAATTAGCATATTGTGATAAAGTTCATTATTTTCTGTAATGTACTGATAAACAGACTTTCATATATTTTAGATTCATTACACACAACTGAAGTAGTGCAAGCCTTTTATTGTTTTAATATTGATGATTTTGGCATACAGCTCATGAAAACCCAAAATTCCGATCTCAAAAAATTAGCATATCATGAAAAGGTTCTCTAAACGAGCCATTAACCTAATCATCTGAATCAACTAATTAACTCTAAACACCTGCAAAAGATTCCTGAGGCTTTTAAAAACTCCCAGCCTGGTTCATTACTCAAAACCGCAATCATGGGTAAGACTGCCGACCTGACTGCTGTCCAGAAGGCCATCATTGACACCCTCAAGCAAGAGGGTAAGACACAGAAAGACATTTCTGAACGAATAGGCTGTTCCCAGAGTGCTGTACCAAGGCACCTCAGTGGGAAGTCTGTGGGAAGGAAAAAGTGTGTCAGAAAACGCTGCACAACGAGAAGAGGTGACCAGACCCTGAGGAAGATTGTGGGGAAGGACCGATTCCAGACTTTGGGGGACCTGCGGAAGCAGTGGACTGAGTCTGGAGTAGAAACATCTAGAGCCACCGTGTACAGGCGTGTGCAGGAAATGGGCTACAGGTGCCGCATTCCCCAGGTCAAGCCACTTTTGAACCAGAAACAGCGGCAGAAGCGCCTGACCTGGGCTACAGAGAAGCAGCACTGGACTGTTGCTCAGTGGTCCAAATTACTTTTTTCGGATGAAAGCAAATTTTGCATGTCATTCATTGCATGGAAATCAAGGTGCCAGAGTCTGGAGGAAGACTGGGGAGAGGGAAATGCCAAAATGCCTGAAGTCCAGTGTCAAGTACCCACAGTCAGTGATGGTCTGGGGTGCCATGCCAGCTGCTGGTGTTGGTCCACTGTTTTATCAAGGGCAGGGTCAATGCAGCTAGCTATCAGGAGATTTTGGAGCACTTCATGCTTCCATCTGCTGAAAAGCTTTATGGAGATGAAGATTTCATTTTTCAGCACAACCTGGCACCTGCTCACAGTGCCAAAACCACTGGTAAATGGTTTACTGACCATGGTATTACTGTGCTTAATTGGCCTGCCAACTCTCCTGACCTGAACCCCATAGAGAATCTGTGTGATGTTGTGAAGAGAAAGTTGAGAGACGCAAGACCCAACACTCTGGATGAGCTCAAGGCCGCTATCAAAGCATCCTGGGCCTCCATAACACCTCAGCAGTGCCACAGGCTGATTGCCTCCATGCCACGCGCATTGAAGCAGTCATTTCTGCAAAAGGATTCCCGACCAAGTATTGAGTGCATAACTGAACATAATTATTTGAAGGTTGATTTTTTTTTTGTATTAAAAACACTTTTTTTTATTAGTCGAATGAAATATGCTAATTTTTTGAGATAGGAATTTGGGTTTTTCATGAGCTGTATGCCAAAATCAATATTAAAACAATAAAAGGCTTGCACTACTTCAGTTGTGTGTAATGAATCTAAAATGTATGAAAGTCTAATGTTTATCAGTACATTACAGAAAATAATGAACTTTATCAGAATATGCTAATTTTTTGAGAGAGACCTATATATATATATATATATATATATATATATATATATATATATATATATATATATATATATATATATATATATATATATATATATATTTCTGCACATCGCATCTGAACTCTGCTCTGTTGGGACCACAAACAGCACAGAGTCCAGAATGGAGAGACCGCTCCAGGTGAGACAAGAATCAGGTGCCGGTCGGATCCGCAATCCAAAGTCACATGAAGCAAGAAGGAATGAGCGCACTTCCGATAAAGTTGAAAAACGGAGTGTATTTATTCCACATCAAACGAATGGCAAAATATAATACATACACACTGTGAGTGCTGGACAAAACGGTAGACGCGTTTCACGACTAGATGTGTCGCTTACTCATTACCAAGTTCACTCTGGATGTGCATCGGCCATATATACACTTATACATGCAGCTGACACCAATTCGGTTCATCAAACTAGTTGTTCATTCAATTAGATAGCTGCTGGGAATCGAAGGCTTAATTGCACAGACAGAGTGACCCCAAAAGAAAACCAAACCAAATAAAACACACTGTGCAAAAAAAATTATACATAAATACAGATCGATTATCATCGGTATAGTAGGTGAAATCGGTGTTAATGAGGAAAGATATAAACAATGATTGAAACCCACATTGAATATTACAATCTATCTTTCATGTATATAGTAAAAGCATATGAAAAAATAGATAAATAAATACATACATGTGGAGACCATCGTAAGAGACCATCGTATGTGAAAAATGAACTTAAAAAATAGATGATTTATAAAAGATGATTGAAGTGTACATACAAAGTCACCAATGGTGCTTATTTCAAAAACCATTGTAGCCGAATTTTAACCCTAATGTGATGCATGAGGATTGGAGGAATATGCGTGCCAAAAAAACTCCAATACAGAATTCTAACCCAAAAAATGTGAAAAATTTTTTTGTGAAAAAAAAAAAAAAATTATATATATACATATATATATATAAACACTGCTAGTGAAAAGATGACAATTACACTTGTCTGTAAACCATATATACCATAAAAGTATAAATATGTATACAAAGTGAACATATATAAATTCATAGAAGATGAGTAAACTTGGTCCACGAAGTAAAACATGAAATGTGTAGTATATGGAAGTATATTGCACGTTGATATAAAAATGTATTGCTACATAAATATAAATAAACATAAAACATTGTTGCAGTTTGTCACTAGTAGCAAAACATGCAACAAGGTTCTGGCATCCATATACTTGTTCATGAACTATTTCAAAAAACAGTGTTTAAAATCACAACATTTCAAAACCCACGAGGTAATGCACTTTTCCAATCAATAAGATTGTATGAAGATACACTGTTCCGCGAGTATGAGAAAAAGGGATTGGGAAGAAAACAAAGCAAAACAAAAGGAACGGGTAAAAATACATTGTATACCAGCAAGTTGAATCTCATCGATCCATGCTGGAATAGCTGGGTTGCTACAGAGAACCCGATGTCTTAAAATCGGCCGGTCTATGGGTAGGTGGTGCAGGGCCGGACAGGCCTATCGGGATACCGGGAAATTTCCCGGTGGGCCGCCGGCCCTGGGGCCGCGGGGCCGCTTTAAGATGGCTGCCTCTTTAAGAATTTTGGCTGCGGCCGCTTTAAGCATTGGGGCCACGGCCGCGGCCGCTTTAAGCATTGGCCACTGCAGTCCCGGCCCCCGCTGTGTGACGGACAGATACACTCTTTCCAATCCGACGTCAGCCGCTATGAGCGGCATGACGTCACATCCGGCGGGAGCAGCTGCGCGGCGGGATCTTCTGACTGCAAGCAAGATGGCTCCGGTCCCTCCCACAGTCACAGACACCGCTCCAGCAGTCACAGACACCGCTCCAGCAGCAGCATTTGGCTCAAACATACCAGTAATAAAAACCTAATTGAGGACAATTTACATTGGAGAACAATTGCTTAAAGGGTGGTGATTGATCCCCAACACTATATAACGCTGCATAACACAAAGGTCTCATAGATAGTTTGAACATAGAGATGGACATCCGGAGAGAACCTGTAAATAATAGAAAAACGTTCCCCAGTAAGGCAAGTTATGTCTATTTGGTATAGAGACTGGTGTGTTGTCCCATATGGTGTCAATAATGTTTGAGCCTCATGTGAGGTGAGGTATTTTTTACTATGAACTATAAAAATTTGTATTTTTGATAAATAAATCTATGGTGGCATATGTTTGGTTGCCATGTTAAAGTCCTACACAAAGGGGAATTATTTTGTCTATTACTGCAAGGATGATGGCAACCTCTTCCAAAGCTTATTTAGCATATATTTTTTTTATCGTATTTATATATTACCAAACATTGGAGGCTTATAGAAGATTAAACCCCAACTCCAGCCAAATAAATTTATTAGTCTTAAGTTAAAAAAAAAAAAAAGTTAAGTTTTGCCAGGCCTTTTCTCCAGTCTGTAACCCCACTGGGGAAATTTTCCTTCACTTCCTACCTCTGCGATAACTATACAAGAAATGGGGGAACTAGAAGAAGAAGTCATGGAAAGGATGTTGGGGGGAAGATCAATGTAACAGATCGGCTCAGTTACAATGAAACTTGCTGTATTCTATGTTCTAGAACTATCTCGTATGACTAAAGCATCTATTGGGCAATATTCTTTTTTTTTTTTTGATCTCTGATTGAGGTGCTTAAAATCAAATACCTTTTTTTGCCCACTAGATGATGCTTCAATCATATAAAATAGTTATATAAGATAGGATACGCCAATTTGTGCTGTATCATGTCTGCAGTCTCTGGCCATCTCTTGTATCATGGCTGCAGTCTCTGGCCATCTCTTGTATCATGGCTGCAGTCTCTGGCCATCTCTTGTATCATGCCTGCAGTCTCTGGCCATCTCTTGTATCATGCCTGCAGTCTCTGGTCATCTCTTGTATCATGCCTGCAGTCTCTGGCCATCTCTTGTATCATGCCTGCAGTCTCTGGCCATCTCTTGTATCATGCCTGCAGTCTCTGGCCATCTCTTGTATCATGTCTGCAGTCTCTGGCATCATGTCTTCAGTCTCTGGCCATCTCTTGTATCATGTCTGCAGTCTCTGGCTATCTCTTGTATCATGTCTGCAGTCTCTGACCATCTCTTGTATCATGTCTGCAGTCTCTGACCATCTCTTGTATCATGTCTGCAGTCTCTGGCCATGTCTTGTATCATGTCTGCAGTCTCTGGCTATCTCTTGTATCATGTCTGCAGTCTCTGACCATCTCTTGTATCATGTCTGCAGTCTCTGACCATCTCTTGTATCATGTCTGCAGTCTCTGGCCATGTCTTGTATCATGTCTGCAGTCTCTGGCTATCTCTTGTATCATGTCTGCAGTCTCTGGCCATCTCTTGTATCATGTCTGCAGTCTCTGACCATCTCTTGTATCATGTCTGCAGTCTCTGACCATCTCTTGTATCATGTCTGCAGTCTCTGGCCATGTCTTGTATCATGTCTGCAGTCTCTGGCCATGTCTTGTATCATGTCTGCAGTCTCTGGCTATCTCTTGTATCATGTCTGCAGTCTCTGGCCATCTCTTGTATCATGTCTGCAGTCTCTGGCCATCTCTTGTATCATGTCTGCAGTCTCTGGCCATCTCTTGTATTATGTCTGCAGTCTCTGGCCATGTCTTGTATCATGTCTGCAGTCTCTGGCCATCTCTTGTATCATGTCTGCAGTCTCTGAGGGGTAGTCTGGAGAGGAGTCAAGAGTTGGAGTGGCACTGGGATGGAGGTCATAGGAGAAGTCAGATGTGTGTGGAATGTTGAGAGGAGACTATAGGATAAAACCAGAGCCACCAAGCTGGAGCCGACTAACTGAGCCCTGCACGGTGCACCTGAGAGGAAGTCAGGGACAGCGCCACCAGGCCAGTTTGAGGGGGGGGGGTCAGTGATGTAAGAGCATTAATATAAAGGCTCTCCTTATATCATTACCCCCCCCACACACACACACCCATTCCCAGAGTTCCTGGGGTCCCCCTGGATTGCTCCACCTTCACCACTTTTAACCGGAATTTTCTCTCTCTATATTATATATATATATATATATATAATAAACTCCAATGTGCTTTCATATCTGTCTTATATATATAATACACTCTTCAAATGTGCTTTCAAATGCATGGTTTTCCCTTTTATGAACAAAAAAATGGCGTCATGCTGTTGGGCCGGTATAATAATGCTATGGGGCTGGTATGAAATTATTTCCAGGGCTGGTTTTTATTCCCAGTCCGGCCCTGGGTAGGTGTGGGTGATATCTCATCCAATTAGATCCAATTTATTCAAAACAAAGCAATATATATGCATAAAGCACAATTGCATATAGAAAAAATCATATAGTGAAACCATATACGTTATTTTGGTGTATGTATACATAAAAATATCTTGTAGATTATGGCTATTAGTATTGAAAATAGAGGATGAATAAACGAGGGGCATAATTGTTCATGCAATGATACAAATATAAAAAACTGATAACACCCAACACCCACAGATCCCAGAGGCGGGGAAAAAATTTGGGACGAACCTCCAAGAGATATTTATTAAATATTTACTTTTCATGGATGTTTGAATATAGGTGAAAGTATATACCTGTCAAAATCTATGAGATTTCAGAAATGTAGTTCATAAAAAACGTATATGTATAAATATATAATATCCGAAATCATTTCATAAATAGAGACAGGTCTAGAAAAACCTATTGGATAATTTGGAGGCCTTGTGTATAACATAGATAATACTGAATATCTGAACACTCCTATATATAAAACCATCATTGGATGTCCAATGTATGTTGTCAATATAGGAAAATAATTATAAAGTGAATATCAGTGGCAATGTCGCTGGACAAAAATTTAGATATAAGGATTAGGTGTAGAAATGTGTCACGTCGCACTCAAAGTTCATGCCCTCAGGTAATCGTGTGTGGAGTTTAAATATCCAGAAAACCTCTCTTTTACAGAGTATCTGGAAAATGTCTCCTCCTCTCTTGGGTTTTAGGATTATTTCAATGACCTGAACCATAACCAGGGAGGTGTCCCCTTCATGTAGATCATTGAAGTGGCGAGCGACATTTGTTGATTTGAGGCAACGAATGTCGCTTAGGTGTTCCCTAAATCTATCCTTCAGTCTCCTGGTAGTTCTACCTACATACTGTGTTAGACATTTCTTGCAGGTAATCAAATATATAATATATTCGGTATTGCAGTTAAAAAGTTTGTTAAGTCTGAAGATCCTGCCACTGATGGATGATTGAAAATGGGGGCTTTTTAGAATGTGGGGACAAGTGACAGTCCTGTGCCCCACATCTGTAATTGCCCCTGCAGTGTAACCACGTTTGTGATGAGGAGATGTTTTTTGTATAAAACAAACTACTTCTACTACTGTACTTCCCAATGTGGCTGCTCTCTTGGCTACGATATTGACCCCTCTCCTCAAAATCTCATCACATGCATGGTCTAAATGTAAAATAGGTAGATGTTTTCTAATTATGGATTTTATATCGTTAAATTCTAGACTATAGGGAAGTGCCAATGTAACAGAAGGTATAGGTTTATCTTTTTTAATGTTTTTCTTTTTATACCTAAATGATCTCTTTTTTGTTGGCACTTGTGGGAGGTTGACATTGGAGTCATGATTTTATGGTATGTGACTGGACGTTGTAAGTTGTAGGAGATCAGTACGATTCTTCCAGAGGGCTAGATGGTAAGCTCTATCCAGCATCCATCTGGGATAGCCTCTCTGGAGAAATCGCTGGTATAGAGAGAACGATTCCGTTTTAAAGGCGTCCATGTCACTACAAATTCTCCTGAGTCTAAGGAACTGTCCCACAGGTATTCCTTTTATGGTGTGAAGGGGATGCCCTGATTTGGCATGCAATAAACTATTGCCCGCCTGGGGTTTTCTATAGAGGGTGGAGGTGACTATCACCTTCATGATTCAAGGTTATGTCCAATTATCTATTTTTTCATATGCTTTTACTATATACATGAAAGATAGATTGTAATATTCAATGTGGGTTTAAATCATTGTTTATATCTTTCCTCATGAACACAGATTTCACCTACTATACCGATGATAATCGATCTGTATTTATGTATAATTTCTTTTGCACAGTGTGTTTTATTTGGTTTGGTTTTCTTTTGGGGTCACTCTGTCTGTGCAATTAAGCCTTCGATTCCCAGCAGCTATCTAATTGAATGAACAACTAGTTTGATGAACCGAATTGGTGTCAGCTGCATGTATGGGTGTATATATGGCCGATGCACATCCAGAGTGAACTTGGTAATGAGTAAGTGACACATCTAGTCGTGAAACGCGTCTACCGTTTTGTCCAGCACTCACAGTGTGTATGTATTATATTTTGCCATTCGTTTGATGTGGAATAAATACACTCCGTTTTTCAACTTTATTGGAGGTGCGGTCATTCCTTCTTGCTTCATGTGACCACAAACAGCACAGTCCAGGGGGGTAGAGCAAATAGTCAGTTGGCCGACAGTCACCAGCTCTCTGCTCACGGAGCTCTGAGAACTGAGCGATCTGCAGTCTTTGATCGCTTGGTTCTAAGTCTTCGAGCCAGCAGGAGAGGACTAAGGCTGCATCTACATAAGCAAGTATGATTTTTGAAAAAGAAAAATGGATTTTTGTAAAATCTTACCGTAAAATCCTTTCCTCTTAAGCTCATTGACAGACGCAGTCCTCTTGAATAATAGCACATTGGGTTATACTGCCCTCTACAGGAGTAGGACACTAGACGGAAGGAAAACGTTCTGGCCACACCTTAGGGGCAGTCCCAGAGGGTATATCCTCTCTCTCTCTGCTACAGGAAGTCAGTTATGTCACAAAGCAGTGTTGGAGAATTTAACCCAACCCAACTCAAAAACAGAGGGGCGGGTACTGCGTCTGTCAATGAGCTTAAGAGAAAAGGATTTTACGGTAAGATTTTACAAAAATCCATTTTTCTCTGTCGCTCATTGACAGACGCAGTCCTCTTGATTAATAACACATTGGGACGTCCCAAAGCAGTGCCACAAATGAGGGGTGGGATAACAGAAATAAAAATTTAAATCCAGAAGGCCCAACCGGTGCCGGCTAGAAGTCTTAAAGGCTCATCAAACCAAGGATGAGACTCAACTGAAAACCCAACAGAAAAAAACCCTCGAGGTAGACCACCGGTCTCCTCAAATTGCGGCCTGCAGAACCTTGCGGCCAAAAGAGGCATCCGCCGATGCCATCACATCAACTTTATAAAATTTTGTAAAGGTATGAACCGACGACCAGGTAGCCGCCTTGCAAACCTGGACCACTGACGCCTGATGGCGGAAGGCCCAGGAAGCACTAAGCGCCCGAGTGGAGTCCGCCTTAACAGGGAACGGAGGATCCCGACCCTTAATAGAATAAGCCTGTACCACCGTCTGTCTGATCCATTTGGAGATAGTCACGGCAGATGCAGGCAACCCCTTTTTGGGGCCATCCATGATCACAAAAAGTGAATCCGTGTCACAAAACGAG
Organism: Pelophylax lessonae; assembly: GCF_965119305.1. NCBI lineage: Eukaryota > Metazoa > Chordata > Amphibia > Anura > Ranidae > Pelophylax > Pelophylax lessonae. Next base: position 109,422,158 of record NC_138778.1, read on the forward strand.
TCCGTAGTCTTCAGGTATACCCCGATTGCCCCAACCACATCCAAGGAATGTAACGCAAACTCCCGAGGATGACTGGGCTTAGGACACAGGGAAGGTAATACAATATCTTCATACAGATGAAATTCTGAAACCACTTTAGGAAGGAAGGATGAATTCGGACAAAGAACCACCTTATCCCTATGAACCAGATATGGGGAACGACAAGATAATGCGGCCAGTTCTGACACCCTGCGTGTAGAAGTGATGGCCACCAAGAAGGCCACCTTCTGGGATAAAGTAAGCAAGGGAATCTCCCTAATATCTTCAAAGGGAGGTTTCTGAAGAACCGACAACACTAAATTAAGATCCCAGGGCGGTAAGGGCGCGCGCACTGGCGGAGCCAGGTGCCGCACTCCCTGGATGAAATTCCGTACCAAGGAATGAATAGCCAAAGGTTTCTGAAAGAAGATTGCTAACGCTGAAACCTGACCCTTGATCGTGCTCAAGGACAGTTTCTGCTCAACCCCCTGTTGCAGAAAGGCCAAAATTCGGGTCACCGAATAGGTACGTGGGGGAAATCCAAGAGATTCACACCACGCAATATAAGCCTTCCATGTGCGATAATAGACTTTGCTGGAAGTCGCTTTCCTTGCTTTAATTAGAGTAGGAATAACTGAAGCTGACAGTCCCTTGTCCTTCAGTACCTGGGTCTCAATGGCCAGGCCGTTAAAGCCAGCGATTGTAAAGCAAGATGGAAGATCGGTCCTTGAGACCGCAGATCCTCTCTGAGAGGAAGTCTCCAAGGAGCGTCCGCGACCGGTCTGCCCAGGTCGGCGTGCCCGGCTTGATGAGGCCGGTCCGGAATTACCAGGATAACTGGAATTCCCTCCACCTCTATCCTGCGGAGAAGTTTCAGCAGCAACTTGAGAGGAGGGAAGACATACAGTAGCTGATACTGCCCCTACAGGGCGATCAGCGCGTCTGCTGCGTCCGCTAGAGGATCGTGGGCGTGGGCTACAAACCTCCGCACCTTCCTGTTGAGCCAAAATGCCAACAGATCCACCTCGGGGGTGCCCCAATGAAAGCACATCTGGTGAAATCATTGGTGATTGACATAAGCCACAGCCGTGGCGTTGTCTGACTGGATCCAAACCAGGCTGCCCTAGAGCTGCTCGGTCCAGAAAATCAGACAAAGTCTGATCACTCTCAGTTCCCACACATTTATCAGAAACTTGAATTCTATCGAAAGTAGTGACTTCCCCTGGCTGAGCATTGGAGACCGAAGCCACCAGACCAGAGACTCCCTGGTCCGCTCGCTCAACCGGATCCGATTCCTGGAGGGAACTGGGAACGATCTTTGGAAAAAATGAAGAAAACGTTCTGCTCAAGGAACGGAAACTACTGCCCCTTGTAGCATACGAATGTTGGAAGGGAAGAATCGCACCGGTAGAAGTGATTGACACTCGATCTTGTATCCCGACTGTATGATCCCCTGAACCCCTTTGTCTGGGATTCAGGAAAGCCATGGATCTGGAAACCGGTGAAGACGTCCCCCCACCCCAGAGATGGGTGGGGGCGCACCTTCAGGCTGTATTGGTTTTATCTTCAGGTTTGGCTGAGCCGGACTTTTGTTTACCCGACCAGCGCCCTTTGAAACCCCCTGAGGGGGCTTTGAAGCCCTTCTCGCTCGCCCCCAACAAACCTTTATGAGCTGAAAAGGAAGGTCCTCGCCTGTTACGAGGTCCTTTACCCTTAGCAGTCTGTGGCAAAAAAGTGCTCTTGACCCCAGTGACATCCTTTATGATCTTATCTAAGGTGGCCCCAAACAGGCGATCCCCCTGAAAAGGGAGATTAGCCAAAGCTTTCTTGGAACCTTGATCCGCCGACCAGCACTTTAACCACAACACACGTCTGAGGACCACTGCTGACATCGATGCATGTCCTAACAAGGGAGTGGCATCACAGACGAACTGTAGTCCTTGTATAATTTGCTCCATCAAATCAGATGCTGCCAGGGGGATACTTCTCCCCTTTAAGTCACGGCGTAACAATTTAGCCCATTCTGTCAATGTTTGTGAAACAAAACCAAAGGCAACCACTGGCCTAAAGGTTGACCCTATCAGGGAAAAAATGGTGCGGGATTCCGCTTCCACTTTTCGATCCACTGGATCCTTAAAGGACGGAGCGTCCTCCAACGGGATAACAGTGGCTTTATTTAGTCTGGAAATCTGTGGGTCCACCACTGGTGGTACCGTCCATTTTTTAATGAGGGATTCCTCAAACGGATAGCGCCTAGCAATGCGTTTGGAAATAGCAAGGGTTCGTTTCGGATGATCTCATTCCTCCTTAATTTTATTACCAAAGCATTTGGGTAAAAGGAAAAACCTTCGCTATCTTGGTAGGCTTACTGGTACCAAAAGGAATTTCCATGTCGGTTACCTCTGCCGGTGTAACCTCAAGTCTTAAGGTTTCCCGGACAGACACAACTAGTGCGTCCACCAACGCATCTTCATGTGCTATGGCGGAGGCAGATACAAAAAGGGGCAATGATCTGATTCCCCCCAAGCACGCCTCCATCCCAAAATATATAGAAACAACAAGAGATTGGCCCGCGGGACTTTGAATGAGGTGGGTGCTAGTGGCTGGAGATAGAATAAATGGCACAATAAATATGTAAAACAATGTATATTTTTATTGCATTGTATAAACAAGTAATACGAATAATAGTAACATGTACATAACCATAGCATAGCTCAATGGCCGTAATGACAATGTATACAACATGAACCATATGGCGGAGGCAGAGACGTCCTCCTCACTGTCTGAGGAGACATTACCTGAGACAACAGCCCCAGAAGAGGGACCTGCAGCTGCGATGACCAGCTCAAAATCTGTATCTGAAGTATCAGATGAAATAGGGGTAGGCGGGGGTCGCTTTCTGGACCCCCGTCCCTGACAGGCCACCTCTACCCGGGATACCAAAGACTGCAAAACTGCTGATAATGCATCAATCACAAGTGGGGCACTGGAGGGTCCTGCGGCCACCTCGAGGGGATCAGGTGGGGATACATGTGTGGCAGGGTCCATGATTATACAAGACACTTGCCAGCAACAAAAAAAAATAATTGCAATAAAAAAATTTCTTTTTTGTTGAAAAAGACAGGAAGTCTTTGGCAGACAGGAAGTCTTTAGCTCCTTTTCCCGGGTAAAGGAGGTGGCTCCGCCCCTTTACACGCCCTCCGGCGCCTCCCAATTACTCCTCGAGGTGTTTGGTCATCTCAAACATGGCCGCCCCCATGCTGGAGACACGAGGCTACGCCAAGATGGCGGCCCCGCGCGACCTGCGGGAAAATGGCGGCGGCCTGGAGGATGGCAGCGGCTTGTGGCAAGATAGCGGCGGCCTGCGGGAGGTAGTCACCGGCCTGTGCGGCCTGCGGGAGGTGTACGGCCTGCGGGAGGATGGCGGCCTGCGGATGGCGGTAGTCCAGGCACAGGCATCGGCCTGTATTGCAACCTTATCAGGCAGGATGCTATCACCCTTATACATGGCCATCATCACAGTAATGCCCCACTGACTTCAGACATGGTCCCTTAACATTGCTCACTCATACAGTGACTTTAGATAGTCAGCTCCCAAACCAAGCCTCCTGGTTTCTTATTCACAAAATCACACTCAATTGGGGGATCTGTGACACCTGTTATAGGATAGAGGGGGGACCCAGAAACATGAGCATCTGACCATCCCAGGGAGGGGCCCGCGTCCACCAACACACCCGTCAGGGGGAGAGGGGGAACAATTTACTCACCATACCGGAACAGGCGGGCGCCAACTCCTGACAGAACCCCTCTCCACCGAGGTGGGGGGGCTGTCGACCAATACGGACGCCGTGACTCAGTTTCCAACTGGTCGTCGGCGTCCAGGCGAGACGTTTAACTCGCAGGGTCAGTCCCCGTCCAGTGGGACTATGTCGCGGCCGACCCAGCGCGGAGCTAGGGCCTGCACGCGCTCGCAGGCTGACTGGGGTGACCACTGGATCTCAACATCCAGCCCGTCGCCCAGTTTCAGCGTACTTGCTTGAAGATCTCACAGGAACAACTGGAGAAAAAAAGCTGCCTATAAAAGGTTTTTCTAAAAAATCTTGCCAGGACCAAAGATCCCAGCAAGGAACGTAGGTCCTTACTCCTAACTAGACAGAAAAAACTGACTTCCTGTAGCAGAGAGAGAGAGGATATACCCTCTGGGACTGCCCCTAAGGTGTGGCCAGAACGTTTTCCTTCCGTCTAGTGTCCAACTCCTGTAGAGGGCAGTATAACCCAATGTGTTATTAATCAAGAGGACTGCGTCTGTCAATGAGCGACAGAGAAAAAACCTTTTATGTTCCAGGCATGTGGTATTTAAGGAATGTAAAAATATAATAGCCAATTTTGAGTAGTCCTACAAAGGTGCAGAACTTGAGGGAGCAGGGTGTCAATTTGAAGATTTGATAGATACAAGAAACACTTTCAAGAACATCGGAGAATGGTAATGGCTATTCAACAAGAAAAAATAGACTTGTCTAAAGATATAGTATTGACTTCCCAACTATCACAGCAAAAAAGGACTTTAAAACAGGGTTTCTCAACCAGGGTTCTATGGAATCACAGGTTCTAGGATCCTGCCCAAATCTTACAGGAGCTGCAGAGGTGAACCATCCATCATTCACCCCCCCCCCCACTAATGCTTTTAAATGTTATACCACATGTAGCTGGCCAGCTAGAACCTGTCCTAGGTTGCTAATATGACCTACATGCATATACAGCTAGACCTGTTAATAACCTCAATACTAGTGCATATGTTTATGTGTGAGAGACAAAAGCAGAGTTATTTACTGTGATTTCATGTTTGGATGTCACATAACAATTGTATATTGTGTTCACAGAAGCAAAGGAAAAATATGCCTGTAAGATTCATTTGTATGCATGTAAGGTAAGCTCAGACACAGCAGAGTTGAAACCAGAAAGCACAGAGTTAAACTTTATTACCCATAAGGAGTTTGTGGCCAATCACAGCCAATCTCACACTCAGCAACAGTCTTGGCCAATCACAGCCAGCCTTACACCCATTTTTTTTTCTCTGAAGCCTCATGCTTCAGCCAGCCTTCTCATTTTCCAATACAGAAGAGAACTGAATAGACACACAGATCCACAGAGCAGTTTTATGGAAGCAAGTGGCCAAAAATAGGTAATTAACAGTTATACATGTTCCTATTGTTAGTAATGTGATTAGAGCTGTATACTGAACTAGTTATGTGTTCACTTGTAGTTCCACCAAACTCGAACACGAAATCAAACTATCAAACTTCAGAAGTTATATCAAACTCTAACAACTCAAAACCAAACCCAAGCAAACAAACCCAAGCAAACAAACTCAAACAGCAATAGAGAGAAATATATCCACCATTTGTTATACTGTATTCAGCACATGTTGTACATGGACTGTCTGCTGCAAAAGTGTCACTGTTATCTATGAAGAAAAGTTGAAGTTAATAAAGAAGATATCTTAAGCGTTTGGTGTGCTCTTTAAACCTACTGCTTTCCATAGAACGGTATTAGAGGAATTTATAGAGTAACAGACAGTCTGGTTAGACTGAAGAGAGAGATCAAGTTCTTCTAATGCCACAGCGCATAAGGCACTTTGTAGTGCTGCACTTGCCACACCACAGACTCTTAGTGTGTTTATCCATGGAATAATTGCTAATACATTAAACAGAGGAGCACTGGATGCTGTGTGTCATTTTTATACATTTCTTTGTTTCAGGGCTCTATGGAACCCTAGGGTTCCTCCAGAGGATACCAGGTGAATATAGTATAAAAAAATTACACATGCATACCCTTCTTCCACCAAGACTTTTCTTTTCATAGGTGGAAGGGTATTTATACATGTCATTTCTTATACCATTTTCATTCAGATATTTGACATTTAAGGTTTTTAGTATGTACTTAATTGAACTTCGTCATTTGATACACCACGTGTGTCCTGTGAAAGCAACTATCCTTTGGCATTCTTAGTCACCATTTTTCTTTTGTATTAATACTTGTGCTGCAGGGCCCGCACTGACTGCGTTGGCATGTTTCTATGGTTTACACAATTTTACCTCTTTATTAGCAGTAAAAACAGATGGAGGTTCACTGTGTCCATCCCACTGGATAGTGCATGAAATAAAATACTGCATGGTTGCATGAAATAAATATAGCATATTGCAATGAAATGGTGTGAAGAAAAGTCTGGTTGGCCACACTTCCATAAAATCACCTTAATTGACACATAATTCACGCTGACAATCCACAATGTACAAGGGGAGTCCAATAAGTTCCTACCCTCACCATGATCTAGATGTGCTAGGTATTTGAATATTTGTAGGTTTTTAAGTGGATATCTTTGTAATCTGCATGCCAATTTGTGGTGAATTATAGTTCGAGTCAAGAGAAATGCGTTCCAAGTTTACTGACAACTTTCCAAAAACAGCAAAGAGTAGAATTTGCACAAAGCATTTTGAACCTGTACCACAACAAGGAGGAGGACTTTTTAAACAGATTAGTGACCATGGGTGAAAGCTGGGTATATCTATAAGATCCTGAGACTAAAGAATTGAGTAAAACATGCTTAATCGCCCACCACCAAAAAGGATAAGGTGCAACATTCATTCAGCAAGGTCATGTTGTCAGCTGGTTTTCCTCCAAATCTGCATACTTCTACGCAGATGGTAGTAAAGCTCTATTCGACAGATATGAGAAGCGTGTAGACCATAGGAGGTGGATATGTAGATAAGGAAGAGTTAGTGGACTACATTTAGGATCCCTAGCACATCTGGATCTTGGTGAGGGTAATAAATTATTGGCCTCCCCTTGTACAGATGAGAGATTTTAGCCACCAGCTAAGTGGCTATATTCCCTCATCTGTACAAAGTTTATTTTATAGAAGAGCAACCAACCAGATTTTTTTTTCACACCATGACTTATGTGACAAACATGGCCAGCACCCATTAGTGTGCAGTGGGGGTGAGATAGGTGAAGACTCACCTGGAGCTGTGCTTCACGGTCTATATTTTGATGAAATAGCGCATGCATGCGGTATTTTAGTAGCGTGTTTTTTTTTTGTGAATTGCAATATAAAAGCTATTTTACCTCAAATTGTAAACAGGAAAATACTGCTTCGTAAATGGAGCCCACAACTTAAAAAAAAAAAAAATGTCACTTAAATGTCCCGCAGATTACAGCATTTATAGACTAAATTTGATACATACCTCTAATTTCCCAGCATTTGACCCTCACAGCACCGTGTTGTCATTGTTCAGCCTTGATGGTCATTTCACCATCTACAAAATAAAGAAAAGATTTGTCGTTGTAGAAAACAAATTGACAGAGAAATTCCATTTCTACTCCACACATTATTCATACACCACAATCATCAAAAAACGTCCCCAAAACAAAGCAACAACATAAGACTACGTAACCTCTTTCATTTCATTCCTCCGGCAAAAAGTCTACATTTTTCAAGAGTAACAAGTTCCCCCCCCCTACAATTTTCTGCACCATGCTGTAGCCCCAGTTCACGTGATGCGGAAATCAGCGCGATTCCAGTGTGGATTCCCACATCCGATCTCCCTTGCAGGTAGTTCACACTGCCTTCTATAAACTGCTGTTTATGTTATCCTAGCAGAGGTGCCGACAGTGATTGGAAATAGTAATGTTTGCACCGCTCAGAACAGTGCTAGAAAGGGGCGGCTCAATCACAGTGTACAGGCGGGAGGGGGAGGGGGAAGGGGGACACATGAGACAGAAGAGAGAGTGGATGATGGAGGCACGTAAACTTGACCATGATACACCGTGGACAGTTTACAGGGGGGAGGGCAGAACCAGGCAGGATCAGTCAGGTATTGCAGGTGATAGAAGGGGACAAATGACAGCACAAGCACTGTGCGGTTATCCATGCTTTAAAGAAACGGGATCTTTTTTTTCTTTTCTGGGTAACAAACATCCTAACCACTTCCGGGACCGCCCGCCGCAGTTTTATGTTGGTACTTTGATGTTAAATACCGGTGTTATGGCAGCAGCTTGCTGCCATAACCCCAGTATTTTCTTACAGGGTGGGTGGTCCTCTCACATAAAAGTGGTCCCAGTGGTGAATTCACGCGGGATCACTTAGGGGGGGCAGAAGAGGTGCCCCCCCCCCCAGTCATTTTTCCTGCTTACTGGAGCCGTTGGTAGCGGAGAAAACGATCCGGTCGACCATGTCCCAGGCAGGAAGTCAGGTGAGGGCAAGATGGCCCCCACTTAACTGTATGGCTATGAGGACCGCAGTGACCTCATACATCCATTTCTCCCAATGGCCCATTTTTTTCATGCTGAAATAAAAAAAATACTTTTTTTGCTTTTTAGTGTAGATGCGAGATCTGATTTCTTTTTGACCCCAGATCTCACATTAAAGAGGTCCTGTCCTGCTTATTTCTATTACAAAAGATGTTTACATTTTTAAAGCATCGCCTTTGGAGATTTTTAAGTACCAATATTTGTTCCCATTCCACGAGCGTGCGCAATTTTGAAGCATGACATGTTGGGTATCTATTTACTCCGCTGTAACATATCTTTCACATTTATTAAAAAAAATGGGCTAACTTCACTGGTTCTTTTTTTTTTTTATTTATTTTTTATTAAAAAAAGTGGATTTTTTCCAAAAAAACTGCATTTGTAAGACCGCTGCGCAAATACGGTGTGACAAAGTATTGCAATGATCCCCATTTTTTTCTTTAGGGTCTCCACTAAAAAAAAAAAAAATATGTTTGGGGGTTCCAAGTAATTTTCTAGCAAAAAATACTGATTTTAACTTGTAAACAAGTGTCAGAAATAGGCCTGGTCCTTATGTGGTTAATACACGTTCAGGTATAAAGGGATGAGGTGGCAACCCTAGCCCAGCTCCCACTGTGATTGGACACAGCAGGAGCCAATTAGCGGGTCGTTACCAAGGCAAAAAGAATGGCAGTCTGCCTATGTAAATAAGGCAGATGGCAGTTCTGTGACAAGAGAAGACAGGGATCCTGTGTTTTTGCTAAGCAGGAACACAGATTTCTGTCTTCTTACAGTACAAGCCCATCCCCCACACAGTTGGAAAACACCCCCTAGGGACACATTTACCCTTTGATCACCCCCTGATGTTAACCCCATCCCTGCAAGTGCCATTAGTACAGTTGCAGTGCATATGTTTTAGTACTGATCACTGTAGTAGTGTCACTGGTCCCCAAAAAGTGTCAGGGTTTATTTACTAAAGCTAAAGAGTGCAAAATTAGTCCCATTGCTGCATAGATGCCAATCAGTTTCTAACCTCAGCTTGTTAAATTAAGCTTTGGCAGAAAAAAAAAAAACGTGGAAGCTGATTGGTTCTGTGCAGAATTGTGACTAATTTTGCACTCTCTAGCTTTAGTAAATACACCCCTTCATGTTTGATTACCTGCCGCAATATTGCAGTCGGTTATAAGTCGCTGATCGCCACCATTACTAGTAAAAAAAATAAAATAAATACAATATAATAAATACAATACCCCATAGTTTGTAGAATTTTGCTCAAACCAAATCAATATACGCTTAATGTGGATTTTTTTTTTTGACTTTTCATTTAAAAATTGTCGATTTTTTTTTGTTTATAGAGCAAAAAATAAATGCAGAGGCGATCAAATACCACCATAAGAAAGCTCTATTAGCAGGGGGGGAGGGGAGAGGTTGGGGGGGCTATGATGTAAAATGGTTCTGTGATGGCTGCGGACCACTAGAAGATTGAGCCAAAGTGCATTAGTCTTCACCTGTAATATCATGCAAACAGATAACATTTAGGGCTGATTTACAGTCAATGCATTTTTAAACAGTAGGCAGTATGAACGCATATGTAAAAAAAATGAATGTATTCCAATTAGCTTCGTTTATAGCATGGCAGTGCTTTCGTCTGCATGTTAAAAAAAGTACAGCATACTGCACTTTCTGCAAAAAAAATGCATTGCAAACATACGTAGATGGATACAAAAAAATTAACAAAAAAAATTATTCCAAAAACCACTGCAAATGCGCCAAACACGCACTGCGAATGCATGTAAACGCACAACCAATATGCTTGCAGAAATGCACAGTTAAAGCAGATATTGTGTATATGACCCCTAGGGTACATTCACACAAGTATTAGGGTATTAATAAACTCTACAAGCAACATTTCCTGCAACGCACATCTTTCAAATGGGTGAATAACAATTTTGACAATAAATGAAACCTGCACTGGAGCTCAGCAGCAGCCAGAGAGCCAGGCAACTAGCATTTTCAGCAGGAGAGATCCACAGTGGCAGGCCACTGTTTCTCCTTTCCTGAAAATGCATGTTTAGTTTTTCTTATTTCTAACACCAGTCTTAGTCAACACAAAAAGTTCTAGAGAAACTGAGCAGGCTGTAAAATGGTTTATAGTATGGGTGACTGTTCAGTATGCACCTTAGTTTAGGCACATAGCAAGGTGCAATAACCATAGCAGCCAATCAGCAACTGACCCATGCTGTTTTCCAGCAGTCATGTGATGCAAGAGCTTATCTGCTTGAATACAAACCATTAAGGCAGGCCCCAGCATAACATAGTTAATAGTAAATTTTAGGAGATTATACATGAAGATTGGAACATGTACAGGATTTGTTACATTTTAACAAAGTGCAGAAAAAAAAAATAAAGTTAAAACTGTAGTTTTTAAATGAACATTGCAAACATAATCAACCAATACTTACCAAACAAACATGGCGGCAGAAGCCATGTGCTCACATCTGTAGGCCAAAGGGCAGAATGCTTCACAAGTGGGCGTATTTATAGGTAAATCAGCCTTTTTTTAACCCAACTTTATTTGTGACAGTACCAAACTGACAAAGCTCACAAACTCTAAAAACTTTGAAAATAACTCTCTTTTTCTCTTGCAGGAAGGGTTCGCATGCGTCGCTGCTCCTGAACAACTGCGGAGAAATGGAAAATAAATTTAAATCAAGGAAAAAATAAAATAAGGCAAAAAAAAAAAAAAAAAACTGCATGGTGAACAGCCACACCCCCTCAACTTTAACTCCTTATCGCCCAGATTCAGTGTTGCCTTTACTTTGCTCAGGGTCAAATTGGCTGCGGTTGTTGTTTTATGGTTTCAGGTAGCAAATAAAAAAAAAAAATTGTCACTTTTATTTGTTCAAATTCAGCAACCTAACCAGACAAATAGGGTTATTTAATAATGCAGAGTACATTCAGGGCCCATTCATATCTGGGTAATGTGAAACACACTTCTCGTGATTTCTCTTGATGGAGCTTATTCTGTCCCCAGCCACACTACTGATGAGCTTATTCTGTCCCCACTCGCACCAAAGATGGGGCTTGTCCTATACCCACCCACACCAATGATGGGGCTTATCCTACCCCACCAGGGCCGGACTGGCCATAGGGCAGACCGGGCATTTTCCCGGTGGGCCGCAGTCTGCAGACATCACAAAAATTTCCCTCATAGCCACTGCGGCCGCCGGCCGACTTCGCGGCCAATCAGCCTTCTGCTCAGGGGGGGTGTGAGTCACACCCCCCCTGAGCAGAAGGCTAATTGGCCGCGAAGCCGGACAAGGAAGTAATCAACACTCGTCACGAGTCACTCTTGTTCCTTCCCGCCAGTGTCATGCTCGGCGCGGCCAGCCCAGCCCGAATCCCTCAAGCAGCTGCAGTCAGTCTCAGATGTAGCAGCTTCTTCAGCCCGGGGCCCGGGCTGCTCACGGGGGACGGCGGCGGCGGCGGCTGTGGGGAGAAGGTAAGTGAGTGCAGAGTGCAGACAGTGCTGTGCTGCCCCGGTGTTGCGGGGAAACCAATATCGGGACAACACCGGCTGACCGTGTGTGCTGACTGCTGATCACTCTGCCTGATCCCATCCATCCCTCCCACTGCCATCACTCTACCTGCCATGATCCCATCCACCCCCCTCCACTGCCATCACTGCCTGATCCCATCCATCCCTCCCACTGCCATCACTCTACCTGCCCTGATCCCATCCACCCCCGCCCACTGCCATCACTGCCTGATCCCATCCATCCCTCCCACTGCCATCACTGCCTGATCCCATCTCTCCCATTGCCATAACTCTGCCTGCCCTCATCCCATCCATCCCCCCACTGCCATCACTGCCTGATCCCATCTCTCCCACTGCCATCACTCTGCCTGCCCTGATCCCATCCATCCCCCCACTGCCATCACTGCCTGATCCCATCCATCCCCCCCACTGCCTGATCCCATCCATCCCTTCCACTGCCATCACTCTACCTGCCCTGATCCCATCCACCCCCCCACTGCCATCACTGCCTGATCCCATCCATCCCTCCCACTGCCATCACTGCCTGATCCCATCTCTCTCACTGCCATCACTCTGCCCGCCCTGATCCCATCCATCCCTCCCACTGCCATCACTGCCTGATCCCATCTCTCCCACTGCCATGACTCTGCCTGTCCTGATCCCATCCATCCCCCCCACTGCCATCACTGCCTGATCCCATCCATCCCCCCCACTGCCATCACTGCCTGATCCCATCCATCCCTCCCACTGCCATCACTGCCTGATCCCATCTCTTACACTGCCATCACTCTGCATGATCCCATCCATCCCTCCCACTGCCATCACTCTGCCTGATCCCATCCATCCCTCCCACTGCCATCACTCTACCTGCCCTGATCCCATCAACCCCCCCCTACTGCCATCACTGCCTGATCCCATCCATCCCTCCCACTGCCATCACTGCCTGATCCCATCTCTCTCACTGTTATCACTCTGCCTGCCCTGATCCCATCCATCCCTCCCACTGCCATCACTGCCTGATCCCATCTCTCCCACTGCCATCACTCTGCCTGCCCTGATCCCATCCACCCACCCCCCCACTGCCATCACTGCCTGATCCCATCCATCCCCCCCACTGCCATCACTGCCTGATCCCATCCATCCCTCCCACTGCCATCACTCTGCCTGCCCTGATCCCATCCATCCCCTCCACTGCCATCACTGCCTGATCCCATCCATCCCCCCTATGCCATCACTGCCTGATCCCATCCATCACTCCCTCCCACTGCCATCACTCTGCCTGCCCTCATCCCATCCATCCCCCCCACTGCCATCACTCTGCCTGCCCTGATCCCATCCATCCCCCCACTGCCATCACTGCCTGATCCCATCCATCCCTCCCACTGCCATCACTCTACCTGATCCCATCCATCCCTCCCACTGCCATCATTCTGCCTGATCCCATCCATCCCTCCCACTGCCATCACTGCCTGATCCCATCCATCCCTCCCACTGCCATCACTCTGCCTTATCCCATCCATCCCCCCCACTGCCATCACTCTGCCTGATCCCATCCATCCCTCCCACTGCCATCACTCTGCCTGATCCCATCCATCCCTCCCACTGCCATCACTCTGCCTGATCACATCCATCCCTCCCACTGCCATCACTGCCTGATCCCATCCACTCCTCCCACTGTCATCACTCTGCCTGATCCCATCCATCCCTCCCACTGCCATCACTCTGCCTGATCCCATCCATCCCTCTCACTGCCATCACTCTGCCTGATCCCATCCACCCCTCCCACTGCCATCACTCTGCCTGATCCCATCCATCCCTCCCACTGCCATCACTCTGCCTGATCCCATCCATCCCCCCACTGCCATCACTCTGCCTGATCCCATCCATCCCTCCGACTGCCATCACTGCCTGATCCCATCCATCCCCCCCTATGCCATCACTGCCTGATCCCATCCATCACTCCCTCCCACTGCCATCACTCTGCCTGCCCTCATCCCATCCATCCCCCCCACTGCCATCACTCTGCCTGCCCTGATCCCATCCATCCCCCCCACTGCCATCACTGCCTGATCCCATCCATCCCTCCCACTGCCATCACTCTACCTGATCCCATCCATCCCTCCCACTGCCATCATTCTGCCTGATCCCATCCATCCCTCCCACTGCCATCACTGCCTGATCCCATCCATCCCTCCCACTGCCATCACTCTGCCTTATCCCATCCATCCCCCCCACTGCCATCACTCTGCCTGATCCCATCCATCCCTCCCACTGCCATCACTCTGCCTGATCCCATCCATCCCTCCCACTGCCATCACTCTGCCTGATCACATCCATCCCTCCCACTGCCATCACTGCCTGATCCCATCCACCCCTCCCACTGTCATCACTCTGCCTGATCCCATCCCTCCCACTGCCATCACTCTGCCTGATCCCATCCATCCCTCTCACTGCCATCACTCTGCCTGATCCCATCCACCCCTCCCACTGCCATCACTCTGCCTGATCCCATCCATCCCTCCGACTGCCATCACTGCCTGATCCCATCTCTCCCACTGCCATCACTCTGCCTGATCCCATCCATCCCCTCCACTGCCATCACTGCCTGATCCCATCCATCCCCCCCACTGCCATCACTGCCTGATCCCATCCATCCCTCCCACTGCCATCACTCTGCCTGCCCTGATCCCATCCATCCCCCCCACTGCCATCACTCTGCCTGCCCTGATCCCATCCATCCCCCCACTGCCATCACTGCCTGATCCCATCCATCCCTCCCACTGCCATAACTCTACCTGTTCCCATCTCTCCCACTGCCATCACTCTACCTGATCCCATCCCTCCCACTGCCATCACTCTGCCTGCCCTGGTCCCATCCACCCCCCCCCCCACTGCCATCACTCTGCCTGATCCCATCCATCCCTCCCACTGCCATCACTCTGCCTGATCCCATCCATCCCTCCCACTGCCATCACTCTGCCTTATCCCATCCATCCCCCCCACTGCCATCACTCTGCCTGATCCCATCCATCCCTCCCACTGCCATCACTCTGCCTGATCCCATCCATCCCTCCGACTGCCATCACTGCCTGATCCCATCCATCCCTCCCACTGCCATCACTCTGCCTGATCCCATCCATCCCTCCCACTGCCATCACTCTGCCTGATCCCATCCATCCCCCCCACTGCCATCACTCTGCCTGATCCCATCCATCCCTCCCACTGCCATCACTCTGCCTGATCCCATCCATCCCTCCGACTGCCATCACTGCCTGATCCCATACATCCCTCCCACTGCCATCACTCTGCCTGATCCCATCCATCCCTCCCACTGCCATTACTGCATGATCCCATCCATCCCTCCCACTGCCATCACTCTGCCTGATCCCATCCATCCCTCCCACTGCCATCACTCTGCCTGATCCCATCCATCCCCCCCACTGCCATCACTCTGCCTGATCCCATCCATCCCTCCCACTGCCATCACTCTGCCTGATCCCATCCATCCCTCCGACTGCCATCACTGCCTGATCCCATCCATCCCTCCCACTGCCATCACTCTGCCTGATCCCATCCATCCCTCCCACTGCCATCACTCTGCCTGATCCCATCCACCCCCCCCACTGCCATCACTCTGCCTGATCCCATCCATCCCTCCGACTGCCATCACTGCCTGATCCCATCCATCCCTCCCACTGCCATCACTCTGCCTGATCCCATCCATCCCTCCCACTGCCATCACTCTGCCTGATCCCATCCATCCCTCCGACTGCCATCACTGCCTGATCCCATCCATCCCTCCCACTGCCATCACTCTGCCTGATCCCATCCATCCCTCCCACTGCCATCACTCTGCCTGATTCCATCCATCCCTCCCACTGCCATCACTGCCTGATCCCATCCATCCCTCCCACTGCCATCACTCTGCCTGATCCCATCCATCCCTCCCACTGCCATCACTCTGCCTGATCCTATCCATCCCTCCCACTGCCATCACTCTGCCTGATCCCATCCAACCCTCCCACTGCCATCACTCTGCCTGATCCCATCCATCCCTCCCACTGCCATCACTCTGCCTGATCCCATCCATCCCTCCCACTGCCTTATCCCATCCATCCCTCCCACTGCCATCACTCTGCCTGATCTCATCCATCCCTCCGACTGCCATCACTGCCTTATCCCATCTCTCCCACTGCCATCACTCTGCCTGATCCCATCCATCCCTCCCACTGCCATCACTGCCTGATCCCATCTCTCCCACTGCCATCACTCTGCCTGATCCCATCCATCCCTCCCACTGCCATCACTCTGCCTGATCCCATCCATCCGTCCGACTGCCATCACTGCCTGATCTCATCTCTCCCACTGCCATCACTCTGCCTGATCCCATCCATCCCCCCCACTGCCATCACTCTGCCTGATCCCATCCATCCCCCCTCACTGCCATCACTCTGCCTGATCCCATCCATCCCTCCCACTGCCATCACTCTGCCTGATTCCATCCATCCCTCCCACTGCCATCACTGCCTGATCCCATCCATCCCTCCCACTGCCATCACTCTGCCTGATCCCATCCATCCCTCCCACTGCCATCACTCTGCCTGATCTCATCCATCCCTCCCACTGCCATCACTCTGCCTGATCCCATCCATCCCTCCCACTGCCATCACTCTGCCTGATCCTATCTCTTACACTGCCATCACTCTGCCTGATCCCATCCATCCCTCCCACTGCCATCACTCTGCCTGATCCCATCCATGCCTCCCACTGCCATCACTCTGCCTGATCCCATCCATCCCTCCGACTGCCATCACTGCCTGATCCCATCCATCCCTCCCACTGCCATCACTCTGCCTGATCCCATCCATCCCTCCCACTGCCATCACTCTGCCTGATCCCATCCATCCCTCCGACTGCCATCACTGCCTGATCCCATCCATCCCTCCCACTGCCATCACTCTGCCTGATCCCATCCATCCCTCCCACTGCCATCACTCTGCCTGATTCCATCCATCCCTCCCACTGCCATCACTGCCTGATCCCATCCATCCCTCCCACTGCCATCACTCTGCCTGATCCCATCCATCCCTCCCACTGCCATCACTCTGCCTGATCCTATCCATCCCTCCCACTGCCATCACTCTGCCTGATCCCATCCATCCCTCCCACTGCCATCACTCTGCCTGATCCCATCCATCCCTCCCACTGCCATCACTCTGCCTGATCCCATCCATCCCTCCCACTGCCATCACTCTGCCTGATCCCATCTCTTACACTTCCATCACTCTGCCTGATCCCATCCATCCCTCCCACTGCCATCACTCTGCCTGATCCCATCCATCCCTCCCACTGCCATCACTCTGCCTTATCCCATCCATCCCCCCCACTGCCATCACTCTGCCTGATCCCATCCATCCCTCCCACTGCCATCACTCTGCCTGATCCCATCCATCCCTCCGACTGCCATCACTGCATGATCCCATCCATCCCTCCCACTGCCATCACTCTGCCTGATCCCATCCATCCCCCCCACTGCCATCACTCTGCCTGATCCCATCCATCCCCCCTCACTGCCATCACTCTGCCTGATCCCATCCATCCCTCCCACTGCCATCACTCTGCCTGATTCCATCCATCCCTCCCACTGCCATCACTGCCTGATTCCATCCATCCCTCCCACTGCCATCACTCTGCCTGATCCCATCCATCCCTCCCACTGCCATCACTCTGCCTGATCTCATCCCTCCCTCCCACTGCCATCACTCTGCCTGATCCCATCCATCCCTCCCACTGCCATCACTCTGCCTGATCCCATCTCTTACACTGCCATCACTCTGCCTGATCCCATCCATCCCTCCCACTGCCATCACTCTGCCTGATCCCATCCATCTGCCTTATCCCATCCATCCCCCCCACTGCCATCACTCTGCCTGATCCCATCCATCCCTCCCACTGCCATCACTCTGCCTGATCCCATCCATCCCTCCCACTGCCTTATCCCATCCATCCCTCCCACTGCCATCACTCTGCCTGATCTCATCCATCCCTCCGACTGCTATCACTGCCTTATCCCATCTCTCCCACTGCCATCACTCTGCCTGATCCCATCCATCCCTCCCACTGCCATCACTGCCTGATCCCATCTCTCCCACTGCCATCACTCTGCCTGATCCCATCCATCCCTCCCACTGCCATCACTCTGCCTGATCCCATCCATCCGTCCGACTGCCATCACTGCCTGATCTCATCTCTCCCACTGCCATCACTCTGCCTAATCCCATCCATCCCCCCCACTGCCATCACTCTGCCTGATCCCATCCATCCCCCCTCACTGCCATCACTCTGCCTGATCCCATCCATCCCTCCCACTGCCATCACTCTGCCTGATTCCATCCATCCCTCCCACTGCCATCACTGCCTGATCCCATCCATCCCTCCCACTGCCATCACTCTGCCTGATCCCATCCATCCCTCCCACTGCCATCACTCTGCCTGATCTCATCCATCCCTCCCACTGCCATCACTCTGCCTGATCCCATCCATCCCTCCCACTGCCATCACTCTGCCTGATCCTATCTCTTACACTGCCATCACTCTGCCTGATCCCATCCATCCCTCCCACTGCCATCACTCTGCCTGATCCCATCCATCTGCCTTATCCCATCCATCCCTCCCACTGCCATCACTCTGCCTGATCCCATCCATCCCTCCCACTGCCTTATCCCATCCATCCCTCCCACTGCCATCACTCTGCCTGATCTCATCCATCCCTCCGAGTGCCATCACTGCCTTATCCCATCTCTCCCACTGCCATCACTCTGCCTGATCCCATCCATCCCTCCCACTGCCATCACTCTGCCTGATCCCATCCATCCCTCCGACTGCCATCACTGCCTGATCTCATCTCTCCCACTGCCATCACTCTGCCTGATCCCATCCATCCCTCTGACTGCCATCACTGCCTGATCCCATCTCTCCCACTGCCATCACTCTGCCTGATCCCATCCATCCCTCCCACTGCCTTATCCCATCCATCCCTCTCACTGCCATCACTCTGCCTGATCCCATCCATCCCTCTGACTGCCATCACTGCCTTATCCCATCTCTCCCACTGCCATCACTCTGCCTGATCCCATCCATCCCTCCCACTGCCATCACTGCCTGATCCCATCTCTCCCACTGCCATCACTCTGCCTGATCCCATCCATCCCTCCCACTGCCATCACTCTGCCTGATCCCATCCATCCCTCCGACTGCCATCACTGCCTGATTTCATCTCTCCCACTGCCATCACTCTGCCTGATCCCATCCATCCCTCCCACTGCCATCACTCTGCCTGATCCCATCCATCCCTCCCACTGCCATCACTCTGCCTGATCCCATCCATCCCTCCCACTGCCATCACTCTGCCTGATCCCATCTACCCCTCCCACTGCCATCACTCTGCCTGATCCCATCCACCCCTCTGACTGCCATCACTGCCTGATCCCATCTCTCCCACTGCCATCACTCTGCCTGATCCCATCCATCCCTCCCTCCCACTGCCATCACTCTGCCCGATTCCATCCATCCCTCCCACTGCCATCACTCTGCCTGATCCCATCCATCCCTCCCACCGTCATCCCTCTGTCTGATCTCCACCCCTCCCATTAAGCAGTGGTGATGGGGGATAGGGATGACATCAGTAGCGGTGGTGGTGGGGATAGGGATAACATCAGTGGCAGTGAACATTGTCATTTCTATCCCCACCACCACTGCCACTGATGCTATCCCTATCCTTACCACTACTCCCACTGATGTCAACCCTATCCCCATCATTCCCACTGATGTCATCCCTATCCTCAACACCGTCACTGATGTTATCCCTATCCCAACCACCACTGATGTCAACGCTATACCCACCACCACTGCCACTGATGTCATCCCTATCCCCACCACTGCCACTGATGTCATCCCAATCCCCACTTCTACTGCCACTGATGTCACCCCTATCCCCACCACCACTGCCACTGATGTCATTCCTATTCCCTCTGCCAATGATGTAACCCCTATCTCCCCCACCACTGATGTCACCCCTATCCCCACCACCACTGCCACTGATGTCACCCCTATCCCCACCTCTACTGCCACTGATGTCACCCCTATCCCCACCACCACTGATGTCACCCCTATCCCCACCACCACTGCCACTGATGTCACCCCTTTCCCCACCAACACTGATGTCAACCCTATCCCCACCACCACAGCCACTGATGTCACCCCTATCCCCACCACCACTGATGTCACCCCTATCCCCACCACCACCGCCACTGATGTCACCCCTATCCCCACCACCACTGTGCCTATGGAAAATATAGGGTACTGAAATGTGTTGCCATTTTCGGGCATGCATAGTCTTAAGGTTTGACATGTTGGGTATTTATTTACTTGACACAAACTCATCTTTTATATTTTACCCAAAAATTGGGTAATATATTTTTTATGTACCCTAAAATTACCTTTTCCCTCTTAGCCTGGGTTCACACTAAATGTGACTGCATCTAAATAGCAACCCGTCCATGCAAACAGATTGCGGAGTGTATGTTAGGTTAACGACACCCCGCAATCGGTTTTCAAAATGCAGCACGATTTGCAGAATCAAATCGCATGGGTGTGCAGGCTAAATATAACTAAAAAACATAGAGAAACTGGTAGTTGTTCATCATTGGTCATTTTGTTTAAAAGAAAAAATGGGCTGCTCAGCCTAAAATGCCCGGGCCTATTTTTTTGTCCCAGTCCGGGCCCGATCCCCACCCACACCAATGATGGGGCTTATCCTATCCCCACCCACACCAATGATGGGGCTTATCCTATCCCCACCCACACCAATGATGGGGCTTATCCTATCCCCACCCACACCAATGATGGGGCTTATTCTATCCCCACCCACACCAATGATGGGGCTTATCCTATCCCCACCCACACCAATGATGGGGCTTATTCTATCCCCACCCACACCAATGATGGGGCTTATTCTATCCCCACCCACACCAATGATGGGGCTTATCCTATCCCCACCCACACCAATGATGGGGCTTATTCTATCCCCACCCACACCAATGATGGAGCTTATCCTATCCCCACCCACACCAATGATGGGGCTTATCCTATCCCCACCCACACCAATGATGGGGCTTATCCTATACCCACCCACACCAATGATGGGGCATATCCTATCCCCACCCACACCAATGATGGGGCTTATCCTATCCCCACCCACACCAATGATGGGGCTTATTCTATGCCCACCCACACCAATGATGGGGCTTATCCTATCCTCATTCACACCAATAATTGGGCTTAATTTATTCCCACTCACACCAATAATTGGGCTTATTCCATTCCCACTCACACCAATAATTGGGCTTATTCAATTCCCACTCACACCAATGATGAGACTTGTTCTATCTCCACCCATACCAATGATGGGGCTTTTATCTCCACTGACACCAATGATGGGGCTTATTCTATCCCCACTGACACCAATGATGGGGCAGTATTTCTCCCAGTGATACCAACGATGGGGGCTTATTCAGTCCCCACTCGCACCAACGATGGGGGTTTATTCAGTCCCCACTCGCACCAACGATGGGGGCTTATTCTGGCCCCACTCGCACCCACGATGGGGGCTTATTCTGGCCCCACTTGCACCTACGATGGGGGCTTATTCTGGCCCCACTTGCACCAACGATGGGGGCTTATTCTGGCCCCACACGCACCAACGATGGGGGCTAATTCTGGCCCCACTCGCACCAACGATGGGGGCTTATTCTGTCCCCACTCGCACCAACGATGGGGGCTTATTCTGTCCCCACTCGCACCAACGATGGGGGCTTATTCTGTCCCCACTCTCACCAACTATGGGGGCTTATTCTGTCCCCACTCGCACCAACGATGGGGCTTATTTTCTTCTCCCTGGCACCAATAATGGGGTTTATTGTATCCCCACTGACACCAATGATATGGGGTAATTTTCCTCCCACTAACACCACCAATATGGGGCTTATTTTGCTCTCACTGACACCAACTAGAAAATGTATTATTCACTTACTAACACTAAGAGTGGAGCTTATTTTATCCTCATTGATAACAAAGATGGGGCTGAGATGGGCTCGGGGGTGTTCAAGTTCCCACTTGCCCAATCCCACCAGGATGCCGACGCTGCACTCTGCTAATCACAGGCAGTGAGACATTTCCCGATCCGCAGCTGCGCAGATCAGGAAATGTCTCAGTGCCTGTGATTAGCGGAGGGCTCGGGCACATGGAAACTCAAACAAACCCGAGCCCATCTCTAAACACCAATAATTAGTCCTAATGACTCCAACAATAAGGATTTGTTTATCCCAAAGATATCCTTGATTGGTTCTTTTTATTCTGACTCCAGCAATGTGGGGCTTATTTGATTTCCAGGGAACATTGACAACATGGGACCCATTTTGCTTTCATTGACATAAACAATATGGGTGTCAGCTCACTGACACCATCGATATGGGGTCTTACATTTTTTTCTAACTGATATCAATGATATGTGGCTTGTTTTGCTCATGCTGATACTAGCAACAAGGTTTTCTCCTCCCACTGATATTATCAGGCTTTTATTTTTTTTTTATATCCCCACTGACACAAGTGATGGGGCCTTTCCACTTCTAGGAACATCAAAATACTTTGGGTCATTTTCCTCCCACTAAACCAAAAATATAAGTCTTATGCTGCTGTCAATGACACCGGAAAGTTTCATTATCCTCTTACTGACAGGGGGGCTAATTTTATGAACGTGATTTTTATTTTATTTTCTAATGATTTGCTTCACATATGTGTGCTTTGCTAAAATGTGCATTTTTTTCCATTCATATACCGCAACGCATGGAAGCAAACAATTTATACCCCAACGTTCCTTCCAAATGCATTCCACTGTACATTCATTGCGGCACACCACAATGCACAAATGACATGTTGGCAGCTGTTTTTTACCATCACACACATTAACGCATACACCTAACGCACAGGTGTCAAGGAGCCCTGAAGGTCATTTAGTTACAAACAGCAGTTAGCAAAATCTTCCTCTGTACAATCAATCTGAAGCAATGTACAAGTTTCATAGATAGTTACTGAGATCTGTATGGGAGCAGAAGCTCTGGGCGCTGCTTTGTGGCCAAACGTTGCAAAGGATTGTGTTATATGGAGAGGAAGATGGAGGGACAGGTAGAAAATCAAGCTTTGAACTTATACTAAAACGCATTGCTGGAATGGTACAGCTTGATTGAATATAAAAAGCTTGGTTTAGCTCAATGGGGACCAGGCTAGGTGGAGTGTAAGCAGACTTTGACTTTATTGCAGGAGGAAGCCATTGCACATGGAAATACAATTGGTGAGTTTAGGGTGTGATCCATTACAGTCTAACATTGTCTTACCTTCTTGATGTCAGGTGGTTATTGTACCTTACACAAGCAGAATGTGAGGATCCACCCTCCAACACAACCAGCATGTGGGGATCCATCCTCCAACTCAACCAACATGTGCGGATCCACCCTCCAACTCAACCAACATGTGCGGATCCACCCTCCAACTCAACCAACATGTGAGGATCCACCCTCCAACTCAACCAACATGTGAGGATCCACCCTCCAACTCAACCAACATGTGAGGATCCACCCTCCAACTCAACCAGCATGTGCGGATCCACCCTCCAACTCAACCAACATGTGGGGATCCACCCTCCAACACAACCAACATGTGCGAAACCACCCTCCAACTCAACCAACATGTGCGGATCCACCCTCCAACTCAACCAACATGTGAGGATCCACCCTCCAACTCAACCAACATGTGCGGATCCACCCTCCAACTCAACCAACATGTGAGGATCCACCCTCCAACTCAACCAACATGTGCGGATCCACCCTCCAACTCAACCAACATGTGCGGATCCACCCTCCAACTCAACCAACATTTGCGGATCCACCCTTCAACACAACCAGCATGTGGTGATCCACCCTCCAACACAACCAGCATGTGAGGATCCTCCCTCCAACTCAACCAACATGTGCGGATCCACCCTCCAACTCAACCAGCATGTGCGGATCCACCCTCCAACTCAACCAGCATGTGGGGATCCACCCTCCAACACAACCAACATGTGCGGATCCACCCTCCAACTCAACCAGCATGTGGGGATCCACCCTCCAACACAACCAACATGTGCGGATCCACCCTCCAACTCAACCAACATGTGCGGATCCACCCTCCAACTCAACCAACATGTGCGGATCCACCCTCCAACTCAACCAACATGTGCGGATCCACCCTCCAACTCAACCAACATGTGAGGATCCACCCTCCAACACAACCAACATGTGCGGATCCACCCTCCAACTCAACCAACATGTGCGGATCCACCCTCCAACTCAACCAACATGTGCGGATCCACCCTCCAACTCAACCAACATGTGAGGATCCACCCTCCAACACAACCAACATGTGCGGATCCACCCTCCAACTCAACCAACATGTGAGGATCCACCCTCCAACTCAACCAACATGTGCGGATCCACCCTCCAACTCAACCAGCATGTGAGAATCCTCCCTCCAACTCAACCAAAATGTGCGGATCCACCCTAGAACACAACCAACATGTGCGGATCCACCCTCCAACACAACCAGCATGTGCGGATCCACCCTCCAACTCAACCAACATGTGCGGATCCACCCTCCAACTCAACCAACATGTGCGGATCCACCCTCCAACTCAACCAACATGTGCGGATCCACCCTCCAACTCAACCAACATGTGCGGATCCACCCTCCAACTCAGCCAACATGTGAGGATCCACCCTCCAACTCAGCCAACATGTGAGGATCCACCCTCCAATTCAACCAACATGTGCGGATCCACCCTCCAACTTAACCAACATGTGAGGATCCACCCTCCAACTCAACCAACATGTGCGGATCCACCCTCCCAACTCAACCAACATGTGGGGATCCACCCTCCAACACAACCAACATGTGGGGATCCACCCTCCAACACAACCAGCATGTGGGGATCCACCCTCCAACTCAACCAGCATGTGCGGATCCACCCTCCAACTCAACCAGCATGTGCGGATCCACCCTCCAACTCAACCAACATGTGCGGATCCACCCTCCAACTCAACCAACATGTGCGGATCCACCCTCCAACTCAACCAGCATGTGCGGATCCACCCTCCAACTCAACCAGCATGTGCGGATCCACCCTCCAACTCAACCAGCATGTGCGGATCCACCCTCCAACTCAACCAACATGTGGGGATCCACCCTCCAACACAACCAACATGTGCGAAACCACCCTCCAACTCAACCAACATGTGCGGATCCACCCTCCAACTCAACCAACATGTGAGGATCCACCCTCCAACTCAACCAACATGTGCGGATCCACCCTCCAACTCAACCAACATGTGCGGATCCACCCTCCAACTCAACCAACATTTGCGGATCCACCCTTCAACACAACCAGCATGTGGTGATCCACCCTCCAACACAACCAGCATGTGAGGATCCTCCCTCCAACTCAACCAACATGTGCGGATCCACCCTCCAACACAACCAACATGTGCGGATCCACCCTCCAACACAACCAACATGTGCGGATCCACCCTCCAACTCAACCAACATGTGGGGATCCACCCTCCAACACAACCAACATGTGCGAAACCACCCTCCAACTCAACCAACATGTGCGGATCCACCCTCCAACTCAACCAACATGTGAGGATCCACCCTCCAACTCAACCAACATGTGCGGATCCACCCTCCAACTCAACCAACATGTGAGGATCCACCCTCCAACTCAACCAACATGTGCGGATCCACCCTCCAACTCAACCAACATGTGCGGATCCACCCTCCAACTCAACCAACATTTGCGGATCCACCCTTCAACACAACCAGCATGTGGTGATCCACCCTCCAACACAACCAGCATGTGAGGATCCTCCCTCCAACTCAACCAACATGTGCGGATCCACCCTCCAACTCAACCAACATGTGAGGATCCACCCTCCAACTCAACCAACATGTGCGGATCCACCCTCCAACTCAACCAACATGTGCGGATCCACCCTCCAACTCAACCAACATTTGCGGATCCACCCTTCAACACAACCAGCATGTGGTGATCCACCCTCCAACACAACCAGCATGTGAGGATCCTCCCTCCAACTCAACCAACATGTGCGGATCCACCCTCCAACACAACCAACATGTGCGGATCCACCCTCCAACACAACCAACA
This sequence comes from Pelophylax lessonae, assembly GCF_965119305.1. Lineage (NCBI taxonomy): Eukaryota > Metazoa > Chordata > Amphibia > Anura > Ranidae > Pelophylax > Pelophylax lessonae. Next base: position 109,448,314 of record NC_138778.1, read on the forward strand.
TGTGCGGATCCACCCTCCAACACAACCAACATGTGGGGATCCACCCTCCAACACAACCAACATGTGGGGATCCACCCTCCAACACAACCAACATGTGGGGATCCACCCTCCAACACAACCAACATGTGGGGATCCACCCTCCAACACAACCAACATGTGGGGATCCACCCTCCAACACAACCAACATGTGGGGATCCACCTTCCAACTCAACCAACATGTGAGGATCCACCGTCCAACTCAACCAGCATGTGGAGATCCACCCACCAACTCAACCAACATGTGGAGATCCACCTTCCAATGCAATCCCGAGCCAGTGAGTGAGTATCTCATTCATTACCAGTGTAGATTTTGCTAAGGTTAACCCTATAACCCAATACAATGTTCTGCCAGGTTTTTTTTTTCTAAGTCTTATATTATACACTATCAAAAGTATTGGGACACCTGCCTTTATACGCACATGTTACTTTAAAGGCATCCCAGTCTTAGTCCTAGAGGTTCAATATTGAGCTTGCCCAGCCTTTGCAGCTATAATAGTTTCAACTCTTTTGGGAAGGCTGTCCACAAGGTTTAGTAGTGTGTCTATGGGAATGTTTGACCATTCTTCCAGAAGCGCATTTGTGAGGTCAGGCTCTGATGTTGGACGAGAAGGCCTGGCTCACCGTCTGCGCTCTAATTCATCCCCAAAGGTGTTCTATCAGGTTGAGGCCAGTCAAGTCCCCCAACCCCAAACTTGCTCATCCAAGTCTTTATGGACCTTGCTTTGTGCACTGGTGAGCAGTCATGTTGGAATAGGAAGGGACCATCCCCAAACTTTTCCTACAAAGTTGGGAGCATGAAATTTTCCAAAATGTCTTGGTTTGCTGACGCCTCAAAAGTTCTCTTCACTGGAACTAAGTGGTCAAGCCCAACTCACAAATGCACTTCTGCAAGAATGGTCAAAAATTCCCATAGACCCACTACTAAACCTTGTGTACAGCCTTCTCAGAAGAGTTGAAGCTGTTATAGCTACACAGGGTGGGCCAACTCACTATTGAACCCTATGGACTAAGACTGGGATGTCATTAAAGTTTATGTGCGTGTGAAGGCAGACGTCCCAATACTTTTGGTAACATATTGTATATGTGTGTATGAGCCTCTCAACAGGCTTATGCTTTTGGGAGTATGATTTAGACATGTGCGGTTAATTTCTTTCCCAAAAAGAAATTCTGACACATTTTTGTTATTTGGATATTCAAGTGTATCTAAATGTCCAAATTACAATAGATGAAACATTTTAACAAATCCCAAATAACTAAATGAAATTTTGCCAAAATTAAAATAGAATTCTAAAACAAGAATATAATAAAATAGAAAATAAAGGAATCCAAGAATAGAGTATGATAGAAAAGAATAGAGTAAAACAGAATAGAATATAATATAAAATAAAGGAATAGAATATAAAATAATATAGAGTAGAATATAAATTACAAGGGGAATTCTTTACTCTCTTTGCAGTGACATGGGATGCATCCGCTCCTGAAGAAGTGGAATCTACTCCACGAAACGCGTAGAGCTTATTATAATGCAATCCCTTCTGTATTTTTATATGGTTATTTATTCATTTCAGGGTTTTGTATATGCCCGTTTTCAGCCAATGTCTCAACCATTTTAGGCCTTGTCAGCTATATGTGATTTTACAATCATGTTGTTTCAACTGTATTACTGTATACCATCACATGTATGTACCTATGCCAATTTTGTATATCTGTATGATTGATGACACACATCATTAAATTGCTTATATCGTTATCATATTGTGGACCCACCTTTATATCCATATCAGTCTTTTACATCCCAACCCTCTGTATGCACTTCATTTAAAGTCCCACTTGCCTCCCCCCCCCTTTTTATCCCATGTCCCCCAGCCTTCTGGGATGCTAGGCAATTAGCTTTTTGTATTATGTTACTATATTATGATTATTTTGTGGAATGTCCACACATCATTTAGTTGACCCTATGTTACAATTTATGTCTATTGCCTATTATACCCCCCCTTTATTACTCCCCCCCTCCCCCAATGCTTCTTTATGATTCAGGGATGGAGGCATATAGCCCTAGGGTGGCTATGCCTCATATAAAGTCCCAAAACATTCTCTTATTTGTAGAATATAAAAGAAAATAATCAAATATAATAGAAAATAAGGGAATATAAAAGACCAGAATATAAACTAAAAGAATTGAACAGAAAATAAAAGAATAAAATAGGAAATAGAACTAAAAAGAATAGAGTAAAACAGAAAATAATAGAAAAGAAAATAATAAAATAAAAATCAAAGAAAAGAATAGAAAAAAAAATCAGTTGAATAGAATAAAATAAAATATAATTGACTTTGAAATTCAAATTTCAAATAGAATGAATTTGAATAGAATCATTTAGAAAAGAAAAGAAAATAATAGAATAACAGAAAATAGATTAGAATAGAAAATAATAGAATACAATATAATATAACTGTCTTCAGAAATTAAAATTTTGGATAGAATAAATAAAAAATTGAATAGAAAGGAATAGAAAACAAAAGAAAAAATCAATCTAATATATAATTCAATAGAATAGAATATAACCATCATCCGGATTTCGAATTTCGATTAGAATAAATTAGAACAGAATAGAAAATAGGAGAATAGAAAAGAATAGAATAGAAAAAAACAATAGATTAGAACAGAATGGAACAGAATAAAAAGGATATAACTGTCTTCTGAAATTCAAATTTCCAATAAATAAATTTGAATTTGAACGTCGATTAATTTGGAATATTGAATCCGAATTGAAATCGAATTGAATTTGAAAATGAATAAACGAAACAAAAGTAATTTCCGAAAACAAATTAAACTAATTTAACTTAACAAAATTATTATGCATTTTTTAGTTCTGCACATGTCGATTCCTATGGGTCTTTTTTGTTTTAACCCTCACCTCTTCTCTCTGGTTATCTTTGCTGCCTAAAGGCTCAGTTCACACTGAAGTGGCTTTGATCCTTCCTTCGATCGATCCTTCCTTCAATGGATCAAGCCTTCCTTTAATAATATTATAATATTAATAATAATAATTATTATTATTATTATAATATAATATGAATACTATTAATATTAACAGATAATATTGCCAGAAACACTTCAGAATTCATCCTGCTGCTTTTGTCAGCAGTCACATCAGGGTTCGAGTCCTGCGGGAAGGCATGGGAATGACGTTCCTGTACTTATTCTACAACAGTAACACCATTCCTGTTCCCACCCGACCCCCGACACGATCCCACCTCCTGCTCTGGGATGGCGGGTCGGTAAGCCCAGATTGCGGGTTCCCGACCCGCCATCCTCGAGCATCGCTGTAAACTAAGCTGGCACTACAGGAAGCGGAGCCGATGCTTTCTGTATAGACAACGGCTGATTGGCCGAAATGCGTCAGTTGACCCTCCTGCAGTTCCTGGGACACGCTTGAACATTTACCGCAGTTCTCCTATGTGCACCTGTTGATCTTAATGTTTTTAAATGTAAGTGACTAAATGTTTGCTGTTTTATACGTATTGCACTATGAGCTTCTTTCCTTCTTCTAGGTATTGAAACTCCCTGTGTATTGACCGGTTTGACTGGGTTACCTGCAAATTGGATCATCCTCCCTATATGGGATCTCCCTTTTTAACAAGATTTGGACCCCTACATCCTGATTGTACGCTAATACAAGATGTGGCCTAGTAAGCAGCCTCTATCCATTTACATCTTTAGAGTGACTGCTCCTGATCCACGGGGTTCTTGGTGGTGGATTCATAGAAGCTATCTTTGTGTCCATACATACCACACTATGTGTATCTCCCTTTGTTTTG